>NW_028274810.1:7721295-8024325 GCF_037043125.1 Eumetopias jubatus
ACATATACATATACATATACATATACATATATATATATATATATATACACACACACACACACGCATGATGGAATATTACTCAGCCATAAAAAAGGAATGAAATCTTGCCATCTGCAGCAACATGGATGGAGCTACAGAGTATAATTATAATCCTAAGTAAAATAAGTCAGTCAGAGTGAGACAAATAGCTTATGATTTCACTCATATGTGGAATTTAAGAAACAAAAAAATGCAGAAAGGGAAAAAAGACAGTGATAAGCCAAGAAACAGACTTCTAACCATAGAGAACAAACTGATGATTACTAGAGGAGAGGTGAGTGTGGGATGGGTGAAATAGGTGATATGGATTTAAAAAAAGGAATAAAATAATTAGAAACAAATTTAATAAGACTTATACACTGAAAATTACAAAATATCACTGAAAGAAATTAAAGAAAACCTAATAAATGGAAAACATCACATGTTAAGTTTGTGGAAGACTTAATATTGTTAAGATGGCAGTACTCCCTACATTCTTTATTAACATCCCAGCTGCCTTTTTTGCAAAACTTGATAAGCTGATACCAAAATTCTTATGTAAATTCGAAGTACTCTGAATAGCCAAAACAATCTTGAAAAAGAATGAAGTTAGATGACTCACACTTCCTGATTTCAAAACTTACTACAAAGCTACAGTAATCAAGACAGTGTGGTACTAGAATAAAAATAGGCATATAGATCAATAGAATAGAACTAGGTATTCATTTATTACCAACTTGTGGTCAATAAACTTTTTGTAAGCATGCCAAGCTAATTCAGTGGGGAAAAGAATAGTCTTTCAACAAATGGTGAATAAAGTTGGACAGGTACCTTACACTATACACAGAAATGAATTCAAGGGCGCCTGGGTGGCTCAGTTGGTTAAGTGACTGCCTTCGGCTCAGGTCATGATCCTGGATTCCCAGGATGGAGTCCCACATGAGGCTCCCTGCTCGGCAGGGAGTCTGCTTCTCCCTCTGACCCTCCCCCTCTCATGCTCTCTCTCTCTCTCTCTCTCATTCTCTCTCTCTCTCTCAAATAAATAAAATCTTAAAAAAAAAGAACAAGAAAGAATTTGCTTTAAAAAAATGAATTCAAAAGCGCAAGGACTTAATTGTAAAAGGTCAAACGACAAACCTCTTAGAAGAAAACATAGTGTAAATCTTCATGTCTTTGAATCTGGCAACAGTTTCTTAGATGACACCAAAAGCACAAACTTTCATCAAAAAGAGAAAAGTCTGTGCTTTTAAGGGATACCACCCAGTGAAAAGACAACCTACAGAATGGAAGATATTATTTGTAAATCATACAAATGATAATAATCTAGTATCCAGAATATATAAAGAACTACTACAACTCAGCAATGAAGACTAACAACCCAATTTTTTTAAATGGGAAAGGATCTGAATAGACATTTCTCCAAAGAAGTGATATAAATGACAAATAAGCACATGAAAAGATGCTGAACATCATTAGTCATTAGGGAATTGCAAATTAAACTATGAGATACTACTTCCCACCCACAAAAATTACTGGAATAAAAAAGACAGACAGTAATAAGTGTTAGTGAGATTGTGGGGAAATTAAAACCCTCCTACATTGCCGATAGGAATGTATAATGGTGCAATCACTTTGGAAAACAGTTTCGCAGTTCCTCAAAAAGTTAAAAATAGAGTTATCATATAACCCAGCAATTCCACTCCTAGGTAGATGTCCAAGGGAAATTAATATATACATCCACTCAAAAATTTGTATGCAGATATTGATAGCATTGTTAATAACAGCAAGATGGTGAAAATAACACATAGGTCCAATCAACTCACAAATAAACAAAATTGTATATATCTATACAATGGAATATTATTCATCCATGAAAAAGAAGGAAGTATTGATACACACAACAACATGGATGAATCTTGAAAATATTATGCTAAGTGAAAGAAGCCAGACACAAAAGGCCTCATATTGCAGGCTTCCATCTGTATGAAGTATCTAGAATATTCAAATCCATAGAGATAGCTGATCACTGGTTGCCAGGAGCTAGGGTCAGGGGTGATGCAGAGTGACTGCTCATGACATTAGCGTTTCTTTTTGGGATGCTGAAAATGTTCTGAAATTAGTGATAACATTTGCACATGTTTTTGAACATAGTAAAATCCATTGAATGTATACTTTATGGTATGTGAATTGTGCCTCAAAAATGAGTCTATCTGAACCAGAAGTCATTACATGAAAGCTAATACTTAAGGACTGTGTCAGCCACCAGAGGAATGCAGACAAATAAGAGTTCCTAAAAGCCTTTGTCCTATAGCTTCTGACTGTTCGAGATACATTTTGCCCAAGAACATGAAGGATTCCAAACATTTTTAATAGAGGCGAGTGTGTTGACTTCAGTTAAAATATATTTTTATTATTTCATGTTAAATATCTGACATAAAAAGACACAAGGCAATTACTTGGAAAAGATATTAAAGTGAGTAGATAAATTATGAGGACGCGAAAGGAATTATTATTATTCAGTTTGCCTCCTTATCAGGGAGCCCTTCCCAAAGCTCAAGTCCTCTCTTAGATAATATTTTTTTTCCTGGAAAAAAAACAATTTATGGCTGAGATCTATGTATAATTTTTTTTCCTAAAAAGGATTTTCCAAATCCTTCATGTTGAACAAGACATTTTAAGTAATTTCTCTCTTTCTGATACCTTTGCAGGTGTTACCTCCAAACACAGGCTGCCTCCACATTGATAGGGATTGCTCAGCTATATATTGCCATGAATTAAGCAGTGATATATACCATCCTTTCCAAAAACGTGAGCAGCTAAGAGTTAGCAGGTACATCATGAAGCACACATCAGAGGTTATCTGTGAGGTCCTGGATCCTGAGGGAAATACCTTTCAGGTAAAGTGCATCATTAGAATGGAGAGAGGGGCTGGATTTTTTTTTTTTTTTTTTTTTTTTTTGAGATATTTCACACTACAGCGCTTCCATGAAGCTTTATACCTTGGCGGCCTTGGGATTAGTTATCCACTTACTGCCGATACTTTGCATAAGCAATAATGAATGTCAATATCTTTGCTTCTCAAGTGTACTTCCAAGGGGATAGAAAGTCAAACAGTTGGGATGGTAGAAATGTTAAGTCCAAATAAAGAATTAGAATGGAAGGGAAGAAACATTACTAAGCATTTAAAAATAATGCCAACAAAAAAAAAAAAATGATATAAGAATGGTCTGTATCCAGGATAATTGAGAACGAGTTTGCTTGACTAGGCAGAGAATTCACGGTGAGAAGTATCAATTAGTGAGGGTTCTAGTATGATGGAAGATGGGAAGGTGGGAGCAGCACTTAGCTAGTAGATGGTAGAGCTCTATCTTCTGTTTCTCTGTCCTTCAACACCACAACTATCCTCTTACATCCAGGCCTAAAGCTGGCAAACCATGGCCACCTCTTTATATAGGCCCATGAGCTAAAAATGGCTTTTATATTTTTAAATGGTTGGAAAAACTCAAAAGAAGAATATTTCATGACACATAAAAATTATAGGAAATTCAAATCTCAATGTCATGATATAGTTTTATTGGAACACAGCCATGCTCATTCGTCTCTGACTGCTTTTGCATACAATGGTAGAGATGAGTAGTTGCAAAAGAAACTGTGTGGCCTACAAATCCTAAAATATTTACTCCCTGGCCCTTGACAAAAAATGGTTTGCCAACCCCTGCTCTAAGCGTTTCTCCTTGTTTCACTCCTCCACCCAACAGAAGTTTGTGTATCAGCTAGTAGGTGGTGAAGTTGTTTTTTAGATTTGGAACCATAGCACAGAGTCCCCAGCTTTGGTTTGGTATGCAGAGTAGCCCTGATCCTGCTTGGCTTTTTGGCGCTCAAAAAATGAGACTCTTCCCAGCATGAGTTCAGGCTGCTAACAAATTTCAATTTATAGTGAATTGAAATTGAACCTTAAAGCCCTAAACCCTCTAGGTTTAAACACATGGGACATTTAGGCCAAGCATTCTTCTAGGCATTAATGCTCTTCTTGGGCATCTCCTTCAGTGGTCTTTCAGCCTGAACCACACTCCTTCATGGAGAGATCCATGCCATATCTAAATAGTAGTAATGGCTAGAACATTTCTTCTCATGCTGATACTACATCTCATGCTGATACTAAAGATTTAGTATCATGAATCCTGATTCTGCACTTGCAATCACAGAATATAAACTTCTCCACACTATCACTTCCTTAGTATTTCAAGACGACTATGACGTAAGTAGTCTCTCGTCAATGTTTAAATCCCCAGTTCCTAACTAATGCTCAAAAGATAAGGTTTTGAGTCCCCTGCTATCTTTGCCACCTTCCTCTGAGTATATTCCAGTTTGTCTTCACAGTCTCGGTGTGGTTTGTAAGTCGAGATGTGCCACTGGGTTTTCACTTTTATTAATACCAACTGTACTTAGTGAATATTACCTTGGAGATAAATATCCCTGATTTTCTGAATATACCAAAAGATCACATGCTTTCTCAAATGGGAAACATAAGCTTCGTGACATTTCTTTTCTTTTAGTTTCTTATATGCTTTGTCCCTTAGGTTATGGCTGATGGTAGCATATCAACTATGGCACCTGAAAACAATTTGGAAGAGGATTTAAGTGAAAAAGCTGAAGGCTATGATAATTTATCATCTACTCACATTTATAAGAATCATCTGCAAATCTATGGTGAACACGTGCCCAGGTAATATGATAAAAATAATACCATGACTTTTTTTTTAAGGATTTTATTCACTTATTTGAGAGAGAGAGACAGAGCACAGGCAGAAGCAGGGGGGAGGCGGAGGGAGAGGCAGACTCCCTGCTCAGCAGGGAGCCCAACTCGGGGCTTGATCCCAGGACCCTGAGATCATGACCTGAGCTGAAGGCAGACAATTAACCAACTGAGCCACCCAGGCACCACTGACTTTCATTTTAAATTCCAAGTTTAAGGAGCACTTTAACTAATACTTCAAGTGGTTTGATTTTATTGCTTCAAATAGGTTTTTTGTCGTTTATGCTGATGGATCAGGAGTGGAACTTCTTCGTGACAGTGACATAGAAGAATACCTATCCTTGGCATATGGAGAATCCTCTACTGTCGTTCTCCAGGAGCCAGTACAGGAACAACCAGGTAGGGAACCCAGAATGTCTGGAAGTCATTGTGTCCCCTTACCAGCTCCCAGCCTCTTTATCCAGTCCACCCCCATGTCAACTCTACTTTCTTCCTTTGCTCACTTTTCAACTCTACTTGCCACCTGGCCATGTCAACCTGTGTCTACAGTTATTTATGTTCATTCCAAGCTTTATCTGAGCATCAACCTATGTAAACTGTGTATGAGTCCTTCTCCTACCTGTAAGCAAATTTGAATCTGTCTTTAGATATGTTAGGTATGTAGCTATGATTCTATTTATGTGTTCCTTTCATCTTGGTAGGAAAAAAAAGAAAAGTGAGATATTGCTTGTAAGTTCATTTTTTTTGCCATTTTGAAGGTGTTGCCTTGATGAATTTAATATAATAAGAAAAGAAAATATGTTTGTTGTGTGAGTTAGAAGGCCAACCTGAAATATAGGATGTTATATATATATATATATATATATATATATATATATTCATTGTGTATATATATTATTCTCATCAATTTTAAAGAAATCAATGTGTGGCTAAAGATTAGAGACACATAATGCATTAAGAAAGAATCATCAGAGGGGCACCTGGCTGGCTCAGTTGGTGGAGCATGCAACTCTTGATCTTGGGATTGTGAGTTTGAGCCCCACATTGGATGTAGAGATTACTTAAAAAAAAAATCTTAAAAAAAAAAAGAAACATCAGTTTATGTCATATGTGTATTTAAACATAGATATAAACTTGGACATCATCTATGTACGAACCAATGTTTTGTATCTAGGTTTCTGTATGTTCCTTTTTTATCTGTTCTATGGTTGGTGGGATATACTTTACACTTATTTATGAATAGGCCTGCATCCCTGCATACTTACATCTTTTAGTGTATCAGTGCACCTGTGCATGATATAGTAAACCTTGCTCTTTGTGAATATGGAAAGTGGGCACTCTGCTTGGTTGTGCAGTGCATGTGTAGAACTATATGAGAATTCATTGCAAATGGCTTTGTTAGTTATTGAACCAGCATCTACTTGATAACCTACAATGTGCCAAACACACTGGCTGGGTATTAGGAATACAGTAGTGAGCTAAAACAGTGTGGATCCTGCCTTCATAGAGCTTAGAGTTTAATGAGAGAGATAGGCATTAATTGTATAGCAAACAATAACTGTGATTATATGATTATCAATTAGGATAAGGTCTTTGAAAGAAAGGAATATGTTTCCATTAGAGCAGGAATCTGATGTAGTCTAGAAGTCTTCCCTGAAGACAGTGGAGCTAAGAACTGGTGGAAAAGTAGCAGTTGATTACAATAGGAGGGAGAGCTTTCTTGGAAGAGACAGTACAAAGTAGAAAGCAAAAATCCATAGAGAAGAGGGAGGAAAAGGCCGAAGGAGCTAATACACAGAAGGAGAAATGGTGTGAGTTGAGGCAGGATGAGAAAATACCGAGGTATCAGTTTTATCTGGCGAGCAGTGAGAGGTCAGAGAAATGTTTAAATCATGGCCTAACATAATCAGTCACTCTGACTGCTAGCGGGATTCATTCGCAGAGTAGATCTGGGTAGAAAAGCTGGTTGTTGCTGTAGCTCAGAACAGGATCTCTCAGACACAAATGATCCAAAGTAGGTCAGTGGGTGAGCTCAAGGGAACCAACAAGACTTGGATGTGGTTTTTGAAGGATGGTAAGGTGTCAATTAATAATTCCAAGTGATCTAAACCCGGTGTCCAGGTGGCGAAAAGCCTCACTTTTCTTGCTTAGATCATAAGGTTCTTAATCACAATCACTGCGTATTGCAGTGTTTGTTGAGGGGCGCCTGGTTGGCTCAGTCGGTTAAGTGTTGGACTCTTGGTTTCTTCTCAGGGCATGATCTCATGGGTCGTGAGATAGAGCCCTGTATGGGGCTCCATGCTCAGTGGGGAGTCTGCTTGAGATTCTCTCTGCCCCTCCCCCCACTTGCACACACTCTCTCAAATAAATAAATAAATCTTTTTAAAAAAGTGTTTGTTGAATTTAGTGAAAACCTATTGAATTTCTCAGAATCTTTTTGATAGAGAAATGATCCTCTGATAACTCTTTGAACCAGGCACCCTGAGCATCACTGTCCTTCGCCCTTTTCATGAAGCATCACCGTGGCTAATGAAGAAAGAATTAGATACAATTGTTCCTCCGAATCTCCAGTCAAGATCATGGGAGACATTTCCCTCCATTGAGGTATAAATTTTTTCTTCTGGAAAGTCACTACCCTTGCATATCCATCCATCAATGTATTGGGGTCTCAGGTCTTCTCCTATATATTCACATATTTTCATTCTTACATAAATTGTTAATGGGCTCCGGAGATTTATATTTGAAGACTTTAACATTTGTAGATTTTAAAGAAATATACCTGACTAGCTAAATCTCAGTTTTATTTCTTTTAGCCTATATTGCAGGCTCAAACATCTTCCTATAGTATGAAAATATCCACTCTGAGTAATGCATGTTCTACCTCTCTTATCATGAAATTACTGATATTATGCAATACAGAAATCTTTCCTTCTCTCATTCCTTATCTGTTAGTTTTAACACACAATTTAGGTCTTTCACACTCCCTTTCTCCCCTAATTTACTAATGTACAGACTGAAACATGTAAGAATAATGTGAAAGGGGGCACCTGGGTGGCTCAGTCAGTTAAGCGGCTGCCTTCGGCTCAGGTCATGGTCCCAGGGTCCTGGGATCGAGCCCCACATCGGGCTCCCTGCTCAGCGGGGAGCCTGCTTCTCCCTCTCCCTCTGCCTGCCACTCTGCCTACTTGTGTTCTCTCTCTATCGCTCTGTCAAATAAAGAAATAAAATCTTTAAAAAAAAAAGAATGTGAAAGATTATACAAAGGATTTGCAACTACAATGTTAAAAAGTAAACACTGTAATTATGTCAGATTAGAGAAGCCCCACCTAAAGTGTTTTTAAAGAATGGAAGAAAACATCTTGAGCAAGAATCATGAAGTCCTGCATCGTGCAAGATTTGACATTTCATTTTGCAAGCAATTTGTGTAATATGTCCAGCATATTTGTCCGATGTTAAATTATTAAATCAATGAAGACATTGATAATATGATCAGAGAGACATACTAGTGTTAGGTAGGGAGGATAATGTTTTTGATGTATAATGAATTTTGCTCCCCTAAACAATCTGGTAATAGCAACGGCACAGATAATGAACACTTAAGATAACAAAGACCTTGGGGCACCTGGGTGGCTCAGTTGGTTAAGCGACTGCCTTTGGCTCAGGTGATCCTGGAGTCCCGGGATCAAGTCCCACATCGGGCTCCCTGCTGAGCAGGGAGTCTGCTTCTCCCTCTGACCCTCCCCCCTCTCACACTCTCTCTCTCTCTCTCAAATAAATAAATAAAATTTAAAAAAATAATAAAAAAAAAGAGTCGCTTTCAGCTCAGGTCATGATCCCAGGGTCCTGCTCAGTGAGGACCCTACTTCTCCCTCTCCCTCTGCCCCTCCCCCCCACCTCATGCTCTCTCTCTCTTGCCCTCTCTCAAATAAATAAAATATTTTTTAAAAAAGATAACAAAGACCTCTTAGTCCTATATTTTAATTTGGTGACTGTAACTAACATGGTGAATGAAGGTGATCTGAATTCTAGTCCTGAGTCTACCAATTATTAATGTGGGATTTGGGACAAGTCACGGTGGACCTCTACTTCCTTATCTGAAAAATAAAAAGGCCACACCAAATGGCTCACTCAGGCTATACCCAAGTTGAAAGTAGTGCTTCATGACCAATAATATGCCACATCTAAGATTCATGAAGGAAGCTCATTCTCTTCCTCTGCAACTCCTATAGCAATGACGTTCTATGCCCAGTAGCAGTGGCTCTGCCCAGGCAAGCCTCTGCGTGGTTATCTCTGACCATGTATCAGACATGGAACAGCAGCTTACAGTGAAGCACATCATACACTCTATAGGACATAGGGCATCAAAGCACAGTACTCCTGAAAATCAGTTACAAGGATAACATAAAGATGTGAGTCGGCTCTGCGGCAGACATTTGTGCCCAAGAGACCTTGGAAAGACTCTGGAAGCATGTTTAATCTAGAGTGAGCTCAAAGACCACCCAAATCTATGGGATGATTTCTCTTTCAATCTCTCTAGGTCAAAATGAACATGAAAACAGAAAGTTCAAGGCTGCTTATTCCAAATGTCTTAGGCTACTTGTAGGTAGTAAGCAATAGTCACATGCATTTGGCATAAGCTAAGCTACATTTCCATGATACCACATTGCTTACTACTCCCCTAAATGCTATTCAGTGGGACATAATGCAGCAGGATTTTAAAATATCCAGATTCCTGGTAACACATATAAAGAGGAAAGCTTGCCCAGTTCTGTTACCAATTTTCCTTATATTTGAGAAACATTTGGGGAGCAGGGATTTTTTTTTTTTTTACTATTGCATTCCCTAATAAGTAGTTCCTTGCCTGGTATCTATATAAATAAGGGTTCAGTAAAAATAATAATAATAATAATAATAATAATAATAATAAATTAAATAAATAAATAAAATTAATGTTAAAACTTTTTTTCTTTTTGATGGTGGTTTTTGCTTTGTTTTGTTAACAGAAAAAAACTCCTGGACCTCCATTTGGCACTCAGATTTGGAAGGGCCTTGACATTGGGTCCAAACAGTTAGTAAGTGCCCCAGCCCCTATACTCAAGAGCCCCAAAGTGCTACAGATGCGCCAGTTCATCCAGCATGAGGTCATAAAGGATGAGGTGAAATTGAAGTTGCAGATTTCCCTTAAGGTAATGGAATTCACATTAACCTGACCCAGAAGAATCAGGAACAGGGCAATTATTCCTCTTGGTTTCCTGAGGAACCTGATATTATGTAATTCTACCAATATTTATCTAATGCAACACATGAATGTCAATTTTCCAGAGGGTAGGAGGTTGAGAGGTAGAAAATACTTAATGGTTCCCATAAGGTATAGGAAGTATTGAGGCATGAGACATTGAAAAGATAAATAACTTATACATGTGATTGCTATATAGAGTCCTCCTTCTTTCTTACTGTATGGGAAACTGGTTTAATGACCTCTGGAAAAAGGTAGAGCTGTTTATTAATCTGATACTTGTCCATGGAAGAAAAGCATTGTTGGTTTTTGGAAATGGTCTAAGAATTTGTAAATATATAGTCAGTTGTGTCAGCTATATCTGTACCATCTCAGTGTCTACTTTGTTAACTGTCTCAAAACAAGATCATATGCTTTTTGTTTATGGTTATATACCCAGCACCTTGCATAGAGCAGGGGACCATTTATTTATGAAAATAGGTACCTATGGAAAAAGTAAAGTATATTTCTCTTGAAAGCAAAGGCATGGACAAAACCTAAACTTACATTCATAGAAGAATCATAAAGACTATCCCTGGAGAGGACTCTAGAAACCACCTAACCCAAGTCTGTGCATTTTATTGATGAGGACACTGGAGCATAGAGTCAGAAGCCTGGCCTCTCTGGGGTCTTCATACAGTTCTAATATCTTGTGGCCCTCCAAGCTTTGCCTTTGGACTTTTCAGGTCTTTGCTAATTAATATAATTAAGGAAAAGGTTTTCCAGATTGCTTGATTAGTAACTGGTTTGTTGAGCATTGCAAACTTACATATTCTTACTCATTTTGTAGTATTTCAAGTTGATGTTGACTATTTTGGTGTTTCTTTCTACCTTATTTCTGTTTTATATTGATTTATTTTATTCGGCCGATTTAGGATTATATAAACTATATTCTAAAGAAAGAAGACAAGCTACAGGAAATGACCGTGAAAGATTCCAGAACTGAGGAGGAGAGGGGCAACGCCGCAGATCTCCTCAAGCTAGTTATGGTGAGAAAGAAATATTTTATGTACCAATATTTTTACTGTTGTTTCAATATTAGGTGCCGCAAGACAAAATATTACAACTAAAGCTGTTTCTGCCACTTCTATGGAGCCTTTGCTCCCTTCTTATAATTTCTTATTTCTGGGGAAATCTGACTCCTCATGTACTGGATTTTCCAAATGCTTTTTAGGCTTTTCCTTAAATCATAAATAATTGTGAAGGCTCTTAAATAGAAGTTTATATTGTCTTCTGAGAAATTGATGTTCATCAAAATGTTGAATGAATTAATTAATGAAATAGGAAGAAGGAAGAAAAAGGAATTTCTACAACTTAAAATGATTTGCATTTTAAAATATTTGTTAAGTGAAAAGAATGGCTAAAAAAATCTAATAAGTTTTGTATTGGCATTAAAAAACTAATTCATTTTATAGTAGTTTCCATGAAAGATCTATTGAGCACATGAAGAATGCTTTTAAGCAAAGTGAGTTTGTATGTAATATAATCATCATGATTAAGGAATTCTATCTTCATTTCAGTCATTCCCTAAAATGGAAGAAACTACAAAAAGTCATGTAACTGAAGGTAACTACTTTAATATTTTAACTTTAATATTTTTCTGCAAAATATTTAAAAATCTTAAATACACTTTTAAGTCATTCCTTCATCTGATAGCAAAGTACCACGTACATATTTCTGTTGCCATATTGGCCATGTTGTATTGTAATGATTTTTTACATATTTTTTCTGCCTAAATTGTGAGATCCTTGAAAACCGTGACTGTCTCTAATTTATTTTTAAATTTGATTTGTTGAATGGAAACAGTTGACATTTGATGTTTATGTTAACCTCAGCTTGTATTTCCAACATAGCTAAGATTCAAGAGAGACACAGTCAACCAGCCAACACTCTCCTCCTGGCACACACACACACACACACACACACACACAGAACTTTTGAGCAACTATAGTTATCACCAAAACTTTGCAATATATATATAAATATATATATAAAATCTCAAGCAGTCTAAGAAAATAGCCTCATTCAAAGCATATTCATTTGGGGAATATACAGCCCCAGCAAACTTACTTATATGATTTCATAGTTCACAACAGACAAGCCCGGAACAATTTGGTGGTTTGGGATTTTCTTTTCCTTTTCTATTCTGGCCATATGACAAAGGTCAGAAACTGGCAGGCATAGGTTTCATTTAGCCCACAGATGTGTATTATGTGTCCCCCACAGTGTTTGGCTTGCACACTTATTTTTGTTTATCTGAATTTTCCATCTCCTGAAATGTGACATTACCACATAGTGACGTTTGGCTGAAGATGATTAACAGCTGCCCCTTTAGAACGACCATGAACAGAAGAATCGATCACAACCCTCAGTTGCCACTCTGTTGTCACTCTTTCACCTGGGAAGCCCATTATACTAGGATTGTCAGTTTAGCAAATAAAAATACAGAAGGCCCAGTTAAATTTGAATTTCAGATAAACAACAAGTAACCTTTCAGTATTAAGTTTATTCCATGTTAGATTTGGGACATACTTATACTAAAAAATTATCTGTTGCTCATCTGAAGTTCAAATTTAACTAGATGCCCTATACTTTATCTGGGATCTCTACCTTGTAGCATTTGAATTTGTAACCTGTGGCATGAGGGAACAATCACCATAGAGGTAAATGGGTAGGTTGCCTAATAATGAAGGACGAACTAAATATATTTTTCAAACATACAAACAAACAGACACAAGAGTCAAATAAGATCTTGCATGCTCACAGCTGCCCTTGAAATATTAAGAGTGGTGATTTTCAGTCAATGCTCCCCAAAGTATTTCCCAAAACACTCATTTATGAAATGGCTGCACCAAAAATGAATTTTATGATAAGTTTGGATAATCCTGTATATTGCCTTATTTTTTAGAGAGCCACAGTGTAAATTAACAAAACATATTTAACCTTGTATAAATCAGTGTTTCCCAAGCTCATATAACCATAAAATATGGAACCTTTTTAATTTTTTAAATCTTTGTCAACATCCCACTGAGACCATGTTCTGAGGAATAGGCTCAAATTATCAAATAACTATTGTATTATGTTCATATCCACAGATTTTTTTAGAAAAACAATTTCAACAAAATGGTTAATTTTTTTAAAGTTTTGGTGTTTTAGATATGAAGAAATTCAGTTAAGTAAAACACTGATTCCCCTAATGCTGTGGGATAAATGAGAGGTCACTACATTTTACATATTGACAATAAGATGTGTGTTCTCTCATAGGCTATTTCCTAAAAGTGGTCTGGTTTACTGTTATATTACAGCTCTGTCATGGAAATTCTAGAAAACACTTGATAGATTAAATGTAGGCTCTTAGAAACCCTCTCAAGTGAGTAGTCGGGCACTGACCATGCATTGTGCCACCAAGAAGTGAGGATAAAAGTTAAATTTGTCTATTTTTAAAGTTGCAGCCCACCTAACCGATTTATTCAAGCAATCTTTGCCTACTGCTCCAAAACGTCTGCCAGAAACACTGGATTCAGGTTTCTTTGAAAAGAAATGGAGGTAAGCTCATCCCATAATGTGTTCCAGTTAGTGTGAAGCATACAGTGACTGAGGAAATGGAGAGACAGTGTCCTAACTCTGGGGGATGACATCAGTGAACTCTCAGACTTTCATCTCCTACACTGTCAACAGTTTATCATACAGTGGAGGTTTTTCTTGTATTTTTGTAAGCTGAGAGCATTGCCCTTGTCCATCATACTTTCCTTTCCTTTCCCCCAGGTACACAACACAAGCAAAGCACTGGAAAGAAAAGTTGGCACAAAAGAGGTAATTCTATGTTGAAGTATATCTAAGCATGTGAAAAGGCCCAGTTTTGTGGGGTCATGGAAATGGGATAGGTTGAAAGGTCCTACCATCCAGGCTCTCTGCTCTTATTTGAATCTCTTCTACATTTTTCCAAGTGGTTACTCAGCTTATGAGTGAGGATGTCCACCAATTCTAAAGGCAGCCCGTTTGACTGTTACATAGATCCACTCCTTTTCATAAGCAAGAAAGTTCTCAGGTACTCTCCGTGCTCTGTTAATTCTAATCTACTAATAAATATCCTAGAACTTAATGCAGAGCCTAGTCATAAGCCTTCAAGGTTCTTATAATTCAGATGAGGAATGTGCGCTAAGCATTATGTGCTTTGGTTTCCTTTTATTCCTAGCTGAGGATACCACCCCATCAGGAAAGGAAGCCAGATATATTTACTGAGTATATAGTAGTACATATGGTGTACTGTTGCGCACATTTGCATGGCTCCTCTCCACAGTGACTGGAGGAAGGATGAAGATTCTTCTTCATAAAAATGTCTGGGTTACCTTGTAGAATGTGTGGGAGAAGTGATGAGATAGGACCCTCCGTCTATGGGCCACCCCTATATTCAAGGTCAAACTAGAAGGTATGTATTGTCTCATAGAATATCCCTGAAAGGAGTTCTAAGAGACCGGTGACAATGATTGCCTATGGGGAAGGAGATGGAGAGGTTAGAAGACAGTGTGGGATGCAGACCTCCTTTTTATTACATACTCTTTAATACTTCCTGAATTATGTGCGTGTGTTATCCTTTCACATTTAAAACATTTTTGAAACATTAACAATTTTAGATTTTAACCTACAGGAAGATAATGGCAGGCCAACGAAAATTTTTGAAGAAGAAAGTAAAACGCATAATGAGATTTGTGTCATAGAAAGAGAAGTGTTGGCAGCATGGAAATGGATCTGGGGAGGAGGGTTAGGAAATGAGAGAGTTTCCGGGAAATGGAGGGTGATCAACAAGTGTCAGATTCTGTGGAGGAATCAGAAAGGAGAATGAAAAGAGGAATTTGGGTTTATCACCTGGGAGATTTATTTTGTGAGAGTAGCTCTAAGAGCCTGTAGGCAATAGGCCACACTGCCATAGACTGAGGAATGAATCAGGTGAGGCAGTAGAGAGAAGATATTTTAATAGGAAATTAAAGTTGTTTAAGTAAGATGATATTTTGATTTGGTCAGTATTTTCTGACAGGCCAGCTAATATAAGAGAAAGGGCACTAGTCTCAGAGCCAGTGGACCTAGAGTCAGTTCCAGTTTGATTACTTACAGCTGAATGATGCTCACTGGTTGTTTTATTTTTTTTCATAATTTTTTATCGTTATGTTAATCACTATACATCATTAGTTCTTGATGTAGTGTTCCATGATTCATTGTTTGTGCATAACACCCAGTGCTCCACGCAGAATGTGCCCTCTTTAATACCCATCACCAGGCTAACCGATCCCCCCACCCCCCTCCCCTCTAGAACCCTCAGTTTGTTTTTCAGAGTCCATTGTCTCTAATGGTTCGTCTCCCCCTCCGACTTACTCCCCTTCATTCTTCCCCTCCTGCTATTATCTTCTTTTTTTTCTTAACATATATTGCATTATTTGTTTCAGAAGTACAGATCTGTGATTCAACAGTCTTGTACAATTCACAGCACTCACCATAGCACATACCCTCCCCAATGTCTATCACCCAGCCACCCCATCCCTCCCACCCCCACCACTCCAGCAACCCTCAGTTTGTTTCCTGAGATTAAGAATTCCTCATATCAGTGAGGTCATATGATACACGTCTTTCTCTGATTGACTTATTTCACTCAGCATAACACCCTCCAGTTCCATCCACGTCGTTGCAAATGGCACGATCTCATTCCTTTTGATGGCTGCATAATATTCCATTGTGTATATATACCACCTCTTCTTTATCCATTCATCTGTCGATGGACATCTTGGCTCTTTCCACAGTTTGGCTATTGTGGACATTGCTGCTATAAACATTGGGGTGCACGTACCCCTTCGGATCCCTACATTTGTATCTTTGTGTTAAATACCCAGTAGTGCAATTGCTGGATCGTATGGTAGCTCTATTTTCACTGGTTGTTTTAGTTCAGTAAAATTTACCTCAGGAATTCAGTGTGCTTATCTGTTAAATGAGGATGATTGGGCCATTTAATACCTGAAGTATCTTTCAGCTCACACATTAGGTGGCTAATAGCTGACTAGTATATGCACTTATCAAGATCATGGGCTTGGAGGCAGGCAACCTGGGTTTTAATTCAGACTTCACCTCTTACTAGTTATATGATTTAAGGTAGTTTACTTACCTTTTCTACACCTTGATGTTTTGACCAGTAAAATGGGGATAATAATAGTAACTCATAGAGTTAGTGTAAGATTAGATGTGTAAAGTACTTGGTAAAATTTCTGGCATGTGAACCTAAAAATGAGAACTATCTCGGATAAGATTAGGTTCAGCTACATTTAATAGACAACCCCCCTAGTCAATGCTTTTACAAGAAAGAAGTTTACCTTTCCTGATGTAAAAGAAGTCAGAAGTGGGCAGTCCATGGTAAGTAGCACCACAACATTGTCAGGAACTCAGATTTCTTTTTTTTATTGTTCATCAATCCTAGCACATGATTTCCATCTTCAGGTTTGCCTCATGGTTGCAAAATCACTGCTGCAGCTGCAGCCATTTCATCCATATTTCAGGAAGTAGGAAAAGAGATGAGACAAGGACAAAGGGAAAGCCTCTCTGCTGTGTCAGCCCTCTTTAAAGGCTATCTGGAGTCTTACCCAGTGGCTTCAGTTTCTTGTCATTGGCCTTCCCTGTATATAGGAAAGGCTGGGAAGCAAAGTTTCTAGCTGGTGTATCACCTCCCCAATATAGGGTTCTGATATTGGAAATACAACTAGCAGGGTTATCATGATTGCTTTTATTTTACTTTGTAATCACTGATCACACTAGTCATAAACCATTCCTTAGGTTTGGGTTTTAGCTTTTGTTACCTCTCCTCCTGAAATTGTAGAAATCAGTAGAATCAAACTGGTATTTAAACCTCAGAGAATTGAAAGACATGCGAAAAAGGTCAACCATGTGGATTTTAGTCTTTTGAGATCAACTGTAAAAACACACTACCACCTGGCATCATTATTTCCTATCTTAAAGGAAAGTCTGATTTCTGAAGTAGGAAATGTGACTGATTCTAGAAGGAGCAGAAAATGAACCGAAGCAAACTGACAAAAAAATTTTCTGATGAGTTAATTCTTACCAGTTTTAGTGTTGGTGATTCCATTTTCTACAGGAATTAAAGCTAAAATTCTGTGTCTTCTTTTTATCATTATGGAAATATCAACCAGGAAGGAAATTGAAAACACACAAAACTACCTAATGGAAATTAGAAACAAAGTAGTATCACCCTACTTCAAATCTGAATTGAGCAAGTTCTGTCAGTCTCAGGTAATTGAATGTAATTAACAACAATTGAATAAGAGTCTTTACAAAAGTTGATGCAATGCATATGTCATTATGTAATCAACCTTCCCTGACGTTTCTTTCCTGCATCAGCCCAACTGACTTTACCTTTCATCAAATCCATGTCCTCACAAGGATATGAGAGGGAAAACTAATTTCAGGTCTTGCACCTAAGGAGAAGTTTGCTGCCAACGTATTACTTACCACTCCACCTCTCTGCCTTGCATTGTCACTATTAATTACCCTCTCCCATCTCTTTTAAGCCCTTTTTTGGGTCAAATTCTCCCTATTGTTATCCTCTTATAGATTCCATTTTGAAGTTTTTATTCCATTAAAATTTCTGCACCCGTCTGCTACTGAAATAGCACTAAATGATTACAAGTTCTTGGAAGCCCATGGAGACAGAGCACCCCTCTTCTATGAAACCTTGACACTCTCAAACAAAGTGAATATTTTCATGTGTTTTGAGCTCCCTATATTGCTATGGATTCTCCAGATTCTATTATTAACCAAAAGCTGCCTGAGAAGTTATGACAGATTGACAAAATCTAGAACTGAGTTAAACAGTCTCTTGGAAAACTTTTATTTTTTTTTAATTTTATTTATTTATTTATTTGAGAGAGAGAGAGAGAGCACATGAGAGGGGGAAGGGTCAGAGGAAGAAGCAGACTCCCCGCCGAGCAGGGAGCCCGATGCGGGACCCGATCCCGAGACTCCAGGATCATGACCCGAGCCGAAAGCAGTTGCCCAACCAACTGAGCCACCCAGGCGCCCGAAAACTTTTAGTTTGCAAACTTTCTTTTCAGAGCCTAAAAAAAATATTGCTTTCATCATTGCTTGTCAATTTAATGTGCTTGCGGCAATTGCCTTCCAGGCTTGCATAAGTCTAAAGTAAGTCTTTTGGCTTTTCCTTTCAGTTTAATTATCTGGACACTCTTTCTAAAAACTTGCCTCCTTTTCCAAAGAGAGAGGAAGATACAAACAAAGCAACTCCTCAGAATACATCCGATCTTCATCCAGGTAATGTGTTCATGGAGCTGATATTCCTGTTAATGTGCTTAAAAGAAGAATGCCCAACAGTAGCCTCTTAAAACATAGCCAATTCCTACCACCTTTTGTCCCAGTACTAGCTAATGGCATAACCTATTGTGACTTGTAGATTACAAATTTGGCTGAGTTATTTGAGGAAACCAAGATATAAATAAAATGTAGTTTTCATCCTGTATGCTTAAAATTTACCTAAAAACATTTAGAAGACCTGATTAATGTACAAACCAAGGGAGTAATGAAAGATTGGTGGAGAACAAGGCAAAAATGCAGGCTCGAGTTATCACCTCACATAATACCTAATTATAAGGAGGAAAATGTGTCTTTACAATGGAGAGCTGTGGCATTTTCCACCTTAACCAAGTGATCAAATTTCTACCAGTTGTGACAGCCTAGCATTAGGTGTTTTCTCATGTAATGCAATATGAAGTGCCTAGGACCTATGTAGAATTCTTGCCCCAAATCCTTAACCTGAATTTAACCAAGAGAAAACAATCAGACAAATCCAGAATGTAGATATTCTGTGAAATAACTGTCCTGAGCTCTTCAAAAAAGTCGATGGCATTAAAAGAAAAAAAAAATAGGATAATTGTTCTATATTAAAAGAGACTAGGGGCACCCGGCGGCTCAGTCGGTTAAGCGGCTGACTCTTGATTTTGGCTCAGGTCATGATCTCAGGGTTCAATCGCCACATTGGGCTCCCCACTCAGCATGGAGTCGGCTTGAGGATTTCTCTCCCTCTCCCTCTGCGCCCCCCACTCTCTCTCTCTCTCAAATGGATAATCTTAAAAAAAAAAAGAGAGAGGGACTTAAGAGGCATATAAACTACATGCTATACATAAATTTGGATGCTGTATTGAGAAAATAAAGAGCTATAAAAGATATTTTGGAGCAACTACACAAGTTTGAATAGAGGACTATATAGTTGAGGGCATTGTGGAATATCTTTGAGTATTCTTGGGTGTGATGACGGTGTTATGGATATGTAGAACAATGTCTCCATTTCAAGAGATGCATGTTGGAGAATCTAGGGATGAAATGGAATTTAGTCTTTCTCTTTAATAAACTGGGTAAACTACCCAGATAGAGGAGTTTTCTAGTGCACCGTACAATACAGAGGCTCAACTGCCTGGAATGAGCACATCCAAAGAAAACATCTGATTACCACAGAGTTTGCAAAGAGTAAGGCTGGAACAATGACTTAGACACAAGATGGGAGAAATCAGAGATGAAGGCTGATGGTGCTGGTGCCCATCTGCTCCCAGGCAGACAACTCTAATCAGTGAAGCCTACTGTCCCCTTGAAAGGGGGCAATGCCACACGTTCCTCAACAATCCTCCAGGCAGCCACCAGCATTCAGCCAGGGTGGCCCACCTACAAGTTGAAATGTATTTGCATCCCCAGTCCTTGATAGATTTGTTTTTTAAGATTTATTTATTTGAGAGAGAGAGCAGGGGGAGGGGCAGAGGGAGAGAGAGAATCCTGAAGTAGACTCCTCTCTGATTCTGGACTCTGGGCTTGATCCCAGAACCCTGAGATGATGACCTGAGCCGAAATCAAGAAGGGGACATTCGGGGAGCCTGGGTGGCTCAGTGGTTAAGTGTCTGCCTCCGGCTCAGGTCATGATCCCAGGGTCTGGGGATGGAGCCCCACATTGGGCTCCCTGCTCCGCGGGAAGCCTGCTTCTTCCTCTTCCACTCCCCCTGCTTGTGTTCCCTCTCTTGCTATCTCTCTCTGTCAAATAAATAAATAAAATCTTTAGAAAAAAAAAAAGAGTGGGACATTCAACCAACTGAGCCACCCAGGGACCCATTGATAGATTTATTTTAAATTTGCTTCATGTTGTACTTAGATATAGTTTAATAAAGAGCTACATTGTCATAATAATGAATGGATTTAAGATTGGAAACTTTTTTTAAAAAATCACATCTCATTTACTCTTGCTACGTAAAAGTAAGCTAAATTACTTGGTCTCTGCTTCATAGCCCAACCAAGATAACTACTGCGTTATCTTATAGAACCAGCTAACTCCCGGGGAATGTGTTCTTTGCAGATACTGTCCTGTTCGTTAATGGCAGACATTGCATCATATAATGAAGAATCTCTCCCTCTGACTGGCCTTCTTCCATTTCATCTTTCTAAAGGCAGGGATGGGGGAGCACCTTGTTTATTGTAAAGAAGAATAAAAACATCAGTAGTCCCTGTATCATTGGCCAGACTATCACTTATTATAATATTTGTTTGGAATTTTCTAGATGGTCAGCCAGATTCAGAAGAGGAATCCCCACAATCCCCACTGGGTCTTCCAAAACTGAAGAATTTTGTGAATATCAAGGAGTATGCTGGCCAGAACCAAACTGAAAATTTAGAAAAACCTACTGAAGGTATGGTAGTCATTTGCTTTATCTCATTCTTTCTCAAAACTGAACATTATGTCTTTTGGGACTAGGGAAGATGGCACTGGGAGCTGAGTGTGTGGTTTGTGGTTACAGAAAAAATTCTAAAGGGTCACAGATCCTGAGCTAAAGAACTTTATAAGGCTTCTTAGCACATCAAAGTATCTCAAAAAATATTTTAAGAATGACTGCAAGTCCCAGATTGAAAGGAAAAGATGGGAAATATGTTTTTCTAGATTGTTATTGTATTCTATTTCTTTATCTTATATTATTATTTATTTTATTTTAATTAATTTATTGCCTTATTTGATTTTATCCCTCCCGGATCTGAGAGCTTGCCTTATTTACTAAAGATCAGGAACCTGGTAGCTTTTATGAAGCAGTCAGTAATTTGGTAGTTGGACTCAGATTTACCTACCATTTCAGTGCTTTCTTGATCTGCAGGTGCTAGAAGAGAAACAAAGAGTCTCTGTCTTGTGCAGCACGTCATCTCATCGAGGTAGCAGAAATTAAAGTATGGAATAATACAAAGTAATTGTAGTACAGGGGAATCACATCACACTGATTTCACTGAAGTTAATTCAACTTTATGGTTAGTCAGAAAAAAGAAAAACAGAGTAATTTAAATTGTGTAGGTGGATTTGCACTTCTTGATGCCTGTGGACATGGTGCATAGTGGAAGTGAGCTGGGAGTCTGCCAGTAGGTCTTAATTACCTCTTACAGAGGGAACATCTGGCCACATTCTTGGGTAACTTAAGGGATTTCCCTTTTGCCTTCCTGATTTTAAAGTTATCTCTTGTATAATGTTTATTCATTTAGTGGATAATTTGCTCAATACCTGTTGTGCACCAGGCATGTTCTAGGCACAGAAATCCAAGAGTTAAGAGGCTAACGTCTTACAGATCTGTGCCTTCTATGGGCAGACTTAGACAATAAGTAAGTAAGCAAATGAAATAGATAAATTCAGACTGCTTAGCACAGAGTAAAACCATATATAATGTATAGAGAGTGTCTTGGGGAGAGGGACGGCATTTCATTAGGGGGTGAGAAGGCCCCTCTGGGAGAGGACATCTGAGCTTAGACAAAATGACAAGAAGGAGCCAGCCATGCTGGGTTCCCCACTGGGGGAGGGGAATGGTGCAAGTAGTGGGAACAGCAAGTATGAAGACCCTTAGGGGAGAAGCAGCAGAAAAATGGGCATAGAGCTAGAAGAAAATGAACAAAGGAAGAAGCAAAGGAAGGTGAGGTCAGAGGGAGGGGTAGAGATAAGACGGTGATACCGCATAAGGAGCTTTGGGTTTTAGACTAAGTGTAGTTTGTAGTCAAGCACTGCTGGAAGATTTTGAATAGGGTAGGTACATCACTAATTTCTATTTTTACAAGATCATCCCAGTAGCTGTGTGGATAATAGCTCATGGTGAGGAAAGGGGGAGCGGACAGGTAGAAACAGTGGTGGGGGAGGAAGCCACGGAGGCAGGACACGTGAGCCCCGGCCGAGACCTGACCAGGGCAGTGGAGGCAGAGAAGGTGGGAAGCAAATTAACTGGAACCATATATTCTGGAGGTAGAGCCAACGGGACTTGCTGGTCCACTGGATGTGTGGCTGAGGAATGTTCCCAGGGTATGTACCGCGTGACCAGTCACCAGGCTGAGAATGTGTCATTGTAACAAGTTTCAGGTGATGCCAATGTTGCTGGTATAGGATCACACTTTGAGAACCATGGCCCTAAGGCAAACTGTAGAATGTAAAAATCAGGCGGAAGAGGGGCCACAAAAGGCTACTGAGAAGAAGCCAGTGAGGTAGGAGAAAAACAGGAGCATGAAAGGGCCCTGGGAGGCCCAGTGAGATGTGGAATACCCACAGGACTGGGTAAAATGGAGACAGCTGGTGATTTTGGCAAGAGCACTCTCAGGACATGGAGGAGCCTGAAGCCAACTGAGGTGGGCTGTGGGCTATGTATGGAAGAGGTGAAGAAGAACCGGCAGCAGGAATGCATAGCTTCCCCCAGGAGATTTGCTGAAAAGAAGAGAGAAATGGCATTGCAGCTGGCGGCAGATGCGTGACCAAGGGAGAGATGTAAAAAAATTAGATGTACGGGAGGATGTTGATTTGCAAGCAATAATCCAATAGCGAGAGAGAACTTACAACGCAGGAGGAGGAAGCCTACTTGTAGGAGAGCAAAGTTCTATAGAAGGTGAGAGGATATGACATTTGGGGCAATCCCTGAGTGGGATGACCTTGGATATAAGTAGGGCCACCTCATCCATAGTGACAGGAGAGAGGAGAAGGAATATGGGTACACTGGCAGGTGGGTTTGCATGTTTGGTATGCGGCAGATGAGTGAGTCTGATGGCAGAGGAGTGGGTATAACAATAGAATAGAAAGTCCATTCCAGAGAAACAGGGAAGCAAAGCAGGAAGGGGTGACAAATTGTTTCAGGTGACAGTGTCAGTTGATTAGAGGTGTCAGCGAGGTCAAATGTTGTGTGCTAGATACTATGGAGTAATGAGCTAGAAGATTAGGAGGTTTTTACCTAGAGAGGAAAGCAGGAACAGATTCTGAAAACGGTAACATTATTGGTGTGGGTGAAGTCGAGATTCTACCATGGGAGTTTCTGGGTGGAGAAGTGCAGGGTGCTGAGTGGGTTGTCCAGGTGATGTCACCGAGAGGTGAACTGGAAGTCCATCCAGGGTATCAAGATCTCCAGGGAATCCAGAGAACGATTGAGAGGTCAGCAGATGACAGGTACATGGGGACGGCATAGGGAATACAGTCTGATAGCATGAGCTTCTGAGAAACAGGAGTTTTTGAAGAAGGAAAAAAAGTCTTTGAAACGAGGACACCTATCGCACCCCTAGGCTCGGAGATTCTGAAATGAGAGAAAATAATGCAACTCGCTGAAAGTAGTAAATTACATTTTGATTTAAACAATACAGTTTAAGGAAGTTCAGAATAGGAAGAGAGTGGGGGAAAGCTCTCTGGGAGAGCTAGCCTAGAAGAGATTGGATTTCAGAGGTTTTAAGATTTAAGATTGGATCACTGAGAAAACCCTCATTTTACTTGAGGAAACTGAAGCCTAGAGGAAGTCAAGCAACATCTAAAATCATACAGCAAATCTGGGAGGGCAAGAAAATGAGGTTTTGGACTCCTCAATTTCTATATTTTATTATGCTGCCCTCTGGATGTAGGAAGAAGGAAAGAATATTTTATACCAAAAAAAAAAAAAAAAAAAGCGGGGGGCAGGGGGGTAATGTGTTCCAAACCCTGAAGGTAGAAATGAACTGGAAACTAGCATAAATAGTTCAGTGGTTCTTGTTTGGTCATCAGTAGAGTCAGATAGAGGAGGACTGGATTTTGTAAAATAAAAATGTACTTGGCATTTGCTGCAATAAAATTGTATAAACCCCATAGCGGTTTAAAACAAGCATTTTAAGGGTTTGGAGTTTGGGGGTGGGTGTGGGACCCTCTGTTCCAGGCTTCAGGTTGGACACACTGGGGGCCCCACGAGGCCCCTGAGATCTGAGTGTGCACCTCCCATCCCAAATCCACACTCGGTGACATCACACTGAGAGCTTGAGTCAGCCAGGCAAGCAATCAGCAAATACTGCAAATGTGCAAAGTGTCCAAACCAGAGCAGTTTTTCTCCAGAGAAGCAGTTGTTAAACTTTTACCAGCACTCCAACGGCTGCAGGTGAAATGTGGGGGTATCCGAGCTCCCAAATGAAAGGAGCTGCCATCCCCCGGGACTAGCTGCTCCCAGGGCAGAGGGGCGAAGCTCAAGAGAGGTGAGTGGAAATGCGCACTGCCCTGCACAGCCTCTGCTTGGAGCTGGCCCCCTGCCCCTTACCCATACTCTCACTGGTCAGCTCAAGTCCTGTAGCAGAGCTCAATGTCAGCGGGGCAGAGAAATAGGCTCCACCTGCAGGGAAGACATGCTCAGAGAGGAAGCAAATAAAGCCATGCCCTGAGAGGAAGGGGAAAAAATTTTTGTGAATAGATACTATAGTCTGCCTCAGCGTAGAAATGGGGAGCCATGACAGCTTCTGATTCAGGGAGGGTCAGGCCCTGATGTCATATTCAGATGATACCACTAAAGGACCATCCCAATTCAAATATTAAAGTACCTCTGTATCAGCTGCTTCAAGACCCTCTAGTACTCCTCTCCCCTCTTTCAATCCCTCCTGAAGCCCAGGGGCAGCTCAGTCAGTGGGGTGATCATGCATCTGTATTATGGGAGGCAGCATGGTACGGAGCAGAGCTAAGACTCCAGGCTCTACCTGGCTCCTTCGAGAAGAGATGTGTAACTTTGGGCACACTCTCTAACCCCTCTGTCTCTTCCCGTTTCCTCTTCTGTAAAGGGGGAAATGATGGTATATACATCACGGCATTGTCAGGATTAAATGAGTATCTGTAAGATGCTTTTTTAGAGTAGTGCCTGGCACGTGATAAATGCAGTATCAGTATTTACTATTAATAACAACAGTATGAGCGATTAATTAGAACCCATTAGACTGGTAAAATGCATTCACATAAAACAGTAATATGCATATGGTAGGCATACAAACAAAAAGACACGTCAAGCCATTAGAGTGGTTGCATATGTCGGAAATGGTGACCAAAGAGAATAAAATACATTAAAAAACTGCTCACTGAGCTCCCTCACCAGAGATTTTGATTGTTTTGGTCTGTAATAGGGGTCATCTGGCAAGTGTCCTGGGAATCTCTATTTTTCTAGAAATAGCCCAGGAGCTTTATGATGCATGGATGAGTTTGGGATACACTGGGGTAGTTGTCTAGGAAAAACTCACTATTCATATAGAACGCTTCTGTGACCAGATGTGGGGGGGAAGGGTTTCCCACACCAAGGAATTCCACGACACCAACTGGGTGTCCTACAATTTACTTCAATTTTGACACTAACCACAGTTAGTGCAGACCTTCCAGGTTAAGGGCTCAGTCCCATAAGTCTGTCCCCCAACTTCAGATGCCAGTCACAAGTCCAGGCTATCACCTGTGCTTCTGACCAGACAGCTATAAATTGGAGTTCCCAGGACCCCCTTCTAGGGTTTTACAATTTGGTAGAACTCATATATTATTATATAAGGGATGTGATAAAGGGCACAGATGAAGAGCCAGATGAAGAGGTACGTAGGGTGAGGTCTGGAAGGGTCCAGCACACAAGCTTCTCTCCCTGTGGAGTTGGGGTGCAAACCCTCAAGGCACATGGATGTGTTCACCAACCCAGAAGCTCTCTGAACCCCACACTGTGGGGATTTTTATGGCGGATTCACCACACAGGCATGATCAATCACTAACTCAATCTCCATCTCCTCTCTCCTTCCCAGAGGATGAAGGTGGGACTGGCAGTTCCAAGCTTCTGATCATGGTTTGGTCTTCCTGGTAAATAGCCCCCATCTTGAAACCATCCAGGAGCCCACCAAAAGTAGCCTCATCAGATCAAAAGACACTGCGATCACCCAGGAAAGTCCAACACATTTAAGAGCTCCGTGTCAGGAACCTGGGTCAAAGACCAAATATTAGAACAAAAGATGTTCCTAGCACTCTTATCATCTAGGAAATTCCCAGGGTTTTAGGAGTTCTGTGCTAGGAACCAGGGGTGGAAACCAGTATATAGGTTTTCTGTTATCTCACCCTAGTAGGAGCACATTCCTGGTGGAGGCTGACTCACGTAGGCACACATTCCAGCCCTGCCACTTCTTTTAGTTTCTTGGACAAGTTCTTGAACTTCAGTTTCCTTGTGTGTTAAAAAAAAAAAAAAAAAAAAGAAAGAAAGAAAAGAAAGAGAGAGATACTATTTTTTGTTTGGACGCTTTGATTTGTAACTGAGTGAACTCAAACTCAAACTCACTGAACAGAAAAGTGGGGGGACATTTCTTGGTGCTCAAAAGCAAACCACAGAGTAGTGGATATGGTGCCAGCCCAGGGATGACTGGATCCAGGTGCTCTGGCTTTTCTGGGGTGTCTTTTTGTCTGATTGCCCCTCTCTCTGGGTTTCCCCCCCTCCCGCCTCCATCTTGCCCCGACCCTACTTGTCCCTGTTCAGTTTGTCCTCTCCTGGAAAGAACAGACTATGTCCATGTGGCAAGGCCATGACAATAGAGGTCCAAGATTTTGATTCTTCCAGATCCATAACTCAGTAGGCAAGTTGGGATTATCCCCATTGCCTTCTGTGGGAATATCCTGGTGAAGGGCCTGCATTGGCTGTACATGAGTCCTGTGCCATCTTGAAGGCTGGGGCCAGAGATGTGGTGGCACCAGAAGTATGTGTGGTAGGAGTTGGGGGTAGAGGTGGGCAATGGCGAGAGTGTTGAATGTACAATAATTATAATTACCATCGCCCTCACCTCGTAGGATTTTATGAGGATTAAGATGCTGTATGTAAAAACATGTGCGGTGCTTGCCTGCAGTTGGTGGATACTAGAATATTTGTTTCCTTGCCTTCCCTCTCTTGATGATTTGAATGTGTGAAAAGATATTTAAATATGATGATTTAAAATACTATTTTTGTTTCAACCTCCTGGATATTTGGAGAAATGCATACAGCTGCAGCTATGTAAATTACCTACTTTTGCTCACTCCTTTGCCAAGTTCAGTGATCTGAGGATTTAACTCCCTGGCTTAATTTATCTGTAATTACTAAGCCACTTTTTAGAAGTATAAATGTAGGAGTTGAACCAAAAAAACTTATGATTTCTCTCCCATTGTTTTTAAGAGATCTTTCAGAGTCAGTGTTATTGGGTTGTACCTTGTTGATTTAATGGAAAGAACCCTGGGGAGATCTGGTCACTCAGCTTCTCAGAATTTGACTTTTCTCTATTTAAAAAGATGATGCTAATAAGCGTCTGCCCTGCCCATCTCACAGGGGTGTTGTGAGAATCGATGTTAGGTAAAATCTCTTTGTAAAATGTAAAGATGCAACACTAGAATTGATTAAAAAAAAAAAAAACCTTTATTCCTTTGAATAAGTTCTTTAAAAAGGAGAAACATTTCCCAAGTTGGTTTATGTTCTCATAAACTCTGGTAGGACCTCAGATGTCTTTGAATAAAATGTCCATGTGGCGTAATTTAAACTTTCTAACAGACCCAGAATCCTGTGCGCCTGTGAAAATTCCAACCCAGTCACTGCTGCAGGATGTTGCAGGACAAGCAAGGAAAGAGAAAGTGAGGTTGCCGCACTACTTGCTGAGTTCCAAGCCCAAGTCTCAACCTCTCACCAAGGTAAACCAGATATGGGAACCAAGTTCCCAGAGCCAGCCGGCATTTTATGTAATCCTGACTCGTTGAAGTTGCTGATTTCCAGCAGTTGGGTAACTGCTATTCACTGTACATGCGAGATCACCTCCCCATGAAGGCATTCAGGTCACACAGAGATGAGTTAAGGCTGAGCCAGCTCTTAAGCCATTGGTAGCTTGAAATCAGCCTGCTGGGGGTTCTTGCACCATGGAAATCAGCAAATGCTACTGATCAATTGTTCTTTGCAAAGAGCCTGGTTACCAGCACACTACTGGGCTTAAGGGGATCATTGGCCACCCTTCTCATGACTCTTAGGGTCAAATCCAAATGACAACATCACGACAAGCCTTGTTTGCTTCTCTACCCTCATTATACCCCATACTCACTTCAGCCATTGTGGGTTTCTCTTAGTTCTCCAAAGCACCAAGCTCCTTCCTTCTTCAGGGCCTCTAAGATTAAGATTCCCTCGCCTCTCTGCTGGGAATCCTGCCTTGAGCCAACCAATCCAGTTTTGAGAGTCAGCCTCCGAGGCTTGCATGGCACTCCGTGTTCATGGCCAGCACAGAACTTATTGCAATGTCCGTAACTGACAATGTGATAGGAGTACCTGGGGATCTTGTTAGCATGCAGATTCTGAGTGACTGGGGCCTGAGAGCCTGCAGGTCCAACAAGCTCCCAGGTGAGCTCTGTGCTGCTGATCTGGGGAATAACAAGGGCATAGGGCAGCGGTTCACAAAGTGATTTCCCGACCAGCAGCATTAGAAGTGCCTGGAAACTTATTACAAATGCAAATTCATGGGCCCCAACCCAGATTTACTGATTGAAAAACTCTGGGGGTGGAGTCAGCAATTTGGGTCTTAACCAGCCTCCCAGGTGATTCTGATGGAAGCTGAAGTTTGATAATCACTGGCGCCAAGAGCATAAAGTTTAGAATCGGACAAACTCAAGTTTGAAACTTTACTCCGCCACTTACCAGTTGAGCAAATGATGTCTTTCAAATTCTCTGAAACTGGGCTTCTCTATCCTTACAACAAAACCTAAAATACCTCCCTACAGAGCTCTTGTAAGGATTACATAAGACTGTTAAAGCTCATTTCCTCCCACGGCTAAGCAGTTATTTTCCTCTGGCATTTGAGCCCTTTTCTTATCTTGGGAACACAACGTAGAAATCGATTTTTATTTGATTACTGTTTCCTTAATGCAAAGGTGCGAGACTCGGTTGGAGGAAGAGTGAAAACATCCTCTGTTGCGTCCGCTGCCATTAACAATGTGAATTCATCCCCTTTTGGATTCCACCTTCTCCCACCGTCAGTGAAGTTTGGAGTGCTTAAAGAGGGACACACCTATGCCACCACCGTAAAGCTCAAGAACGTGGGAGTGGACTTCTGCAGGTGAGGCCAAGGCACCAAAAGTCTGCTCAGGTCCCCTTCTCCTAGGCTGGGATTTGTCTTCAGCTGCCTCCATCAGTGAATGTTTATTTGAACTGAACTCTAATTATATCTTGACTCCTGAATCTTCACATCATTCATTCATCATTTACTCATTCATTCATTCATTCATTCATTCTTCATCAGCTCAGTGTTTATCAAGCCTCAACTATGTGGTGGGCACTTCTTGGCCCTCCCATTAATCATTATTCATACTTTGGCAGAAGCAACTCAGGACTGATCTACAGTAGCAAAGAGTGAGGGGGGAGTTGTGCAAGTGTTACGGGAACTAATGCACAAAACCTGAAAGTCTATTTCTCAAATCCACCACCAACAGTAATACCGGCTGACATCTGTTTGCCCTCTCTGATCCAAAAGTGATTTTCATTACCTTATTTCTGCATAATTGGGGCAAAAAGGGGAAAAAAAATCACCTGAGTCATTAGGGCCCTTTTGCCTCTGAAGATCTGACTTGACCATAACTGACAACCTGTCCTCCCAGTTGAAAATACTCTGTATCTGGCATTCAGTGACAAGAAAAAGAGTCCTTCGTTTCCAGATCAATAGAATTGTGGAACTTGTAGAGACAGACCTTAGAGACTATTACAAAGGATCAGAGTAACATGTTTTAAGGTCTTGTAGGCTAGAGCAAGGCTGGACCTCAGGTCTTCTGTGGACCTCTTTGTGGCACAGAGCTTGATCAGCAAAGCTGTGGTCACTGCTTCCTATGGGAGTTCAGTCCTTCCCATTGGGTCAATATATTCTATGTCTATACAGGACAACTCCCAATTACAAAAGCTCCCCTATTCTATTTTGCATTAAACTTGGGTGTAATGTGGGTTCCCCCCACCTAAAAAGTGGAATAAATGTTTATTTCAATTGCAGAGTTATGCTCAGTGTAAGTGGCAAGTCCTTCCAGTTTATGATTCTGGGCTCAAGACTGGAAATCAGATGGAACAAAGCTACAGAGGCATCCAGTTGAAAAGATCCACATCCCATTTTAGTTGAGGCAAATACCCAGCTTCAGGAATTATGTTTGGTTCCTCAGACAAAACCAGGCCACCAGATCAGACATTATTGGCTTTTTAGGTTGCTGCCAACAGAGTGGGTGGGGAAAAATAGAGAATCAACTTCAAACTAATAAAACTCATCTGCGCAGATCCTGTCTACTCAGTATAGAATTTTAGCTTTCGAGATTTCACTCCTCGGCTTGTTAAATTCAGCCGCTACAGCACACACAGCAGAGTTGCTGGTAGAAGGAGCAGGATTGAGGTCAACGTGGAGGTAGGCTTTCCCTGGCATTTTAATTTACTCCAGGTCTTTAACCTTCAGGCAGAACCCACAAACCACAGGAAGGGAAAGAGATCAATAAGGCCCCACGTGTGAGCACGGGGCTTTTCGAGTTCTCCAACATTCTCTGAGCCTTTTCTGTTTCTCTTCTGTCCAAACATGCAAGCGCCATACCACGACAGAGCAAGCCTGGCTCCCATGCTCCAGAGCTTTCCAAAAGAGCCTTTATTCTTCAGCTTAATGAGCTGGCAGTCAGCCTCAGTGTTCATGCTGGTGGCCACGCTGCAACACACACAGAAGCCAAACATTCATGACAGTCTGCCCGAGCCAGAGCAGCTCAGCAGCATCCAATAACCAAGGGTTGAAACTGGGGTTGGAGTCTGTTTGACGCTGATGAAAACTGTTGTTGGAAAGGCAGTTGTGAAATGGGCCCCAGATTCTTCTCCCAAGTGATGATTAGGTTGTTCTCCTAATGGTATGGACCCCCTGCTCCTTTGTAGCAAATATTAACACCTTCCTGATTTTATAACATCCCGGTTTATTCATTGCTTATTCCTTATGGCATGCATTTATTCCCATCTTTTTGCCTGGTAGGTTTAGAGTGAAGCAGCCCCCACCCAGCACAGGACTGAAAGTGACTTACAAACCCGGGCCTGTAAGTCCTATGCGCTGTTGTGTGTGTCCGTGTGTGTGCGCATGTGAATGTGTGTGTGTTTCCAGGGAAGTGGGCTTTTTAAGTCATTCTACGCATTCAGTTTAAATCATGTGTAAATCTAACTTTTCTAGTATCATAAGCAAAAGATGCCTGGTATGGGTACGCCATGTGGCTTGACATTGTGTATTGCATGTAATAGCTGTGAGACAGATCCTTTGCATAAATAGTTAAACTTCCAGCTATGGAAACTTTTCTGAAGTTCACTCATTTGTCCCAATACTACAGTTATGCACAGTTGCATGAAAAATACCTTTTTAAGAATTAAATATGATTTGACATGCACTTGGAAAGCTGATTACCTAAAAGTATCCTGTAATAAATTCTTCTGCAAAATGAAAAAAATCTCTTGGAAAAATAAATATTCTATTTTTTGTATTTTATATAAATTTGGTTTGTTATTTTGCTATTTGCCAGAGAATATTATTTAATGACATTCTGAGAAATAGTAGTATATTAAAGTCATCAGCTGCCTCATTTCTCCAAAGAGCTCTGAAAATACCAATTTTAAAATGTCAACCTATTCTAATTTCATTTGCTACATTCCCCAAAATGGGGTGTTTAATAAAAAAATCTGTGTATTGCCACTTGCTTAAAATTATAATTTCAGAAATGTAGTATCAAGTAAACAAAAGTTTACAAATAAATAAATAGACAAAATATATAAAATAACATATAAAACATAATAAAATCACACTTGTAAATCTTAACATCTATTTCTTGGTCAGTGCATCATCTTAACATTCCTTCCATTTCATTCAACAAACTTTGAATACCACGGATAGGAACAGGGGATGGGGGCGGTTAAAAAATGGGTAGACATATATAAGTTGCTCCCAGAGCTGCACACATAGTGGGGACTTGTGATGTATGACTAAGTGACAGAATGAAGTGAGGACATCTGGTAGACACATGCTTGTTCATCACAGACAGGAACACACAGTCTCATGGGAATACCAAGCAAGGGCATCCACTTCCATAACCAGCACGTGGTGTTCACTGAGTCCCAAGACCTTAAAACATCCACAATTGTATGTTGACCCAGAAAGGTCCATTTGATAGGGTGCAGAATCAGCTGGCCTCTTGTTATGACTGTGCCACCAGCAGCTCAGTGATGTTGTTGGTTAATTAACCCTCTGCACCTTGCTTTCCTCATCTGCAAAAGAAGTTGCTTGGACCCGATAATTTCTTAGTCCGTTTCCAGCCCTTATATCTTATGGTCTATAGAACAGTAGTTTGCGGGCTGCAGTGCCAAACAGAAATATACTTTGGGGTGAGATCCACCGATTCATGAGTACCTCTCTGTCACATTTCATCATGGTACTGTGTCAAGATTCCAGAAACTTCGCAACATAAAGCAAAAGCAAAAATCAAAGCGAGCTCTTCTTCCATTTTTCTGAGAAGTTAGCAAACTTTTTTCATTTAAAGTGGGGGCAATGCCAAAAGTCAAAAATGACTGTTGGATCAACCTTTGTAGGTACTAAAAACCCAGTGTGTATCTTTGAAGCTCACTCTCTATGTTAGGGTTTTTTGTTTTGTTTTGTTTTGTTATTACTTTTTTTCTTTTTGACAGTTTTGGCTCTGCAAAAATATAATCTACAGACTTCTTCATATGTAAGTCTAACCACTATTCAGCTTGCTTAGTTGCCAAACTGAATGAATATGCCCAGAGTCCGGGTAGACCTGAGTGGTTGGCAGGATGCCAGCTGCCTCGGGCAGAGTGACATCATCCCAGCCCTGCCCTCATCGTTGGGCTCCAGGGCAAAGGGCCTGGTCCTGAGAGGAGGAGCGTTAGATACCCTCCAGTAAGCAGACCTTCACAAGCACATTGTTGAAGAAGTTGAAACATTTTTCAGTTCTATTATTTTTATAGAATATACTGAAGAAAAAAAAACATATTTGCATCCAATTGCTTTCCATGTGGTGGTTTCTGATGTATTTTTTCCAGATAATTGTTCTCAAGTCTGCTTTTTAACCTACCTCCTGGAGAGGCAGCTTAGGAACACAAACAGCTCTTTCTTTCCTGGCCAGTGTTCTCTTCAAGGAACAAGGCAAGAAGCCCATTCCTTGCTGTGTTTCTTCTTCATTAGATATCGGGTTTCTTCTTTGTCGGTCCAGACCTCTTCCACGTAGCTTTCAGACCTAAGCAGTTTGGCACTTAAACTCATTCTGTCTCCCTCTGCTGGCTTTGTCACATCAGAGGTCCTCCATTAGGAACACTATAAAGCAAGGGGCAGGGCAGGGAAGCTGGGGGCTCAGGTACTCTCTTGGTTTAAATTTACCTTTATCTGCAAGGATGCCCATAGAAACTCACTGCTGACATCCAAGAAATAGCACAACTATGGGCATTGTAAAAGTTTGCCTGCAGTTCACCACCAGTACTCTGACATTTTCTTCCTAAATAGTATCTGGTTTTCTCCTTCAACAGTTTGTCCTGGGTCCCATTTGCTCAATGGAACTCTACCTAACTAATCTACACAGTAACCCTTCCAGATGCCATAAGAGCACTCATTCATGAGTGCCAAACATATAGATGAGAAAATAAGATTAGAGAGTGTAACTAGCCCAAATTCAGGTTACAACCAAGATTTGAACTCAGATATATCTGATTCTAAAGCCACCTTGTGTCCTATAGGTGGCAGCTGGTTTGCAGACTGAACTGAAGGTGGAGTTATTTGCCATGGCCATTGGAGAGGATGGTGCCAAGGGATCAACACACATCTTGCACAATATTGAGATTATGACTGAGCATGACGTCCTGTTCTTACCAGTGGAAGCAAATATCCTTTAAAGCTCAATTTAAGTGGTCATAAATGGAGCAAAAATTACATTTGAACAAGGGGAAAACAGAAGTCAAAATGCTATTCCCTAACCCCCTCACACACGTACTCCATAGCTTCATTAATTTTTTTAAGACCATAGAATTTAATTTCTTAGGAGGAGGCTGTGCCTTCATTCATCTTTGGAAGCATCCAGCAAGATGCCTGTTACACAGTACATGCACAGTAGTAACTGTGAGTTGAACAAATGCCAATGTTAATGGCTGTCTATGGGGTATCAGACAATCAGAATGGTTTTGAAAATCAAGTCTTTGTCATCAAAACAAACTTGTAATCTTGTTAGGGAGTAGGAGATACCTTCTTATGAAAAAGGATAAATGGATATTCACAGGATTACACACACACACCTTCATATTGGTGTCTCTTGAACGTGGATACCATACAGAGATCTAGTAAACTATTATATGCAAGGTATTATGTTTTCATATGTAAAAATGACAATTGGACACTTTCTTAAAAGACTTAAGTAATCTAGAAGTAGAAATAAACTCTTCCCACCTTATTCCTACATTATTTTGTACTCCAGTGACATGAAGCATATAGTACTTCATGTTGTAGTTATTCATCTATTTGGTATTTGAGCTGGGTCTTATAAATGCAAAAACTTTTGATGAAAGGAGACTTAAAATAGAAAGAATGAACAAATCCACAGCAATAAGAGAGCTCCAGGTGTCGGGAAGGGTAAGGAGTTCAATTTGTTGAGAACTTAGGGAGTATTAGGAAACACAGTGGGAAGTTGGTTGGAATCAAGTTGTGGAAGACTTTGAATCCTTGCTTAAACTTCATTATAAAGCAAGAGTGAATCACTGAAGATTTCTGATCCCGTGGATGATATAATCAGCATATTTTTATAAAAGTGAATCCAGTGTTACTGTGCTGGATATGCTGAAGAAGAGCAACTGGATGCAAATAGAAGCAAAGAGCCAGGGCGCCTGGGTGGCTCAGTCATTAAGCGTCTGCCTTCAGCTCAGGTCATGACCCCAGGGTCCTGGGATCGAGTCCCACATCTGGCTCCCTGCTCCGCGGGAAGCCTGCTTCTCCCTCTCCCACTCCCCCTGCTTGTGTTCCCGCTCTCGCTGTCTCTGTTGAAAAATAAATAATAAAATCTTAAAAAAAAAAAAAAAGAAGAAGCAAAGAGCCACTGGAAGGCCACTTCAGTAAGCCAAGTGTAAGGACAGGAACTATCATGTGGCAAAAGTGGAAGAGAGACATGGATGGAAAGACATTTGCCAGGGGGATGGGGGTGTGCTGTAAAATCTGAGGTGGAACCCATTGATAGAAGGAAGTAGGAGGACATAAGAGTTCAACTCCAAGGTTTCGGGCTCAAGTAATGAATCTTGGATATGCGGGACTGGATCCCAATTGAGGAGTTAGAGCTGGAGATGTAATCATTTTAAGCATCATCTACACAGAGGTGATGATTGAAGGTATGGGAAAGCAGCAGAGATTTGGGGTCTATTCGGGGAGTAGGAGGAAGAAGAGGAACCGGTGGAGACAGGGCAAGCAATTAGAAAGCCAGGAAATATCTCAGAAGCCATAGAAAGAGTTTCAACGAAAACATGGACATAGTTGACAGATGCTATAGAGATGTCAAGGAAAATTCAGATTTAAGTAGACTGCTAGATTTGGCTGAAGGGAATGGACCAGAAGAGAAACGTTAAAAAATATGAATGAGAGGAAGTAATTGAAGCAGCAATATCCAAAGGAGAGCAAGAGAATAATCAAGAACAGAGCCGAAGGGTTGGTCTTGGCGAGGGAGTGGGCAAAGATGGCTAAGGATCCAGATATTCTGAGGTGAAGGGGAAATTTAGGGGAACTTTGTCAAATGACCTTGATTTCAGTAGAAATGGAGCTGCTCAATTCATTTGTCCACTTATTTCAAAGATAAGTGTCTCTAATGTGCTAGGAACTGTTCTAAGCAAAGTGAACAAAAGACAAAAATCCCTGCCTTCATGTAGCTTACATTCCAGTGGGAGGAGCCTGTGCAAAAAATAAGTAAAATATGGACTATAATGGTGCTAATAGTACAATGGAGAAAAATGAAAAGTAGGAAAGGGGGTACAGGGAGTGTTGAGGATTCCAACTTGAAATGGGGTGCTCAGAAAGACCTCACTGGGGATGTGATGGCAGCGTTCTTCTGTAGTGATAGAAGGAACCTGACCAAAGAACCAGTTTTTTTCCCCTAGGAATTAAGTTTTCATATCCTCTTCACACAGGTTATTGGTACTGATCCAGAGTACCTGATCCCTGCTGCCGGTCACAGCAATTAAGTCATTTTGCATTTATGCCTAATAAAGTGTCTATTTCCGTGCTCATAGATTAAAAGCCACCTATCAGCTAGGCACAGATAGAGGGGGAAGAGAGTTTTATTAGATCTTTTATCTACTTCTAAAATCAATAGTGAGAATTCATAGCCCATATCCCAAGATCTATCCCTTCCCCCCAAAAAAAGCATGACATCTGGATGTTGATGTGATTTGGGACCTGGTTATGGTGACTGATGGCTCCTATAGGAAGACTGGCCATGGTCCGCAGAGAAGCATACACCGAGTGAACAGGAGAAATCCAGGAAGTCAATATCCATCCTTCATTCCATTAAGCCTGAGTCTGTAGAATTCACATTGCATAGAAAAGTACCCAAAATGGAGCTGATGATGCTAGAGAAGAGGTTCTGATTCTACAATGTTATCTGAGTTTGTATATACAAATCATTTGATCATGAAAGTCATATGCCTTAACAAGTATTTTACCAGTTTTAACAAGTAGCAATTATGATAACAGACCAAAAGATTTTCCTCAGGGAAAAGAAAATCCCATGGTCCACAGGACTTCTACGATTTCTTCCTCTACACTTGGAATCTTCATGTCCCGTAAAATTTCTCAACGTTAGGTCCAGTAAGTAACAAATGGGAACTTGATCGTTAACCATTCAAATGTGAGGCCTTAGACCTCCTGTTTGCTCCTCTCTCCTTACAGCCAGAAACCGATAAGCCACTTAAGCTGGTGGGATGGGAATACTTGTTTTAAATAACTATAATGGCTACTCCCTTTTATACATGATCATATCTAATCCTCATACTACTGATAAGATAGATACTATCTTTCCCACTTTATAAATAAGGAAAGTGAAGTTCAGAGAATCTTAAGTAGATGATGTAAAAATCTAACCTACTTCAATGTGATTCTGAAGTTCATTCCTTTAAGCACCGTTTTCAATGTGAAGCTGACCTTCCAAAAAGCAGGAGCAGCAACACCAGGATGTCCTTCTGGACTTGAAAATTTACAATTAAGCCCACGGTTGTCAAACATTTTGGACACGAGATTCTTTATATATTCTTAAAAATTATTAAGGATTCCGAAGAGCTTTCATTCATGTGGGTCATATCTATCACATTTACCAAACAAATGAAAACTGGGAACAATTTTCAATGTAAAAACCATAATAAAGCCAATATATTAACATAGATATTTTTTAATGAAAAATAACTATTTTCCAAAACAAAAATTGATTATTCATGGGACATTGTTTACATTTTCACAAATTTCTTCAATGTCTGGCTTAATAGAGCACAGTTGGATTCTCCCGCCTGCTCTATATTCAGTCTGTCACGATATCAGACATCACACAGCCTCTGGAAAACTCTACTGTATGCTCATGAGAGAAAAAGCAAAATAGCGTCTTGGATGCTGCTCTAACAAACCTGTATTCATTTCTTAGGGCTGGCCATGACAAAGTAGCACAAACCAGGTGGCTTAAAACAGATATTCTCTTGTAGTTCAGGAGGCCGGAGGTCCAAAATCAAGGTGTCGGGGGTGGGGTGGGGGCCCCTTCTGGAGACTGAGGGAGAATTTGTTCCATGCCTCTCTCCTAACGTCTGGTGGTTGCCAGCAATTCTTGGGTGTTCCTTGGCTTATTATTGCATCACTTTAATCTCTGCCTCTGTCTCAAATGGCATTCTTCCCTGTGTATATATTTCTGTCTCTCTCCTTGTAAGAATGCCACTCATTAGCTTTAGGGGCTACCCTAATCCTGAATGTCATCTTCACAGTTTCTGGTAGACATGAATTTTGTGGAGACAAACCCAGTGTAAGCTGCTTCTGGCCCAATGTTCACATCCATCCCACGAGCAAGATATAGTCAACCCATCCCAACATTCCCCAAATTCTTCACCCATTCCAGCATTAACTTCAAACCTAAATTCTCATCAAAAAAGCATCAACTCACATCTCATCCCTTGAAATCAAGTATGGGTAAGATGCTGGTACCACCTACCTTGGTCTCCCTTCCACTGGTGGATGTGCGAACACGATGGTGGAGAAAGGATAGGACAGACATTCCCAAAAGGAAGAAAGTGGAAGGAAGAGAGTCACTGGGCTAAAGCAAGTGTGCGACACAGCGAGGCAAATTTCATGAAGTTTCAAGGCCTTAGAATAATCATTTGTGGCTTGATCTGCCCTCTGGGCCCATAGAGGCTTCACCAGCCCCAACTCTAGACCTTCAGAGGCCCTGTTGTCCCCACCCTCTTCGTCCTCAGCCTGGAACAAAATCTTAAAAAAAAGCCCATTTCCTGCTTTTAGAATCCCAGAAGTCTGGCAGTCTTCCTTCATCTTGTCCCATCTCTGTCCCTGTCAGGCCAAACCAGCAGCATTTCTGCTGATTTAACATTCTCAAAAACCTGCCAGTCTTCATGGATGTCAAGATCCACATCATTAGACATGAGGCTTCTCCAGAGATCCTTCCTGGATAACTGGACCTCTATTCTTGGCTTCTGCTGAGATGCCTGATTGTTTCCTTGGTCATACAGCTAATCTCTCCAGCACACACCTGTGGTGACCATTCCAGAGTACCCCTTAGCGTTGTTTTACAGTATGGATAGAATGTGAATTTTCGAACTCATCATGTTTTGGTTCCTTTTTGCTAACCACTTCCTTCCTCAAATTATTTCTTTTCCCTTGCATTTTATGATAAGCAGCAAGAACCCAGGCCACATCTTCCATATTTTGCTTGGAAACCTCAGCTAAATATTCAATGTCATTGTTTACAAGTTCTACTTTAAACCCCAAAGCAGAACACAATTCAGCCAAGGTTTCTGCCACCTTATAACTTTTCCTCCTGTGTCCAACAACATGTTCATTTCTGCCTGCGATCGCACCAGAAGCACCATTAATGTTCGTACTTCTATCAACATTTCGTTCATGATGATGTAGAAATTCTTCGAGATGACAGAAGCTTTCTCTACTTTCCCCATCGCTTCCTTCTGAGCCCTCACCAAAATTGTTTTTAAGTCCTTATTTCTACCAAAGATCATTTCAAGATAACCTACACTTTTTATTGCACTGCTCAAAATTCTCCCAGCCTTTACCCGTTACCCAATTCCAAAGCCATTTCCACATTTTTAGGCATTTGTTCCAGTAGCACCCCACTTCCTGGTATCACTATTAGTTTCCTGAGGCCTCCATAACAAATTACCACAAACTGGGTGGTTTAAGACAAGTTAGTTATTTTCTTGCAGTTCAGGAAGCCAAAGGTCTGAAACCAAGGTGTTCGAGGGCTGGTTCCTTCTGGAGGCTGAAGAATTTGTTCCTGCCTCTCTCCTACCTTCTTGAGGTAGCCAGAGTCCTTGGTGTGCCTTAACTAATAGCTACATCACGCCAATTCCAGTCTCTGCCTCTGTGGTCACGGGGCCTCTTTCCCCATGTCTCTTCACGTTGCTTTCTTATATGGCCACAGTCACTGGATTTAGGGTCCACTCCAATCTAGCATGACCTCATCTTAACGAATTATGTTTATAAAGACCCTATTTCCAAATAAGGTCATGTTCACAGGCTCTGAGTAGACGTGAATTTTTGGAGACCATTCTTCAAACTACAACAGATTTTAATATTGTTTTTAGAATATTTTTGACCTTGCCAAGTCCTTGAAAGGGTCTTACAGACCCCCAGGGGTCTTAAAATATACTTTGGGAACCACTGAAATCATGATTTATGTCAGTTCTACTTTATGACTTTCAGAAGTTACTCTAAACTGAGAAGTGGTGAAATCTGCATCACTAGCTAGACAACTCTTAAAAACTACAAAAAAGCTTTTGAATAGATACATAATTCCTGTTGGCACCAATCTATCATAAGTAACTTTGTGAATCTATCTAATAGAAGAAATGTCTGAAGTGATGTTGTCTTTATGCCTCTGTTCATATTATTCTGTCATATATCTCATATAATGAGATTGAAAGATGCCTACTGTACGTATTCTTTTATTTTAAAGACAAAACATCTAGTGTAAACATTCTCTTATTATATCACCCAGAGCTAACAGATAATATTTTGGTATAATTCTTTCCCATCCCTTCTATGTGTGTGCGTACTGGAATCATTCTGTAGTTTTAGATCTTGTGTAGCTCACACAGTAACAGTAGTACCGTATCTTGTATTTGACGCAGTAAGCACTTCACAATAACTTTATGAAGGTAGACACTATTGTGCCTAATTTATAGATGAGATATCTGAAACATCACCATATTAGCTAATTCACTCTCTAGAAGCTCTGTTAGTTATCTATTGCTACACACAAATTACCCCAAAACTGTGGCTTAAAGCAACAGTCACTTAAGATCTCATAGCTTCCATGGTTCCAGAATCTAGACAGAGCGCAGTTGGATACTCTGGCTTAACTAGGAATGAATGTGCTTTCGGCCCACTCAGGCGGTTGTTGGCAGGATGAAGTTCCTTTGCCACGTGGGCCTCTCCTTAGGGAATCTCAGAGCAGGGCAGCTTGGTTTATCAGAACAAGAAGAGCCTGAGAGTGTGAGCAAGGCAGAATGCAGTGTTTTATAGCCCACTCTTGGAACAGACATCCTATTACGTTTGCTGTATTCTGTTCTTCAGAAGCCAGTCACTAGGCCCTGCCCACACTCACAGGGAAGGAATTATACAAGGGCAACTTGAACTTGATCTAACAAGGGTTGGGGCCAGTGACTGTTGGACCATGTGTGCTCAGTCCTAAAATCACATGAGAGCTGCTTGGAGCCCACAACATTTCAGAAATAGTGATAGGACTTAGAATATAAGGTGATGTTACTAAGAACCTCAGTCTCATCTCAAAACTTAGGATGTTAAATTGTGAGGAAAGGGGGCAGACTGTGGAGAGTGTATGTAGGCCAGGTGGCTTCTTCCTGAGTTCATGGCTGGCCTGGAAAGGCTACACTGAGCAGGCTCATCAATTGTGCTGATAAGAAGGGGAACCCTAGAAACAGTTTTGGGCCCAATGACAGACCCCACTGCCTCCTTGGTCATTCTCCTATGTCACCTCCCAGATTTAGAGATTTCTTTGGGGGAGCTATGACTTAGGACACTTGAACTGAGAAACAATTTAATAACCAAGTACACCAAGCACCTAACTTCCAGACAGGGAATCTCAAAATGGTTAAGCATATTTTCTTTACATAGAGACATATATAAATATTTAAAAGCTTAGATGTTATATTCCCAATAAACCATTCATGAGGCTTTTCTTTATGGCATCACCACCTTCTACAGGTAACACTGCATGATATGCAAGATGTATTACTCCATTACATGGTTCCTGTACTAAGGATTATATCTAGCCAATGGCTGGCTAAGCCAATAAATGCTGACTTCATGACTAGAAATTGGCTTGGCTTAAAATTTTAAAGTGTACTGGTTTCTTAAAGATTTTATGTATTATTTTTAGAGAGAGAGAGCACAAGCAGGGAGGGGTAGAGGGAGAGGGAGAAAGAATCTAAAGCAAACTCTGAAGAGCATGGAGCCTGACGAGGGGCTTGATCCCACAACTGAACCACCCAGGTACCCCTAAAATTAACTTTTTAACTGACCGGTTAACCTCAAACCTTTAGGGTTAAGGAGTTTCAAGTATATTGACCAAAAGTTAGAGCTCAGTCACTTCCTATACACATCATTTCATCTGTCATAAGCTCTCCTTCTCTTTGATTTGTGAAACACCTACCAGACAGAAACACCTTTAAATTCCCTGCTACAATCCATCTTAACTGATGGCAAAGCTATGGGAAAGCAACACTTTTAAATACAAGTAGAGTACCCTCCTGATTTTGTTTTGGTTTGGAAAACATCAAAAACGTTAATGGGAAATGCTGCAGTTTCGTATTTTCTGATGAACACTTCCAAGAAGCACAGACATGATATGGATTCAGCCTTTGTTCGTTCAGGAATTAGGATATCTTTCAATAGGTAACTAACTCCTCTCCCTAGTGGCAGGAACAGATGCTTAAAGAAAAGGCTGCTTCTTCAGACTAGAAGCACCTAGAATCCACCGTACTATCTCTTCTCTTACCTTTTCATACTTAGGCCTCAGGAACTATATGCTAAAATAATCTTTACTTATATTCTGTGCAATAAATAACACCACCATGTTCCTTACCTTACTTCAGGGACTGTGTTGTTATGGTTAAGAATAGCACTAGACTTGTGGCTAGGGACCCTCGGATAACCACACCACAAGAACTGCAGCTCTGAGACTGGCAAAAAAATGGTGGCACCACAACACAGGGCCGTAAATGAAATGGACAAACTCACAGGACACCAACCACTGAAACTGACTCAAGAAGACACAGAGAGAGAAACGAAGATGGCGATGGAGTAGGAGGACCCTAGGCTTATCTTGTCCAACAAACACAACTAGATGATAAAGTCAGCATAAATACCCAGAAATCGACCTTGAGACTGACAGAACAAGCTCCACAACCAAAGAGATAGAAGAGGCCACATCAAAGAAGCAGGAAGTGTGGAGATGTGTTTTAGGGGAGAAATGAATCATGGTTGCTGTGGTGGGGAGGGAATTGTGGTCATGGAGAAGGGCAAGAGAGAGAAGCAGCCAGTGGAACACACCAGGGGATATTTCCTGGAAGCCATTGGCTTGGAAAATGACAAGGGGTTAATTTTGTGAGTTCTTGCAACCAGTGGAGCTTAAAGCCTGGAGTTTTAAAGGTCAGCCGACTTGGCTGGAATAGAGCCCAAAGGGCACTGTGCTGCTCCAGAAGAGAAGGCAGGAAAACAGCCTGGGGGCAGACAGCATGGAAAGAGCCATCTGAAAAAATGCTTGGGACATGGGGGGCAGGAACTAACATTCAGAGACACCTCTCTGGGAACAAAGGAGCTGGCTGGTGCCATTTCCCTCCACTACCCCTCAGCTTAAACATGAGAGCCACCAGAAGGAAGCAGCTCAGCACTGACACTGGTTGTCTAACTTGCTTACATGAAACCCCACACTCCTGAGCTCTTAGGACTGCCTTCCTAGTCAAGCTTGCCTCAGTCCAAGCATGGTGGGCCACTACCCCAGAAGACCAGCACAAACCCCTGCCCACACCACATCTCCCCACCACTGAGTTCTGCAGGGCCTCTGTGGAAGTGGTGTCAGGATTCATTTCATAAGGAGACCAGAGCACACCTAGTTAAAACTCACCACATTCAGGCCAGGGACCAAACACTGTCCACAGCAGGCAAGGAGAGTCTCTGCAGATGACTGGCCTAAAAGACAGAATAGCCAAAACACAACAGCAGAGTGCAGGCAGCACACACTGGAGACACTCCCTGAAGTGCCAGGCTCTGGGCACTACATGACCTCTTTTTCATAAAGGCCATTACTTTCAGGGGCAGGAAACCTAACTGATTTTTCTTACCCACAGGAAAAGGCAGAGACTAGACAAAATGCCAAGACAGGGTAATTTATCCCAAATGAAAGAACAAGATAAGGCCATGGCCAGAGATCAAAGCGGAAAAGATATAAGTAACATAACTGGTGGAGAATTTAAAGCAACAATCATAAGAATACTCACTGGGTTTGAGAAAAGAAGACATCAGTGAGACCCTTACTACAGAGATAAAGGAGTTGAAAAAGAATCAGAAATGAAGAAGGCAATAAATGAGATTGGAAACAGGCTTGATGCAATGACGAGCAGGCTGGAAGAAACAGAGGAATGAATTCGTGAGCAAGAAGACAAAATAAGGGAAAATAATGAAGCTGAAAAAGAAAAAGAATTATGAAACGTGAGAGTAGACTTAGGGAACTTAGTGACTCCATCAAACATAATAATATTTGTATCCACAGGTGTTCCAGAAGAGGAAGAGAGAGAAAAGGGGGCAGAAAATTTATTTCAAGAAATAATAGAAGAAAACTTCCCTAATCTGGGGAAGGAAACAGATATCCAGATCCAGGAGGCACAGAGAACTCCCATCAAATCAATAAAAGCAGGTCAACACTAAGACATGTTGTAACTAAATTTGCAAAATATAGTGATAAAAAAAATCTTAAAAGCAACAAAAGTCCCCAACTCTCAAGGGAAAACCCATTAAGGCTAGCTGGCGATTTCTCAACAGAAATTTGGCAAGCCAGAAGAGAGTGGCATGATATATTCAAAGTGCTGAATGGGAAAAATCTGCAGCCAAAAAATACTCCATCCAGCAAAGCTATCGTTCAGAATAGAAGGAAAGAAAAAGCTTCTCTAACAAAAATGAAAGGAACCTGTGGCCACTGAACCAGCTCTGCAAGAAATATTAAAGGGGACTGTGAGTGCAAAGGGGAGACCAAAAGTGACAAAGGCGAGAAAGGATCAGAGAAAATCACCAGAAATGGGAAAATAAGTAATAAAATGGCAATAAATGCATGTCTATCAATAATTACTTTGAATATAAATGGACTAAACGATCAAAAGACACAGGGTGTCAAAACAGATAAAAAAAGACTCCTTTAAATGCTGTCTACAAGAGACTCATTTTAGACCTAAAGACACCTGCAGATTGAAAGTGAGGAGGCAGAGAAATATTTATCACGCAAATGGATGTCAAAAGAAAGCCAGAGTACCAATGCATCTATTGAACAAACTAGACTTACAAAGACTATAAAAACACAAAGGCTATAAAAACAGACAAAGCGGACAATCCAATAAGAAGAGAGGACAACCCTGTGGCTGGGGCTGTTGCAGCCTCAACTGCCCAGCCAGGGACCTGAGCCAAACTATCATTGTCAGAATGTCGGGCAAAGACCAAATTGAAATCTTTCCCTCATGCATGGCACAGACCATCATGAAGGCTCGACTAAAAGGAGCACAGACAAGTCGAAACCTCCTGAAGAAAAAATCTGATGGCTTAACTCTTCGATTTCGATAGATCCTAAAGAAGATAATAGAAACTAAAATGTTGATGGGTGAAGTGATGAGAGAGGCTAACTTTTCACTTGCTGAGGACAAGTTCATAGGGGATTTCAGCACCACAGTTATCCAAAATGTAAATAAAGCCCAAGTGAAGATCCGAGCTAAGAAAGATAATGTAGCAGGTGTTACTTTGCCAGTGTTTGAACATTACCATGAAGGAACTGACAGTTATGAACTGACTGGTTTAGCCAGAGGTGGGGAGCAGTTGGCGAAATTAAAGAGGAACTATGCCAAAGCAGTGGAGTTACTGGTGGAACTAGCTTCACTTCAGACTTTCTTTGTTACTTTGGATGAAGCCATTAAGATAAGCAACAGGCGTTGTCAATGCCAATGAACACGTCATCATTCCCCGTATTGAATGTACCCTTGCTTATATCATCACAGAGCTGGATGAGAGAGAGCGAGAAGAGTTCTACAGATTAAAGAAAATACAGGAGAAGAAAAAGATTCTCAAGGAAAAATCAGAGAAGGACTTGGAGCAACGGAGAGCAGCTGGTGAGGTGATGGAGCCTGCTAATCTTTTGGCTGAAGAGAAGGATAAGGATCTTCTGTTTGAATGATCTTTCCTGCTCTGGTTTCTTTCATAAGCCCTAACATGGCACCATTTCAATTCACGGTGTGTAGGTTTGGTATGTGTGGCTATTTATTTTTTGGCCTAAGAATTTCACTGGTGGTAAAAGTTCCCTGGATGTTGGTTATGGGACTACCTTTGCAAAATCCTAATTCAGCAACCATTTATCACAAGAGATTTGTAGACCCTGCCCAGGAACCTGTAGAATTTATTCAGCAGAAGCAGTACCCTGCTCCATGCACTTCTGTTCAAGTGATCTGCTTTCCAAGCGTATTAGGAAATCCCCCTTAGGAAACAGCAGTGGCCTCAGGCCAGCTATGGCTGTGGCTGCCTGTGTTCCCACCTGCTCCAACACTGACACCGTGACACTGTTGTCTGAGATCACTGTGGCCATCTTGTGGAACCCTGGTACTTCTCTCCAGCTTTATGAAACCTTCACCATTTGCCTTGCCTGACAGGTCTCTGTCCTGTCTGTCATGGGAGTTCTGCCAATTTTAATATGATTATGGTATAAACAGTAAAATGATTTAAAAATGAAAAAAAAAAAGAAAATATAACAATTGTAAATATTTATGCCCCCAAATTGGGAGAAGCCCAATACATAAAACAATTAATAACAAACATAAAAGAACTATATGGATAATAACACATATTAGGTCACAAAATAGGCTTCAACAAAAACAAAAAGATTGAGATCATACCTGACCTTTTCTGACCACAATACTATGAAACTAGAAGTCAAGCACAAGAAAAAATCTGGAAAGACCACAAATACATGGAGGTTATACAACATGCTACTAAACAATAAATGGGTTAACCAGGAAATCAAAAATACATGGAAACAAATGAAAACGAAACTATAACAGTCCAAAACCTTTGGGATGCAGCAAAAGTGGTGAAGCACATAGCAATATAGGCCTACCTCAAAAAGCAAGAAAAATTTCAAATAAACAACCTAACCTCACACCTAAAGGAGCTGGAAAAAGAACAACAAATGAAGCCTAACCAGCATAAGGGAAATAATAAAAATTAGAGCAGAAATAAGTGATCTATAAACTAAAAAAAAAACAAAAAAAAACAAAAACAAAAAAAAACAGGGGTGCCTGGGGGGCTCAGTCGTTAAGCGTCTGTCTTCAGCTCAGGTCATGATCCCAGGGTCCTGGGATCGAGCCCCGCACTGAGCTCCCTGCTCCGCGGGAAGCCTGCTTCTCCCTCTCCCACTCCCCCTGCTTGTGTTCCCCTCTCTCACTGTGTCTCTGTCAAATAAATAAATAAAATCTTAACAATAACAAAAAAGAAACTAAAAAAAAATAGATTGATAAAAGTAGGAGCTGGTTCTCTAAAAAAAAAAATCAATAAAATTAATAAACCTGTATCCAGACACATCACGAAAAAAAGAGAAAGGACTCAAAATCACAAATGAGAGAGGAGAAATAACAATTATAAGAGAATATTATGAAAAATTATATGCCAACAAACTGGACAACCTGGAAGAAATGGATAAATTTCTAGAAACATAAACTACCAAAACTGAAACAAAAATAGAAAACTTGAACAGACTGATAAAAGTCCAGGGCCAGAGGGCTTCACAGGGGAATTCTACCAAGCATTTAAAGAATTAATACCTATTCTTCTCAAGCTGTTCCAAAAAATGGAAGAGGAAGGAAAACTTCCAAATCCATTCCATGAGGCCAGCATTACTCTGATACCAAAACCAGATAAAGACTCCACTAAAAAAGAGAATATAGGCCAATATCCCTGATGAACATGGATACAAAAATTCTCAAAAAAAAAAAAAACTACTAGCAAACTGAATCCAACAGTACATTAAAAGAATCATTCACCACGATCAAGTAGGATTTATTCCTGGGCTGCAAGGGTGGTTCAACATATTCACAAATCAATCAACGTGATACATCACATTAATAAAAGAAAGGATAAGAAACATATGAGCCTTTCAATAGATGCAGAAAAAGCATTTGACAAAGTACAACATCAATTCATGATAAAAACCCTCAACAAAGTAAGTTTAGACGGAACATATTTCAACATAATAAAGACCATATATGAAAAACCCACAGTTAATATCATCCTCAATGGGAAAAACTGAGAGCTTTTCCTCTATGGTCAGGAACACGACAGGGATGTCTACTCTCACCACTTTTATTCAACATAGTACTGAAGTTCTAGCCACAGCAATCAGATAACAAAAAGAAATAAGTCATCCAAATTAGCAAGGAAGAAGTAAAACTTTCACTATTTGCAGATGACATGATACTCTATCAGAAAACCTGAAAGACTCCAATAAAAAACTGCTAGAACTGATAAACAAATTCAGTAGAGTTGCAGGATACAAAATCAATGTCAGAAACCTGTTGCATTTCTATACACCAATAACGAAGAAGCAGAAAGAGAAATCAAGGAATCGATCCCATTTACAACTGCACCAAAAACAAGATACCTAGGTATGGTACTGGCACAAAAATAGACACATAGAGCAACAGAACAGAATAGAAAACCCAGAAATGAACCCACAACTATAAGGTCAATTAATCTTTGACAAGACAGGAGAGAACATCCAATGGCAAAAGACGGTCTCTTTAACAAGTGGAGTTGGGAAAACCAGACAGAAACACGCAAAAGAAAGAAACTGGACCACTTTCTTACACCAAACATAAAAATCAATTCAAAATGGATTAAAGACCTAAATCTGAGACAGGAAACCATCAAAATCCTGGAGACCACAGGCAGTAACCTCTCTGACATCGGCCACAGCAACTTCTTTCTAGATATGTCTCCTGAGACAAGGGAAATAAAAGCAAAAATAAACTACTGGGACTACATCAAAATAAAAAGCTTCTGCACACTGAAGGAAAAAGCTGACAAAACTAAAGGGCAACCAACAGAATGGGAGAAGATATTTGCAAATGCCTTATCAGATAAAGGGTTAGCATCCAAAATATATAAAGAACTTATCAAATTCAACACCCCAAAACAAATAATCCAATTTAAAAATGTGCAGAAGACGTGAATAGTTTTCCAAAGACATACAGATGGCCGACACATGAAAAGATGCTCAACATCACTTACCATCAGAGAAATGTGAATCAAAACCAAAACGAGATACTACCTCACACCCGTCATAATGGCTAAAATAACAACACAAGAAACAAGAAGTGTTGACAGGAATGAGGAGAAAGAAGAACCCTCTTGCACTGTTGGTGGGAATGCAAACTGCTGCAGCCACTCTAGAAAACAGTATGGAGCTTCCTCAAAAAATTAAAAATAGAACTACCCTATGATCCAGCAATTGCACTGCTGAGTATTTACCCAAAGGATACAAAAAATACTAATTCAAAGGGATACATGCCAAATCTGGAAACAGACCGAGTGTCCATTGACTGATGAATGAATAAAGATATGGTATATACACACACACAATGGAATATTACTGAAGCCATCAAAAAAGAATGAAATCGTGCCATTTGCAACAACATGGATGGATTTAGAGAGTATTACGTTCAGCAAAAGAAGTCAGGGAAAGACAAATACCACATGATTTTATTCATATGTGAAATTTAAGAAACAAAACAAAAGAGCAAAGGGGGGAAAAAAAGAGACAAACCAAGAAACAGACTCTTAACTATAGAGAACAAACTGATGGTTACTGGAGGGGAGGAGGGTTGGGGGGGGAAGGTGATGGGGATTAAGGAGGGCACTTGTGATGAGCACCAGATGTATGGAAGTGTTGAATTGATGTGCTGGACATGTGACTCTAATATTACACTGTATATTAACTAACTGGAATTTAAATAGATCTTAAAACAACAACAACAACAAAAAGATCACATAGAAATCTGCACAGAACTGAAACGAAGTTGGAGTAGCAACTTAAAAACTTCCCACAAAGAGAAGCCAGGCCCAAAGGAATGTGTCCATTTCTTCTAAAATATTCCCACTTCCCCAAATTCTTACCATGCATATACATATGTATGCATGTATATCTATGGTATTAATCACCCAGAAGCCCAGCAAGGCATCTCAGCTTGACTACACTTTAATTAGAAACAACTAAACAAGGAGAAAAAATTAGCAGATATTTTTATATACAGATATAACCACCTCTAAGAGGTGAAGTTAAAGGAGGGTGTTTTAGAGAATTTTTATGGTCCTTTTCAGCTCTGTAGGTCCACGACTCTGCATTTAATGGGAGAGGGCAATCAACTGTGCACCTGATAGTCTCTGCAGGAGGTAAAACATAATACACAGAGTAACACATCATTAAATCTTCTGTTATCACAGAAATAAGAAAAACTTTTGAAATGTTCATTTCAGCTCTAGTCAAAAACTAGTAAAAAAAAGTTCATTGTTCCCTGCTAGAATATAATGGGAACAACTCCTGAAGGGCTCAACCTTTGGGGGCACAGAGAGATTTTAAACTATCAAGCCCTAAGTCCAAGAAATAGAGCCCACAGTCCCACACTGGGCATTTCCTCAGGCAAAGCTGGGAACCACATCCTGACATCTTCTGTAACACAACAAGCTCTGTTACTTGGTTATTGCCAAGTTGACACCAATTCCACTGCTTAGTTTAGAAGTCCTTTTAAATAAAAAGAAAAGGGCACCACATTTGAGTTCTAAGTATATGTTAAAATTAGCTTCTCCCTCTTTTTCCTCTTCCTCTTCTTTTCTTCCAACTGGCTGGTCGCATCAGCAAAAAACATAACTTCACTTTTCGCCTCGCATTCCCTCTTGAGATATTCAAGACCTGCCATGTTGAAGCCAATAACATCCTGGGGGGTTTGGGGGGGTAAATGTAAGAAAGATTAAATGACCTTTCTTTCACTTCAGTTCAATACAGCAGCATAAGCAAGTCAGGAGAACCAATGCTTCAGGTGTTCTTACTCATCCCTCCTTGTCCAAGGTCTTTCTGGTTTGGTTTTGTTTTCTTCTCTCTATTCCTACAAGCTCCAACGAAAATCTTATCGCAAATACTGATATATGTTCTGGTCAATACCACCAAAGACAAGGCACAGCTCCCTATGCTACTTCTAAGTCACACACACACCAGGATCTCCCCCTCGTTACTGTACTTCTACAGGGATACCTACCCGGACTTGGCTGACTTTTGAAATAGTTGTTTCCTTTAACTTTTCGATCACTGGCACAAGCATTTGGTTACTAGTGATCTGCCCGAAGTGAATCCTAATAAGAAAAACAAAACAGTCATGTTACAAAGAGAGGTAGTGGTTCTGGCTCTGCTTACCCCTGCTAGAAAAGCAAATAGACAATATCAAAGTAAAACAAAACAAAACACAACAGAAAAAGATTCATTTTACCATATCATTATGGCAGTATAGAAATGCTTCTGGCAAAAATAGCTAAAGATGTTTCTTCCCTGCTACTCAGTTCTATCTGTCAATTTTAACACTACTATCGTAAAAGTTATGACACACTCAACTCATTTGCAAAGCTGGCTCTTTTCGTAGCCATCTACCATGCGGCCACAGACTCTGAAAATGGTATTTTATGGAAAGCTCAGAGAAATGAACTCTCTAAGAAATACTAACTCAACAAAGGTTTATTAATATTTCTAGCGAAGCCACAGCAAAAGAGTCCCTGATCAGGGAGTCAGACTCCGACCTAGAGTATCAAGATCATGTCCATGAACTCATGTTCCTCGGTGCGCATCCTCCAGCCCACGTGTGACCTGCCACTGCTACTTGTACGGCCCTCCCCATCCGTGACCCCTCGGATATGCCAGAAGCCCTCATGGTGTCTCACTTAGAATCAGTAACCCTGATTTCAATAGTACAGATGCCACAGCGGTAAGAAATTATTAGTAACATTGTTGAGTACCAACTGAAGGCCTCAGGACTTGCCCAGAATTATAAATATGGCAACAGAATACTATAAACATATCGCTGTTCTTCTTTTGCTACTATCTTGATGGAATAAAAGGAACAGAGGATTAAGAAGCATGAAAATGATCGAGTCAAATTCCAATTCATGAAATATACCTGTTTGGGTTTTTTTTTAACTATTTGGTATTGGCTGATCAGTTTGTATTTTATCTTCATAAGAGCATTTTAAAGAGTGTTCAATCTCTCTGTTTCTGTTCTCTGCTCTAACAGCTGGAGACTGAGGGACAGAGAACAGGATTCAAGAAGAGTATATTCTTAAACTCTTATAAATATATTCTTCTCAATTACACACTAAGAGGAATTGTTCATATTTAAGAATAATCCAATAAACATATTTTCTTCGTTTCTTCCTTCCCTCCCTGTATGCCCTTACTTTTCCATTCGTTTCTATAGAGACCTGGAAAAGTAAAGGCACCATTCCTTACGATGCTGTTATGAGGACAAAACTAAATCATTTTGCTTACACAGTTAAAAAGACACAACAAATGAGGCCAATTGGCCATTCAGTAATGGGCTCTCAGCAAACAGACAAGGATCAGAGCTACTGCAACCTGGAGACCCATGCTTACGCAAGTGTCCCCAAGCGATGCTCTATCTTGTGACTTAAAGAGGTGGGCCATCACTCTCCTTGTGTAAGGACAAGACTGATTCCGCAGGATAACAATTTATGTCCCACAACAACGAAATCCTGTAACTCTCTCAGTCTGAAACATCAGATTTCTTAATCCCAGAGCGTTGATACCATTAGTTCAAGTAGCACCAGAGCAGTTAGGCGGAGCAGACACAGTATTCTTTGGAAAGGATGTTACCTGAGCAGAAAGAAGAGGCACCTACACAGAAGTTCAATATCAGAGCCCAGCTGGATGAATTCATTAAAGAGCTTAAGGATGTCCGGGACATAAGAAAAAGGTAGCACAAGCAGAGACTCTTCCAGCTCACTGAAGAAGAAGAGAATAAGCATTAAAAATGTCACATTTCTCAACATGCTCAATTTTTAAATCTTTTACTATTTTTTTCCTCCTGCTTTTATATTTGAATAGATCTTACCCATTCAGGGTTAAATTAACTATTCATCTATATTCTGGACGGTTCCCTCTTTTCAATATTTTTTTTATATTTAATATTTTAATCAATTTGATGCATTCTGGTCCATGGCATGATAGGAGAATCCAATTTTTTTTTTTTTGAGAAATAATTTCTCCAGAGTCTTTTGTTGAATATTCCATCTTTATATGATACTTCTTTTTGCCATACATTGAGACATATGAGACTCTGTTTCAGGGCTTTCTAGTCTGTTTTAATGATTGATTCTAACAACAATCCCGTAGTGTTTTAGTTTTGTTAATTTTATAGCTTTTTAATTTAGGAGGATAGCTCTCTCTTGTTTTCTTCTGGTTTGTTTTATTTTTCTTGAACTAGTTCTAGCATCATTTCATCAACTCCAATTCCAAATCTCAAGAGGTTTTCAACTGGGCTCACAAACCTATGAACTAGTTTAAAAAAAAAAAAAAAAAAAAAAACAAAACCTAAATCTTTAGAACATAGAATCTTCCTTTCTAGGAATGTACAACACTTCCATTAATTTAAATTTTGATTTACATTTCTCCAGGGAAGTGTCAGATCCTCAGATAGTGTATTTATTTCTTGTTGTAAGGGACAGATTTAGAGATTAAGAAAAGTTATTAAAATAACTTTTAAGTAGGTAAAATTCATAAAATCCAAGGGTAAATCACAAAGAAACATTATTTTAAAAAAATGTATGACAAAAGATACAAAAATTCTTAAAAACCAGTAAGAAACTACTGAACAGTATAAGAAAGGAAAAGTAACTAAAAATTCACAAAAAAACCCACAAATGGCCAACAAATATAAAATTTGTTTCATTAATAATCGAAAGAAATTAAAATAATATAATACCACCTTTTGCCTCCGAACCTGGCAAAAGAATTTTTTAAAGCCTGGTCAAAACCACTATAAACTTTCTGGAAAGTAATTCAGCAACACAGACCTTTAAAAAATTCATGCCCACTGATAATTATTGTTATGCTATGACAAAGATTCCTATGTAAAGGTGTTCACTGAAGCAGTACTGATTAACAGCAAAAAAACAAAAGCAAATCCAATAGTAATTATCCATACAATGGAATGTTTTGACATAATTCAACGCATGTATTTTTGAAGAATATTTGTAACTTGAGCAAATACTCAGGAAATATTCTGTGAAAAAGAAAAGGATATAAAATTATATACATAGAATTCCAATTGTGTATGTACACAGAAAATAAGCCAAAGGAAACACATAACCAAAAAAGGTTACCAGTTGGTACTTGTGACTGATGATTTCATTACCTATAATATAAAGTAGGACTACCCTTCATTTGTCTCTAAAAGCATCTCCCTTCATACTTTAGGAGGAGCCTCCTAGTTCTGCTTCAGAAAGACATTATAATATACTATTTTCCACCAAAATGTTGACATAATTAAACCTATAAGGAAAATAACCATCAATTATAACTGCTGTTTATCTCATGGCCAGACAAGCATTCGATAAATGCTGTTAGCTGACAAATTATACTCACTGTACACTGGGACTCACCTCGACTTGATTCCTTTAAAAATCTCCAACACATAAGCTGAAGGCTATAAAGGAAGCAAATAACAGCCTTAGTGATATTCTAGGTTGGTTTCTACTGGAGATCTGTAATTCCCATCTAAAAACCAGGTATCTCACTCAGAGGAGAAACAGTATTCTAGGATGGCAATATACATGCATGGCTTAGAGTTTGTCCCATGTGGGTACACAGTCCAGCTCCACCACTTCCCAACTCTGTTCCCTTCTATCCGTGAGTCAGGCTAATTTCCCATCTGTAAAATGAGGCTACACTGACTCACATGATGACCATGATGAATGACACGTGTGAGTAAAGTACTAAGTAACTGGAGACTGCTACATAAGCATACATTTCTCTCTCTGTCCTCCTTTATCTGACTGATTTACGTCAACTTTTCCTCCAAAGACCTCAATTTCAAAGTTCATTTAGATGAAGAGAATCTTCAGAGGGCTTTGGATACTGAACATAAATAAGCACTAGAAAATAAGAGAATGCGGGACGTCTGGGTGGCTCAGTCCACTAAGCGTCTGCGTCGGGCTCAGGTCATTGGGATCGAGTCCCACATCGGGCTCCTTGCTCAGCGGGGAGCCTGCTTCTCCCTCCACCTCTCCCCCTGCTTGTGCTCTCTCGTTGACAAATAGATAAAATCTTAAAAAAAAAAAAAATATGAGAATGCCAATCCATTCCAACCAAAACAGATGACTTAGAAGTTATACTAAAATGGTCCTTTTGAAACGCTCAATACCCTAGAGGACAGGATGAGACTGTTAATGGCAAAGTTTTTCCCAATGCATCCAGCCTTAAATCATGCCTCTGCACTTCCTACTGTCCCTCTCTTGTCCCTGAAAGTAACCTTTGAGTAACCAAGGGGGACTGGTAGACACTCTACTTACAGAGATATTGCCATAAGCCATCAGGATGGGGTTGATGGGAAGAGGAACCTGTGAAGAAATCATTAGATCAAGTCATTATAAAACAAGACAGTGTTTGTCACAGGCAGTGCGACGACAGTACAGTTTTGAAAGAATATACAAGAAACATCAGGCCTTTTAATTTCCACAGTGCTAATGAGTTCAGGCAATTCTAGAATTTCTAGAATTCATCTAGAAACCTGCAACGGCTGTGGTGCATCCGAAACCCTACAGGAGCAGTTTCTGCCCATACGGTGAGCATGTCAGTCTGCAACTGTATTAAGACCCAGGTCCCCTCCTCACAGCCCCTCGACTCCTTCTTTCTAATATTTGAATTAGAAAAGACTCTATTACATTTATGTCATTTCCTGATCTGAGTCAGTAACTCCCACAGCAATGGTGTTCTTCTCAGGAATTCTATGGATACATGTTTCTCAGAGTGTAACTCCATGGACTATCTCACCTCTTTCCCTGCAGCTTTACAAATGGCTTTGTGTTCCTTCCTTTTTGCAGTCTCCTCTCGGTATAGCTCGACAGCCTCCATGATCCTCTCAGCCTACGTGGATGGTGACAAAGGAGAGAAGTCATCAACCATGTGTCCCAGCATCCTGGAACCCTACAATTGGAAGGCCTGACTAGCAAAGAACCAACTAGCTTGAATCGGTTTAATAAATGTGTGCCAAGAGAGTGCCAAACAGCATGTGGTAATGTCTCTTGGTGTTTCTTTTTCTATTTAATTTACAGGGAGGAGACGAAGCATCTTGGGTTCAGGTGAGGTCATTATGTATGTGCACACATGGAGTAGGGCAGCTCCCAGGACCTCTGAGGAGTGCTGCTTCCAAGGAGATCAAGCCTTCCTTTCTAGAAACCATGTGTCGATTCAACATGACTCCTGTCCTTGGTTACAAGGGAGGACAACAGAGGTTCTGAGCTCCATCTATGAATTTCATCAACTTTTGGCCATAAAAGGGCTACCCGGTTGATAAAAACTTTCACTAAAAAGTTGGGATCCTGCTTAAAAATGTACACATCTATACATATAGACACAGAATATATATCAACTTACTGCCTTGACCGTTTCAATAGTTTTCTTTCCGGTAAAGTAATTGTCACCTTGAGTCTCTCCTGGAACCTGCCAGAAACAAAGAGATCCTTGACAATATTGTTGACAGGCACTGAAGAACCAATAAATTAATCTTATATCCAGAAAAGAGCAGGCATCACTATGTTATAATACTATCATGGTGCTATCAACTACTATTAATGGAGTACTTAATAAGTGCCAGACACTATTAAGTATTTTATATTCATTATCATAAGAATATCCTACCCTCTATTATGCTAAGCGAAATAAGTCAATCAGAGAAAGACAAGTATCATATGATCTCACTGATATGAGGAATTTGAGAAACAAGACAGAGGATCACAGGGGAAGGGAGGAAAAAAATGAAACAAGATGAAACCAGAGAGGGAGACAAACCGTAAGAGACTCTTAATCTCAGGAAAGAAACTGAGGGTTGCTGGAGTGGTGGGGGGTGGGGGGGATGGAGGGGCCTGGGTGATGGGCATTGGGGAGGGTATGTGCTATGGTGAGCGCTGTGAATTGCGTAAGACTGATGAATCACAGACCTGTACCTCTGAAACAAATAATACGTTATATGCTAAAAAAAAAAAAAAAAGAAAAGAAAATAGTAGGAAGGGAAAAATGAAGGGGGAGAAATCGGAGGGGGAGACGAACCATTGAGACGATGGACTCTGAGAAACAAACTGAGGGTTCTAGAGGGGAGGGGGTGGGGGGATGGGTTAGCCTGGTGATGGGTATTAAAGAGGGCATGTACTACGTGGAGCACTGGGTGTTATGCACAAAGAATGAATCATGGAACACTACATCAAAAACTAATGATGTAATGTATGGTGATGAACATAACATAATAAAATAAAATTAATAAAAAAAAAAGGATTACTCACTGAAAAAAAAAAAGGAAAAAAAGAAAAAGAATATCCCACCCTCTGAAAGTATAAAGAGAATGCCCAATTTCCAAAATTTTTTGATTCTTATTTTTGTTCTATGATTCTCTGAAGCCTCCTTAAAAAAGAAAAAGCCAGAATGACAAACATCCAATACCAAATCTGGTCAGTCATTTGTCCCACAAAATCAGGACATACAATTGAATCAAACAGGACTACACAGATTGCTTTCCACATCAGCTGGTGATAACTCTGGCATCTGGCCCCAATTCTAATTCTATTAGAAATTCTTGAAATTAAAGTAAATTCCAATAAGATAATTACAGGGCTCAATCTCAGGGTCCCCCAGAATTTACTTACTACAGGTTGGTCTTCTTTGGCCACACTCTCCTCATATTCTGCTTCCCTTTGCTGCCAAGAGACAGATACAAATTAATCTGGAAGAACCACGGTCTCTACATGAAGTAAAAGGAGACAGTGAAAAGCTGTGTCTTTCAAAATGCTATCCCCTAACGGCATCTGTCTCTGTGTGGCTGCTGAAATGGTTGATGGGGGTGTTGGAAACCTCTTCTGGAGGTGCCTGGACGTGCACTGGATGAGGGGTGGCCGCACTAGACAGAATTAGACACCCACCCACCAGCACATTCTGTAACCAAGCCTGAGTCCTTACCATCTCCCTTTCTTCCTCAAGAATAAGAGGCTCCCTTGTTCTCTCCCAAAGTCTCAGGGATTTGTCATGCGACGATGACACAACATAGTCTCCACTGGGGCTTACGGCCAAGCACCAGATTTCCTGGTGGTGCCCCTGGAGAAAGAAGACACAAAAAGAGAAACCCTGAGAAGGAACACCTTATTCCTTGGCCGAAACCTGCTCTGAGTGGAAGATCAACACTTGATCTTAAAAGGAGTTCTGAATACTGAGCAAGCAAAGCAGGCAAGAGGTCACCTCCAGAGTCTGAATGTGTTCAAATTTGTCCGCATCCCACTGCTTAATCTTATGGTCCTTCCCAGCGGTGAAGAAGAGGTGGGACTTGGGCACAAACCGTAGGTACATCACACTGAAAAGTGAGAAAAGTGATCAAATGTCATCCAATTCCACACTAGTGAAGAGCCTCATGCACAGTTTTGAAGAGCTAGTTCTAGCATGCCTGGTTATTTACATTTTAGAATTTTATATTTATGACTGTCTGAATAGACACAGACACTCAAGGGAAATGATATGTACAGGACTCAAAGGGACGTCTTTGAAAAGACTGCACCTACCTGTCATCGTGTGCAAAGAGAGACTTGTGGCAGTCCCCAAAGTCCATACCCCAGATTTTCACGTTCCTGTCAGCAGAGCCTGTTGCTATTAGTGCTCCATCCTACGAGGAAGAGAAGGGAACCATTACTTTACCTGATTATCAGAAACTCTACATTTAGATAAAGCAAGACTAACCCATTTCTTTCAGAAACATTAAAATCAATACAAATTTCATCTCTATCAAGAGCAGCTATTTATTTGCTTTAACCTAAGATTTCCTTAAAAAGCTTGTTGAGTGAAAGCACGAAGTCTGTGGCTCCAAAGTTTTCGTACTGCTACAGGGTGGTACTGTGCCTTGATGTCTGTTACCTATTTACTTCCTTGAACAGGAAGAAAAATCGCTCATCTCTGTCATAGGATTTGGGGGAAGAGGGAAGGAGGAGGAAAGAAAAGTCTGGAAAAGAACCTACTAGAATGTTTTATCCCATGTTCTCTCTTTTATCTTTCCTATGTCAATACCTCATTCAAATAGTTGTCAGCATAACAAGACCACCGGAAATACCTTGTGCCGCCCACTTACTGTTAATGTACTGATCACAGATGGCCAGAGTATGCAGTCCTTTCACACAGATTCCCACTCTTATCCATAACTAGACATTGCAAAAATATCATTTTGGTCAAGGAACTAACAGTATAGATATAATGCAAAATACTGTAAATGTCCAAATGTGAAGCCAAGTTCCATCTTCTTCACCGGCATTATCTTTCAGAACAAAGGGGGATGCCTTCTTTAAAGTCTTTGGTATTTTAGGGTGGTCTACCAATCATAGTATTTTAGATAACAAAATACTATCTGGGGAATCCACAACAGGGTGTTAGCTGTAAGGATTAACTCAGATATTTTGAACATATTCTGACAGCACTGAAGTAATTTATATATAGAAAAAAATACACACACACACACACACACACGAGGTACAATTACAATATACATTATCTTATGGCTTTTTGGGGAGAAAGATATACAACAGGATGAAAAAATACTCTAAAATGAAGATAACAAGCCAAGAACAAAGAAAGTGCTTGTTACTAAGACACTTTAAGTTTTACTTACATAAGAAATGTCCATGCATATAACAGGCAGTTTGTGTCCATAGAGTGAAAGAAAAAACTAAATATTAAAAAAAAAAAAAAAAAAGAATGTAAATAATTCACGTCTGCCTATAAGATACAGGCATTGTTTGTTACATGTGGATCTAAAGTAGAACTTTAGGATACAATCCTAAACACTGTTCTGGATTGCTTCCTATTTATATTTTCAAGGAAGACAAACCACTGAAGGCAACTTGTACCCGTGTCCAGCACACGGAGCCCTCATGCACTTGCCCCGACACTGCACCGTGGAGGAGCCAGTGCCCCAGAAGCCTACTACCTCAGTCAGACTAGGCCACAGGGACGTCCTCTGCATCTCTTAGCTGCGAAGACTCTGGGCACTCGCTTCCCAACAATGTTCCCAGGCCTGCTGCAGTCCTCCCGACTCTGGGCCTAGGGCCCAGTAATCTGTAATTTTTAAAAGCAAGCCAAATGATCCTGATGTCCAGCCAAGTGTGGAATCCCTGCCCAGGACATGCAGCAATTCTCTGCAATTACTGGCGGCAACAGGATGTGCTATCTACAGATTTTCTGAGCTTATGAAATACAACTTGCTTTAAGCAAAATTTATGAACCAAAGGGTTCTGTAAAAATCCTAGCTTTCCTAGTACACCTACAGTGTTTTGATTCACACATACATCTTTAGAAACATACCACTGCTGGGCACAGTCAAGGTCACTTTCCAGGCTCAACCCACGGTCAGTGAGAAAGACAGAAACTATTCCCAGGCATAATCACTGTACCTTTAAAGTGTCAACATAGAAAATTTTCACAGTACAGTCCAGCAAAGACACAGCCAACAGTTTTTGGTTGGGAGAATAACTGACACATAGGACGTCTTCATCTAGTTGCAAGGTTCGGGTTTGCTTCACAGAAAGTCTAGCATGACGGAAAGCATGAAATAAATAAATAAATAAATGAGGGCTCTACACAGGCAGACAAAAATTCCAAAAACTCTCTGGAGCGTAACAGAAATACACACGTCAAAAGCCCGTTCAGTGGTTCCCCATTCTCCCTCCAAAAAAAAGACACAAATTAAAAAATGTCTACTCACCTCTTCTGGGTACTGTTTTCATCTTTTACCAACTCAAAATCCCAGAACTTGACAGATTTATCTGCACCACCTGTCACAAAGCCACGCTGAAAAGCCAATGACATTGCAATTAAGAAACATTTTATTACAGAAACTTTGGTAAGAAGTTATACATCAAAATTGTATAAAAGACCATTTTTACTTAACAGCATGGGAGAAGAATTAAGAAAAATGTGGTTCCTTCCTAACCCCTTCCACTGCTCTTTTGGGGCTGCTGCCACAGACCTTATTCAAAAATTTCTAGCAGGGGCTAATGTAGACAGATGGTAACTAGTGTCAAGTTCTAGTTATACTTTCATTCAGCATCAGGAAGTCTCTGAACATTGTAGGGTTTCTTGCTCCACCTGAGAAAGCACCAGTCAAAGAATTTGCTATTAAGTAATAAAATGGTTTGACAAATATACACAGACTGGATCATGAAAATAAGTTTATTCAAAGTATTTACCTCAGTAGGGTATAAATTTATTCCTGCAATGTCCCTACTTAAAATATGTTTGAAACTGTTTCCCAGTATCAAGAAATTAGTCCCATCACATTGTAGTATTAAAGTATATAGAACATGGGTCAGAAAACTAGACCCCAAGTGTTTATTCTGCCATTTGAGATTAGTAACATAGAAAAGAACCCACCGATGACCTTTAGTGTTGCTGTAATGACAAAGACTATAGTTTAGCTTATAAAACCATTAAGCAAATAATAAATGACATGATGGATGTAAAAATACTTTGCAGAAAGAGAATCCTCTACAAATGCAAGATGTTACTACTATTTAAATTTTAAAGCTGTTTTGATCTGACCCCAAATGGCATAACCCACCCTGAATTTCATATTCAATTTTTGCCAAAAATGGTATCTACTTTCAATGGATGAAGGTTTGCCACTATTGAGAAGATTCAAATGAACGGGCCACAGTCTCTTATTATTGTCCAAAAAAATACCTCAAAATGTTCTGGGCAACAGCACCAGGACTAGAGTTAAGTATACAGTTCTCCAAGGTGACCCCTCTGAAGGGAAGCACCCCGTTACTGACTTGAAAGGGCTGGTATATTTGCTATCAACACTAGACTTATATAGTCATAGACGTATAGACTAAAAGGGGAATAGAAAAGTCTACTCTATCCTCTGCATTTTGTTGCCCAAGGAAATATTCCCTCTTAGGAAGGTAGCACAAACCATTGGTGAAAACTCACAAGGGTAAGCAATCGGATGTCATGCAGCTGATGATCAAGAGCAGCTGAATGAGAATTCATTTGATAATGATAGCTATTCGTATTATCAGGCACATGATACGCCATCATATAGGAAATCTAAAGATTAGACAAGAAGCAGACTTTCTTTAAAGAAACACCGAAGAAATCTTTGTTGGGCAGCAGTAAAACCTGATGTAAGAAACTGGGAAGTACTCAAATCCAGATCATAACATCTGGTTTCGTTACCTGATCTGGAGAGAGAGACAAGGACCATAAAGCTCCATCATGTGCGTCTATTGTCTCCAGCAGATTTCCTGAGGCCAAGTCATAAAGCTGCAGCTTTCCCGTCTGAGGAGGACACAAAATGAGCACAGCTCCAACTAGCACACCCACAACCTCCAAGACTCACGCCTACGCAGTTCAGGAAAGATCTCACAGCCAAGCAGCGACCATGTGGCTCACGGTTTAGCACATGGATCCCACAGTCCCTGCTCTGTGCCTCCTATCTGAATAACCACTGATGTGCTGGGTTAACTCTGGCAGGGTTGCTCGGCGGCACGATGACGGAACGGGGCAACCTGGCAGTCCTGGCCTCTTGTCACATTCACTGGTTCTCCAACTTCACAAGGGAAATAGCTTGGCCAGAGGCAAATCAGGAGAGACACAACAGCAACAACACCTAAAAACCTTTCAAGCTTAATCAAGTTTAAATGGTAACTGGCTTAACTAACTCTTCCCCATCTAGTTTTGGTTTCCTCCTCTAGAATACCCTGACAATGAGAAATAGGTATCTACCTACGATGCTAGGGAGGGCAATGGACTTAAAACAAAAAACAAAAAACCCGCAAAAGCTTAGAAGACAATGAGCCACGCTTCCTGCTTAGAACTTGGCTAATGAAAAATAAAAAAGAATAGAAAATTTAAAAACTAAAAAAATAAAATAAAATAAAATAAATTTTAAAAATAAAATAAATAAAAATAAAAATAACATGATCACATACACACAGCGGCAAAGCCTGCTCTATGATGGGCTTCTGCACATGGGGTGGCAAGAGTGTAAGGAAGACCTGAGTTCCAGGGCTGCCTCTTTCAGACTCTGTGACTGTTGCTGAATTCACCTCCAAGAGCCTGTTTTCTCATCTGTAAAATGGGATTTACAGCACCAGCTTCTCAAAGTGGTTTGTGGGCATTAAATGAGATCATGTACATTAACAGAGGAATGTACATGACTCGCGTGAGACTGGGCTGGGGTCTGCGGATTGCACTTTAACCATACAGGTAGACTTCAAAGATAGTCACAAAAAGCTCTCCTAACAAAAACAACAGAGGGGACATTTGTTGAAAGAATGAATGAAAAACGAGAGAAACTTGTAATTAGAATTTAATGTTCATTCCCTGACAGTGACCCTAAAATCTCTCTGGCTTATTTTACACTTTTAGCTGGGCAAAAAAATACCCATTGTGATACACAGGTTTTCTAATAAAACAACTGTGCACATACAGCACGAGTTTAGAGGGGCGACAATGACAAATCCTTGCAAAGCACTTCTCAAAGTATTCCAAAGACCTTATTCCATTTTATTCTCACTGCTACTCCTAACTACCAGTACTTCTGCTCCCGGCTCTTATTTACTTGTTATTTGCTGCGAGCCAGTTTTTGTGCTAAGTGCTTTCCATAGGGTGAGAAAGGTTGTTTACCTCATTTTACATGAGAAAACGAAGGCGTACAGGGGGCAAGTAACTTGCCCAAATTTCTCACACTCAGTGAGTGGAAAATCTAGAATTCAAGCCTAGGCCTATGTAGTGCAAAAGCCACTGTCAAAAAGCACTTGTTGTCACCCTATTATATAGATAAGAAAACATACTAAAAGAAGTTTCAGGACTTGCAGCAATTTATCCATTCTAAAATGGGGAGAATCTGGATCCAAATTCAAGTCTGCTTATTCCCACACATTTATCTCCCACTCTGACTGGCAACTGGGAATGAGGACTAGTCAGTCTGTCTTTACTGAATGCTTCTAGCTGCCCAAGCCGGACAATAGGCACTTCGTATATTTCACCATTAGTCTTGTCAAAACACAACTACATATGTGTTTGTGAAGAGATGCACAAAAGGCCGACCACCAAAACAGGAATGGACAGTTATCTCAAGGTCATGATTGTAATTTCCTTCCTCACAATCTGACATAAGGTTTGCTTTTTTTAAAAACACAAATAAAGAAAATACAACTTAAAAGAAAACCCCTCAAGAAAGGGCAACAAACTACCCACCTTCTCACATTACCCAGCTCTCATTCATTTCCAATATGCAGAAATAGGAAACAGAGTTCTCAAACAACTTTAAGAATATTGAGTAGAAAAACCTCCAAAATCCAAGAAAAAGCCTCAGTTTACCTTTGTTCCTATGACCACCTGCCTATCACCAGGTACGAAGAACGAGCACAGCGCGTATTCGCAGGTCATCGTGCGGATACACTGTAATGTGGCCCTGTGAGAAAGAACGAATAAAGAACCGCATGTTAAGAGAACCTGCTCCCCTGTCTTAGAGGTCAGCATGTTCGTTCAGTACACATCTCACCACATAGAGCTCGGCTCAAACCCAATTATAGTCAAGAGAGAAAAATTTAAATGGCACTTTTTTTTTTCTTTTGGTAGGGGCCGCCTAATCCTAAGGAACAGAGATTATATAAAAGCAGGGCAAAAAAAAAAAAAAAGCATCTGCTGGGCTCAATGTGCCACCATAAAGAAGTAATCGAGCCCACAGGATTGCAAGTCGAATTAGCCTATTATTAAATATCTCTACGAGTTCATTTTATTGGACGATAAACATTCATCCCTTCAACAGATATATATCAAATGCCCACTTCATTCAACACTTACTGAATGCCAGATGTGATTCTAGGCGCTAGAGGTTTAACAGTGAGTTAAACAGAAATGACCCTGACATTCTTTAGGAGCAAGGCAAACACATTACTGGTCTATCAGATGACAGCAGGTGCTGTGGACAAACAACACTGGGGGAAGCGGAGGAAGAGGGTCAGGGTGGTAGAAGGTTCCAGGCACAAAGAACAGGTGTGTAATCACCACAGCAGGGACATGCTCTTGCTGTGTTTAAGGGATGAGAAAAGGCCAGTGGGCTCTAGCACAGCAGAAGGGGAAGGGGGTCAGAGGTGAGGTGTGTGAGCACTTTGGCTTCCAGGCAGGGTGAGGTGGATCTACTGGGAGTGACACTTCCATTATGAAGATGACGCTGGCGGCTGTGTGGAGAACAGACTACAAGGGGGCACGCAGCGGGGAGACCCACCAGGAAGCTATCTCGACAACAAGAACGGTGAGAAGCAATGGCGGACGGGAGCTGGGGATGGCAGCACAGGTGAGGACACGTGCTGGATGCTGGCTAAGTTCTGAAGCTGCAGCTGACGGGATCTGCTAGTGACCTGGACCTAGGATATGAGAGAATGACCACAGCATCTAGGGGAGTACAACTGGAAGGAAGTAATTACTTTCGAAGACGGGGAAGAGCTACAGGTGGGAGATGGTGGGAGAAAGAAGACCACAAGCTTGGTTTGGGCCATATGAAAAATGGAGATGCCCAATGAGACAGCCGGGTGGTGATACAAACAAAAGACTTGGACGTAAGGGTCTGGTGTGCAGGGAGCGGCTAAGGCTAGAGAAAGAAATGTATGCATCGTCAGCATAGAGAAAGCTGCAGAAAGTGAGTGTAGAAAAGGTCCAAAGACTCTGCCCTGAAGTACTCCAACACTCAGGGGTCAGAGGGGAAGAAGGACCCAGCACAGACACAGGGAACGGCCAGCAGAGGAAGAGGACGTAATGAGAGTCAAAGTGCTTCCAAGGGGAGAAAGGAACCCATTCCAGGGGAGGCCGTCACATGAAGCTTACGGGTCACTGGATTCAGAAACATGAAGATCCCTGATGAGGTGACAGGAGCTGCTATGGTGAAAAGGTGGGGAAAGGCCTGATGGGAGACGGATGAAGACAGAACAGAGAAAAGAAATCAGAGGATGGGATGTAACCAGAGAGACTGAGGAGACAGGGCTATTACTTCTTTTCAGATGGGAGGTATTAGAGCATACCTGCATGCTGACGGGAATGATCCAACAGAGCAGAAATGTTAAAGACACAGGGGGAGGACACTGTTAGCAGGGGAGCAGAGAAAGAGCCACAGGTACAGGTTGTGGTCAACGTTGATTAGGAGCACCAACACAGGGACAGGAGGAAAAATGGACTACATGGGTATACACGTATATACATGCTGAGTTGGCAGGTGTGCCGGGAGCACATGAACGTTTTCTAGATGATTCCATTTTTCAGTGAATTAGGAAGCAAGGTCACCAGCTTGAAGGTGCTAGAGGTTTTTGGGGCTTGAGGAGAGAAGAGGTGTGGAATAGTCATCTAGGAAAGGAATGGAAAATTAAAATAAAAATACTGGACAGCACTAAGAGCCTATTAGAATTCAAGGAGTAGGCAGCCTGTTTGTGTGTTTTCTCTACCCAAGGACGGTGACAAACCTCAGACATGGAATAAGCTTGCGTTTATTTTTTGCACCAAATTTTAAAAAGCAACCTTTCCAACTCTAAACTCCACAGGCCCACAGTCAAGATACATTCTTGATGGAACGGTATGTAGGGCCTTAAGAGACTAACAACTAACCATCAAGAGTACTAGAACCTCATTTGCAGGAAAGAAAACATGACTGGATAAAAGTATGGAGAGCACCATTTCACAAACCTGTTCCATATTTTCACGGAATCTGCCGCGGCTGAAAGGACAGCAATGTTGTCGGAGCTGAAAGACAGGGTCCGCACATCACTGCGATGACCCCCGATGGTGATTCTGCTCGTCCTGACAGGCTGAGGAGCAGGCGTGGATGGGTGCAGCGAATATGACTCCACCAAGTTGTTCTGCAGCAGGAAGACTGCCTTCAACTCTCCTTGAGGTGAATGAATCAAGTCAAAGGATCTGTGTGAGAAAATAATTCATAAATGTTCTAGCCACCATCTTCACTCACAAGGTTAACTGTTTCTAGTAGAAAGGCTTCACAGCGTCCTCCATCTATGTGATGTTTGAGCAAGTATAAAGAATTTTACAAAAAGTGCTCTGTGTCTTGGGACGGTAGTTGAGTATGGGTTTTTAACTCAAGAAAACCTGGGCTGAGATACTGGATCTGACATGTATCTTGCTTTTATGTAAGTAATTTTTATACATGACCTTAAATCCTTTTGGAGCATGGGGTACACATTTTTCTTTTTAATTGGCAGCAGGAAAGAAGATTAAACAAATAGAAAGTTATTATAATAAAACAAATATGAGATGATGAATAAGCGGGTCTATGGTGAGGGCAGGTATCCCATGATCACTGTTTCCAAATATGTAATTCCTCTAGACTGCTTACAATGAGCATGAAAAAACCAATACAACTTTGTAGCTTACTATTTCTACAATATTGCTCTCGGGTAATTCAGATACTACACTTTTACTCACTTGATTTTGGCAGAAGTTTTGATATTAGTCACCCGTTGGATTTCATCTTGCAGAGTCATTTCGACATTGACTTCAAGGTCTTCGTCCTCCCCTTTGGAAGAATTTAATCTGGCGGGGGGGGGGGGAGAACAATGACTTTTCTAGAAGAAGCTTTGCTATTACGCGAGTCACATTATGGCTCCAAGACCAACAACCTGTGTAATCCTGGGAGAGTCACTTAACAAAGGAGTACCATGAGAATTATATAATCCAGTGTTATGGACAAATGCTTTGTGAACTACAGTGTCATAAAATTTTATTCCATTTAATCAGTACGCTCAATAAGTGGATTCTGAAGGCAACAGCCCATAAAATTTCCTGGGGCAAGTAAGTCTTTGTAATTCAAACTATGCCAATGAAATGTACCTGGTTAACTTTTCTAACTTCAGGACTTTTTAGAAGATCCATTAAGCTGCACTTACAAGTCCAACTATGTCAATAAACCAGAGGTCTCACAAGGTTTGCCAAGGTGACTTTTTCTTTGAGCCTTGATAAATTTCAACAAAGAAATCGAGGAACCGATTTCTTTGGTTATTATAAAAACCTATTCCAAGGTGATGTTGCCCCCAAATGCCAGTTCTATAGTCCTTCTCCTCACAGGCCCCAAGGGCAGCATTATGCAACCCAGCTTCCTTGTGTATGAGTTGCTGTCAGTGAAGGTAACTGCTGGCCTAAGAACTAAATCATTCAGAAGCTATTTTTTAAAAATCTGTATGGCCTTTCTAGTTCTACGTGGCTCTGAGTTCACGACTCAGGAACATGCTAGTTACGAAGCTGTACTAAAGAGCAGAAATATAAAACATGGATTCCCGGCACTCCAAACAACTTCTCTACCTTTTAACAGCAATTGCTAACAGAGTAATCGCTTCCTTAAAGAAGCCATAGTTTTTCTATCAGTACTACGTGGCTTACCCAAGATACTTTATTAATAGTAAATATTAAAAAAAAATAAAAGCAACACACTTTGCTTTCTTTCTAGCTTTCTTCATCTTCTTATCCATTTTCTTCTGAATTTCTCCTTTGGAAAGGATGCAGAACACTTCTAGCACAGAATCGGTTCCCTAAAAGGTGAAACTTGATGTGAGTCCAGGAAAGGTAATTTGTAAAATAGCTTTTTCTCGGTAAGACCTAAACAATAATGTTCCTTTTTCTTCCCTTACTGGTCGTATTACCTCGGACAGCTTCCTCCCTCCGGGACTGCTGTCTAATGTGTAAAGTGGGAATACCACCTCCTACTCACAGCATTGCTCCGAAGACTAAATAAGAAGCTGGCTAATGCTTTTAAACTGCTCAGAAAAGCATGCATTTAATGCTTGCTAATTAATAAGAACAATAATAGTAACTATTACTGTGTTATGCTAATAGAAGCTAGGGATTATAGGTCTACACGGCAGCACATAATGAATTGTTAACAAGACTGGGGGAAAATTAATCTCTACACTGCATATAAAACAAGCACCAGTCTCTGAAAGGAACAGCCCCGTCCCTGCCTTCTCCAACAAATGGTACTCACGTGGCAAGCTAGAATCCTGCCTGTCCTGTCGACCGCAAGGTTCACAACTCTGTCCCTTCCTTCCCGCATGATGGAACCAGCTTTTCTGCATGTAAGGATGCGCTATGGAAGAAGCAAGGGAGAAGACCAAAGTAAAATGCAAGTTCTGTCACACCTCTGAAAAGGTACGATTCTAAAGAGATGCAGGGGACAAAGATATTCCCAAAAATGACGATAACTGTGAGTTTTTAAATTAAAAACTCTCCAATTCTCGCTTTCCCCATGACACAACACAAATGAAGATAAGAAAAACAATTACATCCTCTGGAGTTTCATCTGTCTCTGGGTTGCCATCCTCAGGCTCATGTGTGTCCTGTATTCCAGGGGAAGACCCTTTGCTTTTCTTGGGCTCTGGTTCTTCTAAGTCTTCCACCTGTTTAATAAAAATGGGAAAACAGAAGCTGAAATAATGTGTCCCCCGAAGTGTCTCTTAACCCTAATGACTTAGAAACCTGTTCTTATGGCCATGAATAAGTGCTCTCTTTGGTCAAACCTCTTCAGTGGTAGGACACTTAACCAGAGCATGATAAAAAAGACTACGGCAAATACAAACAAAACAGTATTCACTATACTATCTCTGGTAACTTTCCGAAAAATACGGACTACGGCTTAGTAACCTAGTAATTTAAACTGAGGTGAAAAAATGATGACTGATTCTTCATTAACTTTAAAACTTTCTTATGTGAAAGAGCTACCATATTCTAGAGGAAAGATGCCAGTCTGGCACACAGAAGTACAAAGGCAATCCAGACATGAAGAAAGGATAAAGACTAGCCTACTATAGTAGAACCCACCCGAACAGCTACTGAACACAACGCTACACACCTAACTCCAGCTAAACCTGCAGTCCATAAACTTTCTTCCACACAAAATCTTTGAGGATCTGAGACAGTTACAAATCTCAGAACATATGTTTATACACACACACAAATTTTACACAGAATTTTGTCTGAGGGGAAAGGGTCACAGATAACCTGAAGTCCATCCATGGACACCCAAAGGTCCAGGAACTCTGGGCTAAGAACCCCACAAACTAAAACATTAGCATCACCAGAAGGTGTAAGCCTAAAACTGTCCTTCCTCAAGCTCAAATAAATGAGGGCAACTGAGCTAACAATGAAGAAAAAAATTCTGATTAAGTTTGAAAATTCCTTCTAGTATTATGGAAGTACTCAATAATTACAGCTAATTCAAAATTCAATGGGCCTGTGACACTGCTAAAACATGGCATTGCCCATGATCAAAAAAAAAAAAAAAAAAAGGCAAAACAAAACAATTACCTCCTGTAGATAGGCTATATCCCAAGCCCTCAGCTCACTGTCGGAAGCCCCAGTGATGAGTCGCTTGTCTTCTGACACCAGCACCAACCCCCACACCTACAGAGTATAAAAAGATTCAAATAGTATGATTTTTAAGAGACTCCAGGATATATGATGCGACATTCCAAAAATCTAAGTACACTGTCTGCAGTGAAATCTGTTTGACATTTGCACAGCCTCATATTAAGGTAACCCTTTCAAAATACAGTAAGAGAAATCTCGGAGTGCCTGGGTGGCTCAGTCGGTTCAACGTCTGCCTTCGGCTCAGGTCATGATCCCAGGGTTCTGGGATCGAGCCCCACGTTGGGCTCCCTGCTCAGCGGGGAGCCTGCTTCTCCTCTCTCTCTGCCTGCTGCTCCCCCTGCTTGTGCGCTCTTTATCAAATAAATAAATAAAATCTTAAAAAAAGAAAAAAGAGAGAGAAATCTCACTTTTGGAAAGAAAACATGGTCTGTGGTAGAACTGTTGATTATGCAGTAAACTAGAAGTTTCTCTGTAATTTCCTACCCTCAAATTTAGATAATGGCTGTTAAGCACAATTCCTAACTAGAACCCACTCAAATGATGATTTTAAGTCCGGTACTTCTTTGCTTTCAGCCATGCCCTGCAAATAAAAGGTACCCTATTGATGTCTATTGTATAATTTTCAGCCTCAAATATCTAAGAACAATGAAAGGAACAGTATTGTTGTGAATCAACAGTCCAAGAATAATTTGCTTTTCCTCGTCATTAATTAATGTTTTTGAGAGCCTGGTATGAACAAAGCAGGGAGGAGATGCAAAGATGTAAAATACTCCCTGATCGTCTACGTTCAGGTAACTATTATAATGACGATTTGCTGTTTACAGGTCACGGGGCCAAGCACTGTACATACAGTGTCATTAGGCCTCCCTATCATCAAAAAGGTGGACACATTATTTAAAAACAATGAAACTTATGTTCGTGGATTAGAAACTTCTCCAAGGCCAATTTCTACTAAATGCCAGGGTAGCCGTATCTGCTCCGACAGCTGGTGCTCGCTCCCTCCACCACTCCAGTCTCTGTCTCTCAAGACAGCACATGATGATTACTGTGAGCAGCAAAAGCTAAGGGCCACGAGAGGCCCAGGGAAGAAAACCATCTTTTTGCCTTGCCATTCTCTCCCTGGGCCCGTGACCCTACATGTACCTCAGTTCGGTGGCCAACCATCGTTTTAAAGCAGTGCTGGGTATCAAGGTCCCACCATTTCACCATGGTATCTTTCCCACTAAAAAAAGAAACAGGAGAAAAATCTTATTAGAAAAAAAATCAGTAAATGGTAGGTCAAGGACTCATGTGTTGCCTTCAAAAAAATATACGTAGCAACAATGTCTAATGCTACCACTCTACCTCACCTTTTTTTAAGAATCCTAACTTTCCATTATCAGGTAGAAAATACAATGTTTCACCTGTAAGCACAGAAATAACTACGAATTCAGAGTGTCACGGAACACAGACGCTGACCTGTGGCTCATCATCACAGCACCCACATTCCCCCACTCTCTGACACAGAAATCTCTCACATCTCTTCTGCTCCCATCTTCCATGTCCAGCTGGTCTCCACATCCTAGAAACACCTCCTCTGTGAGGCCTTGACTCCTTCCAATCCATGTCTGCCCACGAACCTGAATTTAAGTTCTACTGCCTGAACTATTTTCATAGCTTCTCATCCGGTCTCTTTGTCCATTCCTGTGCCTTCATTACATCCAATAAACTATCAGATAATCTCTTTTTAAACTTCCACTAGCTCAAGGTTCTCTATAGAATCAAAATCAGGCTCTTTAGCACCATTTTCGAAACTTCTCATTCATTGGCTCTGAGTCTCTCTGCCAATGAGCTCTACTCCTCCCACCCCAAATGCCTCTCTCTTCCCTGCTTCTTCACTAATATAAACTGAATATAATCCTCCCTCATGACCAAACTGGAAAAAAAAAAAAAAAAACCCAAAAATATAAAGTCCTTCCTATACAATCCCACCTCACTGTGTTATTTCCTTTCTTTTACACAGTTGATCCTGTACGATGAGGGGGCTAGTGGCGCCAACTCCCTCACACCCAGTATAGTCAAAAATCCACATACACCTCTGACTCCCCCACAATAGCCTATTATTGACCAGAAGCCTTACCAGTAACATGAACAGTTCATTAACACCTATTTTGTATGTAACAGTCTCACAACAAAGTAATCTAAAGAAAATATTAAGAAAATCATAGCAGAAAACACATTTACAGTACTTTACTGGATTTACTGAAAAAATAAATAAACGCATACAAGAGGACTTGACCAATTCAACCCTGTTGTTCAAGGATCAACTGTTTCCTAAGCTAAATGTGTATATTCTTGTAGAACTTTGGTCATTCTCTCACAAAATCTGTGTTATCTAACACACCAATGTGCCATCCCACAGGAACTAACCCACCAATGGTATAGCATTCAGTGCTCCTTCACAACTGCTTCTGAATCATTACTAAAGTTCTTCCAGTTACTGCTGGCAAACCTTAGTATCCCAAACTTTCCTGGGTAGCCATTCCTTGGGACAGACAATTATTATATCAGGTTGAAACATATGAAATTGCTGATATTTGACCTATCATGTTTGACCTGCACAAATGGAAATTTCATATGGTTCAACCTAATAGATGTTCAGAAGGCCTACATATAGAGTATGTCTGTTCTCAAAAGGCAGGCAACTCAAACACTTGGTATTCACCTGTGCTCACTGCTCCACATTCTGTTTTCCCGACTTTCTCGGGATCCAGAAAGCAAACAGCTCATTCTATAAATGGCATGTCAAAGCTTAAGGACCGTGAAAAAGCTAATACCAGAGGATATTCATGACAAATCAGAAAAGAGAATTAAAAATGCTAGAAGTGACTCTATGGATACCTTCTAGGGTACTACTGGGGAGAAGAGGGAAGGAGAGAGGAAAGCAGAGGGCAGAAGAAGCTAACACATGAGCCTGAGGGTAGTACGGATGAATGAGGAAGGAATGACCCAAATTCTGTCTTTGAAACCCTCTCTGATGCATTTACATAGAAAAGAACTGGAAATGAAACTGTTATTTACCTAGTAACTAGCAGATTCTTTTCTCGTAGAAACAGTGCTTGTGTGATGGCGTCCTTGTGCCCCTTTAGACGGTAGAGGCCGCTTTCATTGATCACATCCCACACAATAGTATCTGTGTCCTAAAGGGATCAGATAATACAGACAAATTTTCTTTACCTCATCAGGCCTCGACAAACAATACGATGTAATATTTTTATTACAAAGGTGATACCTAGTCCTGGTAGAAAATTTGGAAAGCATAAAGTTTTGAGGGAATAAACAGCAGTTAATTCCACCATCTATACTGCTCCAATTCAACATTCAGGTTATTTTCAGAACACTGGGATCATGCTATTCATGTCATTTTATAACCCTCCCCCCGTTTTTCCCCATTATTTCAAAATATTTCCGTTCTTCCATGTCCTTCCAGACTGTTCTCATTTTCAATGATCGCAAAATAATCAATCCTAAGGATATACCATAATCCATTTAAACATTTTTCTACTTTTGCCATTTAGGTAGTTCCCAATTTTCCGCTATTATAAATATGTGGAAGTGAACATTCTTGTACATAAATCTTTATATATACCTCGGATCAGAATAAATACTAAAGAGGGAAATTCTTGGGTTAAAAGGTATTTCTATTTTTAAAGTTTGCAATTCATCACAAGGTGATCTCTTTAAATTGCACCAATCTCTAGGTCCACCAGGGATATGAATGACGAGGCCAGTTTTCCCATCTCCTCAGCTCTGGATATTATTAGTTTCTCAAAAACCAGCTACAAATGCTGTCTCAGTAGTTACTGAATTTACATTTCTGAATACCAATAAGAAATTCTGTCCATGCTCTGTGGGGATTACTGGTCACTTGTACCTCTCTTGGACTGCTAAATCCTGTCTTTCATCTTCCTCTGGGTCTTACTTTTGTTTGATTGTTTGTAAGTTATTAAGAGATGAGAGATATTAATCCTCTTTATATTGAAAATATTAAATACTTTCTCTTTTTCAATGTCCTTTAACTTTTTTCCAGTTTCATTGAGAAATAATTGACATACATTGCTGTATAAGTCTAAGGTATCCATATAGCATGATGACCACAACAGGTTTAGCTAAATCCATCTTCTCATATAAATAGAATAAAAAGAAAAGAAAGAAGACTAAAGGAAAAACAATTCCTCCTTGTGATAAGAACTCTTGGAACTTATTCTTAACAACTTTCTTGTTTCTTTTAAACGTACAAATGTTTCAAATCTAAATATTCAAATCTATCACTTTTTCTTTATAATTTCTTTCTTTGCCGATAGGTTTCAAGTCCTTTTCTACCCTGGTGTCAGATAAATATTTACTTATGTATCTTCCAGTTTACTTAAAATATCTTTAATATGTAAGTCTTTAATCTGTGACTCATTTTGGTAGGTGGCATAAAGCTTTTACTTAAACTTCCCCCTACATAGCCAATTGTCTAAGCACTGTTTTAGAATTCATCATTTTTATACATACCAGAAACACAATAAGGAATAGGAAAGTGGATTTGTGTCTGGGATTCCCATTTGGTTGCAACAACCTAACTATTTTGTGTTGATAGATTAGTTTTACACATTTTAATTATGACTTCATAACGCATTTTAACATCTGAGACCTCCTAAAAAAATACTCTGGAAAAAAAAAAATCTACAGTCCTCTTTTATTATTCCTCTTTCCCAAATTTCTGGTGTTTTTTTTCACTCATTTGTTTTCCATACACCCTTTTAAATAATTTGGTCATGTTATTAAAACAACAACAACAAAACCTTTTTGAGACACTTATATACATTGCTGTAACTATATAAATTAACCAGAAAACACCAGCATCTTTGTCTTCTCATTCAAGAACATGATTCGTATCTCTGTTCAGGTCTTCTGTTACATTCTTCAGTACAGTTTCATAGTATTTTTCTGTCACTTAATATACTATTGTAAATGCAATCTTTTACACTGTGTTTTCTAACTGATGACTCTGAGACATAGGAAAGCTACCAATTTTTATGGCAAAGAATGACCGTTTTGTCTCTCCTTGTCCCATCTTTTTTATTTTTCCCCTTGTGTACTGTTTTAAGTAGCACTTCCATAATGATGTTATACAATACTTATCAGAGGCATCCTCATCTTGTTCCTAGACTTAAGAGGCTTTTATTAGAGAATGTGACAGGCAACAAAATGAACCTCCCAATTCATACTCATTCTCTTCCCTCCATTTCCACCACCTATCCTATTTTGTACATCAAAGACCCACTGTTTCACCCAACAGTTTTTGCGAACAAGCTGCTTCAGCATAAGCCTTATACTCCTTTACTAGATTAAAATCTGGATACCTGATTCAAGGTCTCACCTTGGACCCGGAAGCCAGCCTGCCCCCTAGCTGATCATACTTCAAGGAAGTGATGGCTGCTTTGTGTCCATTGAAGGTCACATTTCCTTCCCCACTTAGGAGACTGAAGATTCGGATAGACCCATCCTCATAACCAACAGCTAAATGTAGCCCATCTGGGGAGGGACATAAGCAAGTGACTTCTTGTTTAAGCCCCTGAAGGATGAGGATCTGAAATCACAAGAATCATAAACAATGTACAGGTAGAGTTAAGCACATTATCAAAGGAAATATGTGAGAATAACTGGGGACAGTAAAATTAAGAGCATCAATAATTCCAAATCATTCTTATGAATAATAATGAAATTCTGCAATCCATCTCAAGTTCTTTCATACAGGAATTATTATTTGTACAGGGCAATGAAACATTCAAGGTTAAAATTATTTTCTCCAAAGCTCTACATTAGCATGGTATGTACAAAAATTTCCCAAGCGATAAATTACTAAGTCCTTATCCTAAGTTAACACTAAATGATATTCCATAAAGGGTTATAAACACATCCTTGTTTTAACTGAGCCCCATCTTGAGAGAAACCAACCTGTAGGGCACTAGGGTGCTACATGGTTTATCCCCAAGAAACTGGCTGGCAACATGTATCAAAGTATTAACCTCTTGGGAGTCACACAGTGACTGGGCAAGATCAAAATACCTGTATTTGGTGTGGTAGAAATGGTAGGCTTAGGGAACTCAGTGACACAAAATATCAAAGCCTAGTTTAACAAACTGGGGCCTCCTCTGTATCAGTAAAAAAAAGGTTCTGCCAACACAGCTAAGTATTATTCCTTTCAAACGCCTAATATTTTATAACTGGTTGTGAGGGCAACTAGTAGAACTTGAAAAATAAAGAATTGGTAGAGAAAACCAAACATGTCAGAATTGTGATTACAAATAATTACTTGTAAATACTACAAATGGATACCTAAGAGGTAAGCTCCTACTTGGTCACGGTTTTCAGAATTTAGTGCAGAAAAACACAACAGAACCTGATACTTGGCTACCTAGACCCAACGAAGAAAGATTTCTCTTTCAGGGGCACATACCTTAAAAAAAAAAATCTGTGCATAATAAATCAGAGCTCTCCCACTCTGCCTCTCCATCCTCAAATACCTATAAATCAGTTATCGACCTAGTTGATCTCCGGCTTACCTTCTCTCCTTTCCTTAAGTCCCAGATGAAAACGTGTTCGCAGGCTGGTACTGCCACATAGCGTCCTTTTTCACCACGAAGGGTCACAAAGACAATATTACCTTTTTGGCTGCCAATAAGGCCAAAGACTGCACTGGCAACATAGCGTAGGTACTGCTTCGTGAGCCCCATGTTATAACGACTGATACTGCAAGTGAGGTAGCTGTGCACACACAAAGAAAAGTCAGCTCATTGGGCACCCTGGTTCTGCCAGGCTAGCAAACACCACTGTGTATCATGTGATTAAAACGTGTAACTTGTGACTTCTTAACCTTTATTTACTCTGAATAAAGCACTGACATAAATACCTGGACATCATCATTTTGTATTTGCTGTTGACTCAACATGTAAGCCCTCATTCCTCAAGTCTCAAATTGGTCACCTTGTCGTGCCCGCCTCACCAATAACTGACACATGGCCTTAGTGCAGCTAAATAATTCACTACTGTTCATTTAACCACCAACAAATTTTTACACTGAGATTGACAAGACTGAGTCGGAAAACATTTACAGTGAACAATCACTGTAATCCCACTACCTAGACAAGTGCCGTTTTAGACACTAGAGTGTTGAGTAAAATAAAATCCCCAACCTCGTGGCACACATCCAGCAGTGATTCTCAAACTCTAGTATGTATCCGAATCACCTGAGGGCTTATGAAAACAGATTGCTGGGAACCACGTCCACCAAAGCTCCACAGTGCCTATTCTGATTCAGTAGGTATGAGATGGGAACCAAGATTTTTCTAAGAAGTTCCCAAGTGACGCTGTGGTTGTGTGGTTCCTCACTTGGGAGAAAGACTGTTCTAGTACATGTATGTCCTTCTTTGACTTCCAAATCAGGTCAGCCACCTACCCTTGGCACAGAAAAACGATACAGCAACATGGCATATTATTTTTGAAAGATGCCTTAGTTCTCCCCTAAATCAAATTCACTGAAAACACGTTTATAGATAAAAAAGACAACAAGTGAAGGAGATACCAAGTCACGCCAGTCTGGTCTTGATATGGAAGAATGAAAAGTGCCCCAAACACCCACGCAACTTAAAAAAGACACAATACTAGACAGCAAATACACCCTTTTTGGGGAAGCTGATTTTTGTTGTTGGTTATTACTTTTAGTTTAATTCTACAGGGTCCATTCTGATTACACTTGGTTTTAGCCTACCTTAACAGACAAATGATCAATGCCTACTCTCTTTAGTATTTTCTTTTAGTAACCATTCATTTTTCCTCACCTAAGAACCAACAAAGCCAGTTAAAAATCAAGGAAAGAATATTAACATGATGATAATGCTGTTAGCCTAGGCCATTTCATCAACTCTTCCTTACTCCTCCAGCCCCTTAACTATAGTTCCTCTTGATAGTCTTTGGCCATCTATCAATTCTTTCCACAGTATTTTCCTTGGAGTCTTCATATAGCATACCTAGGCCTAGGGACACCTATATCTCTATTTCCAGTCCTGTTCATGTACGCGAATACAAATGATAGAGTTCCAAAAACTTTCATGAGATACCCGTTCAAATACCTTGCAGCATCATACTGAACATGGGTAAAACCGAACCTACCTCACTTCCTGAACCCCTCGTTTTTTTTCTTATTCTAAGATACACAATCCCCTTTGCCATTCAGGCTCATAAGCCTTGCGGCAAACTTTGGCTCATTAATAAAAAATATTATTATAGCAGCCAAGACTTACAGAGCACTTACTATATGGCGATTTATTCAATGTATACACCTGAGTAAACAAATGCAGTTGTTTAATTACAAATAGCAACTGAGTTAACTAAAAGGGTTAACATGTGCAAAGCACTTAGAGAAGCATCTAGGGGCGCCTGGGTGGCTCAGTCCATTGAGCCCCGGACTCTTGTTACATTGGGGTCATGATCTCAGCGTCATCAGATTGAGCCCCAAAGTTGGTTCTGTGCGCAGTGGGGAGTCTGCTTGAAATTCTCTCCCTCTGCCCCTCCCCCTGCTCATGTTCTCTCTAAAATAAATATTTTTTTAAAAAGCATCTAGAGGGGTACCTGGGTGGCTCAGTTGTTAAGCGTCTGCCTTCGGCTCAGGTCATGATCCCAGGGTTCTGGGATGGAGCCCCACATTGGGGCTCCCTGCTCCGCGGGAAGCCTGCTTCTCCCTCCCCCACTCCCCCTGCTTGTGTTCCCTCTCTCGCTGTCTCTCTCTCTCTCTCTCTCTGTCAAAATAAATAAATAAAATCTTTAAATAAATAAATAAATAAAATGAAAAGCACCTAGAATATTTTAAGTATAAGGATAAAAAATTCTTCACAATAACCTTACAAAGTAGGTACTATTCTTACCTCCATTTTACAGACAAGAAAACTAAGCAAAGAGATATGCAATAACTAGCCCAAAGTCATATACCCAGTTTTAAGCGCCAAAGCCAGGTTCCAACACAGTCAAATTCCAAAATTTCTTCTTTTAACCACTAAGCTAAACTGCTTCTTTGCCTCTCTCCTCTCTTTTGTTAGAAACTTCCACCTAATTCATCGGTTTTCTGAAGTAGGATTCTTTTCTCTCTTTCCATTTTCTGTTCCAGGTCTTTTATCACTGGGTTCTTGTCAGGTTAGTTGGTTTCCTTCCTTGTCCTGCCACCTTGCTTTCTTCATATTGTTCCTCTCACCTAGAATAAGGTGCACTGTCATGTCTAACCTATTTTTAAATCGGTATTATCTTCTGAGGCCCACTTCCTTCGAGGCTAGACCATTCTCGCAGCCTTTTCTATTGCCCCAGTATTTAAAAGTATGTTCCATACGACTTGGCACTAGTCATTTGTGTCTCACGTGCACAGATCTTAACGCCTTTTGGAGAGAGGTCACGACCTAACCTTCTTCCGCGACCTACCATCCCTGGTTCCAATACATACGGAGCCCGAAAACACGTTGTTTCTATGAAGTACTGAGGGGCTGGGGCGTAGTAACAGACCTGTCAGACGTCCCTAACCCGAGTCTTCAGTCAGGACAGAGTGAGGGGGTGCTCCGCGCACCGATGCCTGAGCATCCTCGGGAGACCCGGTGCACGCGCCAGCCCCGGGCGTTTGCTGGCGGCCTCCGGGGACGGTAGGTTCCCAGTCACCACCCTAGCAACCGGCCGCAAATGCCCCCGCCTCCTCTGCTGCTGGCGCCACGGAGGCCTCAGCCAGGACCACGCAACTAACTCTGAGCCGCGAGCAAAAGCGATCAAACGTCGCGCGCCTACAGTCCTCACCTTGGCTTCCACGAGGTTCCGAGCCTCCTGGACCCGGCGCCGGGACCTACCCCTTCCGGGTCCGCTTCGGGACCCACTTCCGCCCGGCATTCCTTTTGCCTTCGAGGAGGAAATGACGTAGGCGCTCTCCGGTTGGTGAGGACCGGCCGGTAGCGGAAGTCAGTGTTTCGCCACTCAAAGCTCTTGCAGCTGGTCACTCCAGCCTCCTGGGACTTTGACTCGTCTGACCGCCGAGCTCCTGGCCAAGGGTGTCCGGGGATGCCGCTCGGACGCTTTCTACGAGGAGCTTAACCCACCCTGCTGCCCGCCCGGATGGGACCGCCGGAGTGCTGTAAGAAGTGGGACTGGGACCGGGGCCGGGAGGGAAGGCGGGGCGGAGCGGGGTGGGGGCGCGGCGGGAGGCTTTCGGACTCGGCGGGGACTGAGGGTACGGACAGAGGGGGTTAGTGCTGTCCGCTCTCTGGAAGAATGAGCCTGCCGCTTCTTTCCCAGAGGTTAGTCGGGCTCCTCTGGCCCGCGGCGCTGTCGGGAACGACCTATCGAAGAGAGAGGGTAGGTGGACCTGGGCACCAGGGTCAGTGGTGCTGGAGTCACTAGGAAGGCACGCGCCCTGATGCAGGCGAGATAGGGCGGCTGGGACCTTTGCGGGTTACAGTCCCAGGGTTGAGTTTATGTTGCCGCGGCTGTGGACCCGGCGTCCCACAAACTGAGAGCAGCTCCAGCCAGGGCTTGGTAAGGCGCTAAGCCCAAGATGCTGAGTCGTCTGGATCCCCGCAGTCCCTGGAGGGACATTGATCTGGCTTTGTGTTTCCGCTCCCTGGCCACTTGAGGGGGAAGTGACGAGGGCTGACTCCTCCTTGCTTGGTAATTGAGGTTTAGGTGCCCTGTCACCAGGTAGAAATTAGTTTTTCTCTCTCGCAGCTCTGTCCGCTTCTATTCTTGGGCTGTATAGAAATGTTCAAAAATGAGTTCCGATGTCTGTAGTTGTGGAAAATTAAAGCTAACATATAGCTGTACAAAAGAAATAAGCCTCTGCCTTCGCTTATTGAGCAAGATATCTGCAGCCAACCTAGAAATTAGACTTTTATCTAAATTATCTGGTTATTTTCAGACGTTTCTTGAGTTTTTCCTTTTTTTTCGTTTCTTGAGATCCTAAGACGTGCAGCCAGTCTTCCATAGTCAAGAAAATTGCAGTAATAGTGAATGGATATGATGAGACTGTAGACAGATGTTGTAGGTGTTTTGAAACAAGATTACTGTGGGTTGGATGAATGAGAAGGGAGGAAATTGTGGCAACAGACTATTGTTTCAATAAGTTTCCTGAGGAAGGGAGCATTTAGGTGGGTTTGTATGGTTAATATCTCCCATAGGAGATGTGCATTATATTATTATAGGGAAAAAACGTGTGCTTCAGTAGAAAACTGCATAATCTAGATTCTATATAGAAAGCTGTTCCAAGAAAGCAATTTTACAACTCTGTGAACTATAGATAACTAATGTCAGTACTAAATGTTTTTTGTCTATAGACACGCAGATTCTGTCCTCTTAGATTCAGTGGAAGTTGCCTTCTTGTACATTCATTTCAGTATTTCTGATCTATTAATGTGTTCAATTTTGGGATTCCTTTTATCTGTCACCTGACAGGTTCTCTTTGAGTTAAATAAAATGTTGAACACATTTTCATTTTTATATTTGAATGAGTCATGATTTTACTTAAAAAAATTCCTTTTAATGTTATGAAATATTACGGGAAGGGACAATCACAAATGGAAAAAATAATTTTAATAAGAGTTGGTGTAAGAGCACCTTCGTACCAAGATAATGCATCTTATAGAATTCCCAAATCATACAGTTTTAAAGAGTATAACCCTAATTTCTAATTTAAGTTTCAAATTGTTCAATTTATTAATACTTATCATTAAGACATAGTAAACTTCTTTTAATATGAAGGTGGTACTACAGACTCACCTTTGGGGCCTGTGTTCTGGATGTTTTTGAATGACCGTGTTAAATTTGACCTAGACCATTGACACTGCTTAGAAATATTTTTGTTTTACTGTATTTATTGTTGACATATGTAGCTGCTTCAGTTTGTTTTTCCACCTAAGTAACTTAAAAAAAGGTTATTTCCATTTGCATAGAATGATTTTTAAATATTATAATAGATTTGATGTTGGGATGGAGTATTATACATAAATATCTAATGTGCCCTGAAGTTTTAAATATTTAAATACACGGCATAAAAAATGGTAAACCTGTAATTTATCTCTTTATACTTTTATCCAGGCCTGTCTAACCAATGTAAGCATTTTGAAGAACAAGCAAACAGATTTAAAATTCCTGCTTTTCTCTTAAATGATACCATTTTCTTTTTATCCAGACAAAAACCAGGTTATACTGAGACCGTGATCCAGGGTATTCTGTCTGACTCTGCTTAGTCTTGAACAATAAAAATCTAACCTCTCTAGCCAATCCAGTTATTCATATAAAGAATTATTTAGAGGACTTCCTTTTTTATTTTTTATTTTTTTAAAGATTTTATTTATTTGACAGAGACACAACGAGAGAGGGAACACCAGCAGGGGGAGTGGGAGAGGGAGAAGCAGGCTCTCTGCTGAGCAGGGAGCCCTATGCAGGGCTAGATTCCAGGACGCTGGGATCATGACCTGAGCTGAAGGCAGACACTTAACGACTGAGCCACCCAGGCACCCCTAGAGGACTTCTTAAACTAAAAGACTGAGAGATTTGTTAAAAAAAAAAAAAAAAAAAAAGCACTTAACCTAAATGTTTACAATATTTGAGAAAAAAGACAAGCTGCAGGGTAATGAAAATCGTTTATACTCATTACGGGTTTGGATTATATAGAGAGTTCTTTTTGTCTTTACGTCTTCAATCATGAAGATACTGAAGGTAACCCTTAACATAGTATGGCTAAGGAAATAGATATGATCCATTCTGGAATCTTCTGCTTGTCTCATGTAGATTTTTTGATCCTGGGCATAGATGTCTTGTCTCAGGAACCTTTAATACTAAGGTTTAGTGTTTGCCTTTGAACCTGTTCAAAGTACAGAACTGATCAACTTATACTCTGGAAAGTCTTGCTTTAGCTATAGATTACTGTAGCTTTTCCCCCCCTCCCTCACCTGGGCAGTCTGTCTTCTTTCTATCATTGGGATTCTTAATCTGAGTCTGGGAACCTTCTCAAATTTATTTGTAACTCTATACTTGTATGAGCTCATCATGTGCTCACATTTTGGGTGGTAAAAAGGTCTTGACCTCTTAGGTGATTCTCAGAGGTATCTGTGACCCCAAGAATGTTAAGAACCACTGTACCTTAAGCATCAGAGATCAAATTTTCCTGCCTAGCTTGGCTTTGCTGTGTTGGAGAAGAGGGGAGATTTAAACCTCTTTTTGGTGAGAAGACTCAATTTCAGCTTAAAGATGGAGCTGAAAAAGAATTTTCCCTTTATTAAATGTTATGACACTTTCTATATAATGCCATTAAATTTTGAGAGCCCTGAACTGTATTTATTACTCATTAAGTACCCAATATCTTATGGGTCACAATGACTTTTAAGATCTGGGAAGAAGGGCCCACAAATTATGCAGACAAGATGTGATTAGAGATACAGGAGAACCACCAGTAGTTTACTGTCAAAGAAGATAATAGAATTTCAGAGAAAGAATGATCAATAGTTAATGCAACTAAAATTTGATTAGTTCCTGGATTTGACATTTGGTCAATCATTGTTAGACATTGAAAGAGCAGTTTTAGCATTGTTAACAGAGATGGAAGCAAAACTGCAGTAGGTTGAATAAATGGGAGTAAAGGAAATAGAGCTGCAAAACAGATTATGCTTTAATGGTAAATGGTGGAATGAGGAGTTTTCACTGGTGTCTGAAGAAGAAATGGGGTAGGAAAGTTTTTTAGAATAGGAGAACCAAGGGGAAGGAGAGAGTAGATATAGTGAAGGGACAGTTACGACATTCTCTTACAGGAGAGCTGGTGAAGTGGAGTAAAATGCATAAATGAAGGCAGTTTGGCAGGTTTAAAGTGTGGCTCCCAGATGTGCCCTTACCTCTGTAAAACTCTTCTACTTTTGGTCTTAACTGTCACTTTGTGGAAGAGACATTCTCTGCTTCTCCAAATCTAAATTATCTTTCCACCTTGTTCTTCTTTACAGAACACTTCTCACAGATTTTAACTATGTATTTATTTCTGTGATTATGTATATTTGTGTGATTTTTATGAATCTGTCTCTTCCATTAGAGTCTCTGCACCTAATAATGCTTGAATAAATGAATGCGTGGAACAAATAAGCATTTATTATCTTGCAATTTCTATGGGTCAGGAATTCGGTAGCAGCTTAGTTTTGTGGTTCTGGCTCATGAGGATTTCTCATGAGGTTGCAGTCAGGATGTCAGCTGGGCTGAAGTCATTTGAAGCCCAACTAAGGCTGGAAGATCCAAGGTGATTCCTTCACTTGCCTGGGCATTGATGCTGGTTGTTGGCAGGAACCCTCAGGTTCTTTCCATGGGGACCTCTCATGGGCTGCTTGAGTGTCCCACATCATATGAGCTAATTTCCCCAGAGCAAGCACTCCAAGAAAGAGCACAATATCTTTTATGACTCATCCTTGGAAGTCATATACTGTCATTTCTGTGGTATCCTGTTGGTTACATGGGTCAGCCCTATTCACTGTAGGAAGCAGCTATACCGGGGCATAGATATCAGGAAGCAGTTATTGAAGGACATCTTGGAGGATGTTAACCACAGATGCTATATGGTATAGCATAGAGAGTCACCCAAGAATTATTAAAACCGTTTCCTAATAGTGTTGATGGAGGGCCCAGCTGACACTGAAAAACATGCATTTGTCTTGGCAGCAGACAGGATAATTACTGATTGTTTTTTTTTTCCTAGTAGCATAGGAGCAGAATTAGAGAAAACAGATGTTGGATTGATCTAGGTATTAGGGATTAACAAGTCATTTCAAGGGCAGACACTGAGATAAATATCTTAATTCAGCAATTTGTGTTTGGTTTTTGGTGCTCATTAGAGTCTTTGACAGCAAGTGTTCTAGTCTCTTGTCATACACGGAGACATACCTTTATCTCAACAGCGGTGCAGGGGACTTCCACATTGGCTCTGAGAAAACTATAACAGCTTTTATTGTGTCTTGCGTTGCGCCAGATTATATCACTTAATCCTCACAATAACCCTAGGAGTGTATTATTCTTATTTTTGAAATAAGGAAACCCTGGCTTACAGTCAAGGATAACCCAGCTGTTAGGTCCTAGACCTAAACTCAGGCCTGCTGATAACAGAACCCCAGCTCTCACATTGCACCACCCTTCCTCTCCCTGACAGTATAATTGCATGTGGAAATATTTATCTCAAAATACTAAAGAAGCTGGATTCAAAATTGTACATACAGTATGATTTCACCTATCATAGAAAAAGATAGGAACACTATTAAAGTTTGGGAGTTTTTCCTTTCTTAACTTTTTTTTCTTAAATGTCCTATAAGTGAGTATTACTTAGAAAGAAAAGTTACTTAAAAAAGTAATTTTGTCCTGAAAGTTAGCACTCAAGTTTGCAAAATGAAAACAAAGTTTAATGTTTAATGGAATTTTTTATATTATAGTTAAAAAGTTTTAACACGGGGCGCTTGGGTGGCTCCGTTGTTTAAGCATCTGCCTTCAGCTCAGGTCATGATCCCAGGGTGCTGGATCGAGTCCTGCATCGGGCTCCCTGCTCAGCAGGAATCTGTTTCTCCCTCTCCCTCTGCCCTTCCCCCCTGCTCGTGCTTTGTCTCTCATGCTCTCTTTCGCTCTCAAATAAATAAATAAAATATTTTTTTAAAAAAGTTTTAGCATGAGTCATTGTCCTCAAAAATCTGTGAATAATTTTTTAAAGTATGAATTTCTGTGAAGTGTCATTCCATTGAGTTTCAGGCAGTTCAGCCATGGAAAATGAATGTAGTCTCTATTTGTCCTCTATGCAGCTCGTCCAGCTCAGGTTTGAATACTTTTTAACAAATCGACAGATCTCATGGTTGCCTCTAGTTTCAAAGGCCAATTGGATGGACTAAACACCAACTTCTAGATAAAATTAGTTTCTTTATTTCAAAATAATCTCAAGAGTTTTTTGTATCAAATAAGAATAATCCTCTCATACAGTTTTATCATGGTATAATCTTTAAGGCCTTTCAGTTGTTAAATAAATGATCACATTTCCTACTGCACGGTGCTGGTACAGAATTAACATATTGTGCCTGATCCATGGTTCATTCCACTTTGTATCTCACATTTCTCAGCAAGAAACACCAAGGAATTAGATGTAGAAAGGTGTATTTGTTCTCCTTGCCTCTAATAACACACATTAGGATCACACAAAAAAACTTCTCTAACAGGAAGTTCACATGCCAGCTTTCATTCTTAATTGTCTGTCTGCTCAGTGTTACCGGTGATGACCTCTACCTTAGCAGACCCACTGATGAGTCATCAGTCCTGTTACTCAACATTTCAGTAGCATTTACTGAGCCTTCTCAAGCACTCCTCAAAACACTTTCTTCACTTTGCTTTTAGACTGCCATACTTTCCTGGTGCTCCTTCCTGTCTTATCGATCCTCTTTGTCTCATTTTTTTTTTGACTTGTCCTCTTTCCAGCCTGTAAGTTTTGCCTTAGGACTCAGCCCTCCAGTCTCTTTTCTCCATTTGCATTGTGTCTCTTGGTAATCATATCCAGTTCCCGTAGCCTTAAATACCACCCAAAGGCTGAATCTTCCATATTTACGTGCGTAGCCCGACCTCTCCTCTGACCTCTAGCCTCATATAGCCAATTGCATGTCTGACATCAATACTTGGCCGAATGAGGGGCATCTCAAACTTCACACATGCAGAAACACAGGAGGAAGAATGACCTTGATTGTCACTGTGCCACACAGCCTACTCCAGCCTTCCCCTTCCCTGTAAATAGAATTAGCATCTACTCAGTTGCTTTCTTTCAAGCAAGAAATCTAGGAGTTACCTTACCTTTGATTCTGTTCTTTTCCCTCACCCTTCATATTCATTTAGCAAGTCTTATTGACTCTACCTTCAAAATACATTCCAAATCCAACCATTTCTCCTCACCTTCGTCACCGTCTCACCTAAATCCGCAGTCATTTTCTGTGCATCTCTGGTTGTACTCTCACCCCTACTGGATTTCACTGTAGCTAGAGTTATCTGACAAAGTGTTACTTATGTTAAGTCATTCCCCCTATCAAGATCCTCTAACAGCTTCCCCCCATATTTACAATAAGACCAAACCTTCTTATCAGGACTTACACACTGCATCATCCAGCCTTTCCCTCTCTCATCAACCTCATAACCTACCACTCATTACCTAGCTTATTTAGTTCTATCCAGATCAGTTTCCTCGCCTTTCCTGGGATACACCAAGCTCCTTCCTGCCCTTTGGGCCTTTTCTCTTACTATTTCCTCTGTCTGAAACACTCTGCAGTGCTTCATATGGCCTGATCTCTCACTTTGTTTAGCTCTCTACTCAAATAGCACCTTTTTTCTCATAATACTTATTGCTTCCAGTCATTCTGTTGGATACCTGCTTGCTTGCTTGTTTGGTTATTGTTTATCATCTCCTCTCCAGGAAGCATTAGCTCAGTAAGTGCATGGACTTGCTCTGTCTTATTCACCAGTGTATCCTCAGTTCCTAGAACAGTACCTGACACATAATAGATGCTTACAAAGATTTGTGAATGAATGAATCTACATTTTACTGAAACAGCTATCTGACTTCTTGGCAAATTAAATATCCTTCCTTCTCTTTGTAATACTTGATACTGTGTGTCTTCCTATCACCCTCCTCTTCCAATTTCTGTATTTCTGTACAGCCAATATCCTACTACATCAGTGTCTCATGCCACATCTTATAAATTGTCTAATCCTGTTAATTCTTCCTTTATATGTGGCCTCTCAAATCCATGCCTTCTCCATCAGCTTTTCCTACTAAATTCAAACTTTTATTGACTCTTACTACTTGATTGCAGGAACCTCCCTGCTTCTCATTTTGTCTTACTCAGTTATCATTAAGATCTTATCTCCATATTATTATTTGACTGAACTCTTTACTTTTTTTGATTGAACTCTTTAAATTGTCCATATTATTTATCTTTATATCTGTTGCAGCACGTAGCAAGCCCCCCTCCCCCAATAGCAGACATTCAGTGAATGTTGAATGAATTGTCCTGTGTTTCTGGGAAGTAGAACTGGTGGGCCATGTGGTTATTTTAATGGCCGTGATTCTTTGGTAAGAATTTGTGCTGAAATAATCTCCCTTTCTTCCTGTTTTAGAGAAGCTACAGCAATTCTTTGTTGTATATTGGTTTTTATGGAGTATTTTAAGAAACTAATCACACAATGTCCTATTAGAGCATTTCACAGTAGAGATTTGTTTTTTTGATCTAATAGAAGTAAAATAGTATCTGTATTTTTCTATTAAAACAGTTCTTTCTTGTCTCTTAAGCTAAAGTCTGCCGTGAATATTGAATTGCTGAGGAATTTGGGGAAAGACAAGCTGAAGTTCCCATTCCATGGATCCCTTGGGTGCACCTTCCCAGTTTGTGGATGTGGATACACTACCAAGCTGGGGCGACTCGTGGGAAGATGAATTAGATACTTCTGATACTGCAGCTGAAACCTTTCAGGAAAACACTATTAGATCACCTTTTCTTTACAATAAGAATATCAATGGGAAAGTGGTTCTTTGGTAATTCTTTGATTAAATCATACCGTGATACAATACTCTGATAATTTCTTCTAAACTTTTTTCCCATAATTTCTTTGAAACTCTTCTTTGTAAGCCCCAACATTGTTGATATATTATTTCGCTTATACTTACGTTTTATTGAGGCATTGTTGACATACAGTAAACTGCACATTTTTAAAGTGTACAGTTTGGTGAATTTTGACATGTATGAATCCATGAACCTGCTCTCTCACTTTGATCACCCCAATCAAGATATTACTATTAGTAGTAAGACCTTTTTAAAAAAAAAAAAAGAAAGCTTTATTGAGATATAATTCGTATATCACACAATTCACCAGTTTAAATTGTGTAAGTCCGTAGTTTTTCGTATATTCACAAAGTTGTATGACCATCGCCACAGTCAATTTTAGAACATTTTCATCACCCCAAAGTCCTGTTCCCACTAGCAGTCATTCCCCATTTCACCCATCTCTCAGCTGCAGCCAACCACTAATCTACTTTCTCTGTGTATAGATTTGTATATTCTGGACGTTTCATGTAAATGGAATCAATTTTGACTTAGTGTAACATTTTGAAGGTTCATCCATGTTGGAGTATGAATCAGTACTTCATTCCTTTCTATGGCCAAATAATATTCCATTGTATGGATGTACCTATCACATTGATCACTTTATCAGTTCATTAGTTGATAGACATTTGGGTTGACACTTTTTGGCTATCATAAATAATGCTGCTGTGGTATGCTCTTGAAACCAACCACTTTTAGCTATATAAGCATTCTATTACAGTGAAAGAGAAATGCAGAAGAAGCAAAGGAGTAACATGAAGGTTCTGTGGGTTTCAGGGTTGTAGTATTTGCACTAAAGTTCTAAGATGCCAGATTAGTCTTCCTGAGTCCAGAACTACTCTTCTGCTGTTGCTTAAGCTTGTGAGCTACCAAAACCAACGTTGTAAGGGGAGTGAGGATAGAATGTTTTGAAAGAATTAGCAGTTAGTTTTCTTATCTCCCTCCTCTTCTCCACTTGTTCATTTGTTTATCATTTCCTCAGGAAAGGAGATGTAGCATTACTGAACTGTACAGCCATTGTGAATACGAGCAATGAAAATCTTACAGATAAGAACCCTGTGTCAGAGAGTATCTTCATGCTCGCAGGACCTGATTTGAAGGAGGATCTCCACAAACTTAAGGGTGAGTGAGGTTTCCTAGGTATATTGTTGCTTAGGAAACATTTATTTTTGATATTTGAAGAAGGATATTTTGCATTTAGTGAGAATACTAAGTAGATGTAGCTGTTTTGTTATTGTTTAAACTTCATAAACAACAGCTTTTGAAAACCCCACATTGTGTTAGAAGCAGAACACTGAGACTTTACCCTCAGTAAACTGCTCTGTCATGTTCTCGAATTTGAAAATGACAATCACTGTAGCCAGTTAAATCTTTGGTAGTGTTTTCTTAGCTATATATTTTTCTTGCATTAATAAGCCTTGTGAAACAACTATCCTTTCTCTAAACTGAAAAATTTTATCATGATTTGATATTGATAGAGAATTTTTCATATGCCTCGTGGAAAGCAGTTGTTGCACTTTGGAAATGTAATTAACTTATTGATAAAACCAAAATGCATTGTAAGAGCAAAATATATTCTCGATTAATTTTATACTTGCTCCTTTTTCCTTAACCAGAACATTCTTCTGAGAATATTTCATTGGAAATGGGGACAGGAAGAGTTCTATTAGTTCAGAATCTTATTTACTTTATCTGCATTCATTTTCTTAAATTACCAGCCTGGCAAACCAGGTTACTGTTATTTGAGCCCAAATAGAATATTGTGAAATTCAGTCATCCCATTTTATAAAAAGTATTTATGAAATACAGCAATGTTTCTTAAAATGTAAACAACAAATCTCACCTGTATAAAATCTTGATTTCTTTGACCTCTATCATTTAACAGTGAAAACTGGTTTCTAACCTAATAAGGATATTAGAATTTGAACAGGAATACATAATAATGCTGACTCTATGAAAGAGGGGATAGAGAAGAATTACATTATCTGATCAAGAAGCTGAACTCTATGATAGCAGAAGGAGGGGAGAAAAAGCCCTCAAACTAAAAGCATGATACCATGAAGAACATGCAGAAATTAGAAAATGTAGTACAGATAATACTTCTGTTCTTTGATAAAGGTAATAGAGAAGCTTATCTGGAAGAATTCCTTATGGCCTGTGCATGTGTATGTGTGTATATGTATTCTCATACCTTAGAGCTGGGCTTGGGGATAAGAAAAAGGAAGTAATAAAATTTAATACAAGGATACAAATGAAACCTCAGAATTTAACAGTGTGTGTTTGAGAGCCTTTGAGCAGGAGTTCATGTTATAACTCTGCCCTTTACTAATGGTGTAATGTAAAACCAATTAACTTCACCTCTGGGCCTGAGTTTCCTTCTCTCTAAAATGGGCAGTTTCCTACACATAAAAGGGCTCAGTGAGTATTTGACGTTGGAAACAATATCGTGAAAACCAAATTAAATAATGAACATTAAGCGCTAGGCACATTCTAAGTGTTTAGTGTAATTGCGGGTGTTAGCTATAGGCCTCAGTTGTTTGATGAGTCAGTGCCAACCTGCGGGCATCTTCGGTAACAACTTCATAAGTGATTACAAATGTGACTTCCAAAATTTGTGTGTGATAGAAAGCTGAGAGGAGTTAATAAGGAGATTTTGGGTGTTAGAACAAAGAATTTTAAATATTCTGAACTGACTGGAAGTATGAGCCAAAAAAAAAAAAAATTGAGAAGGATGAATATAAAAGTCTTGCAATAAGTTTAAAACCTTAATTATCCAAATTCAGGATGGGGAAGCCCAGTTTGACAACCCTTATTATATAAGAAAATATTTGCTGTTAGTGAAATGGCATTATCATTCACTCCATTTTTCATTTTTCATGCAAAAAGCTTCAGGGTTAACTCTTTCCTCCTCCTTATCTGCCACATAAAGTGTGTCATCAAGCCATAAATATATCTTGAATCTCTTTATCACCACTGCCTCAAAAATCTCCTATGGTGCCATCATCCCCTCTGTGGACTACAGCCATGGCTTCCCTTTCAGCTGGTCATTCTTCTTTACCTAAATTTCTTTTCCATATACAGGAAGCATTGCTTTTTAAATTGTAAATCCCTTCTTACTGCTTCTCTGCTTTGAACCATATAGCCCTCCCATTAGACTTAAAATGCAAACTCCTTAAGCTGGTTCCCCAAGGACTTGCAAGGTCTCAGTCACTTGCCTCCAGGCTCCTTTCACAGACCCTTTTCCCTTCCTTAACATATTGAACCAAACTGATATCCAGTTGCTATGTTTAGCTCCTTTTCAATTTTGCATATACTTTGCTCTTTCTCTGTTTTTAACTCTTATTCTTAAGTCTTTGCTTACATCTCTTCCTCAAAGCACTGTTCCATTTACTTCAGAATTGGCCAGTCTCCCCATGATATATGCTCCCAGCCTGTAGTACTTCTCTTTAGGGCTTTTATCACAATTGTAATTTCATAAATTGTTTACCTGATGACAATGTTCCCATTAAACTTTGGCCTCCATGAGGACAGAGACTGTATGTCTTATTGGTCTACATGTGTTCTGTAACAAGAATAGTGGAGGCATCCTTTAAGTAGCAGATGAATGACTAGAAATTCTCTGGGACTTTAACTAACTAGACTCAGTGGTGATAATGTCTCATTTCTACTGAGAACACTAACATCAGATTATATCACTAGAAATACAGCATCATAGAGGAAGGTAATTTGTTATCAGCTTAAAATAGACTATTATGTATATAAGATGTTTTATGTCAGCCTAATGGTATCCACAAAGAAAAAAAACTTTAATAGATATACAGAAGATAAAGAGAAAGAAATTAAAGCATACCAGTAAGAAAAACAAATCACAAAGGAAGACAGCAAGAGAGGAACAAAGGAACTTAAAAAAAAAAAAAAAAACCCAGGAAGCAATTAACAAAAGGGCCATAGTAATAGCCCCAAAGAAATAATTACTTTAAGCATAAAAGGACTAAATTCTCCAGTCAAAAGACACAGAGTGGTTGTTGGATAAAAAAAAAAAAAAAACAGATCCAACAGTATAGTGTCTATAAGAGATTCACTTTAGCTTTTTAATGACACACATAGGTTGAAAGTGAAAGGATAGTAAAAGATATTCTGTGCAAATGGAAACCAAAAGAGAGCAGGAGTGGCTATACTTATGCCAGGTAAAATATACTTTCAGTCAAAATCGGTCACAAGAGATAGAGAAGGTAACTATATGGTAATGAAGGGGTCAGTTCATCAAAGGGATGTAACAGTTGTAAATATGTATGTACCTAACATTGAAGTACCTAAATAAATATTTAAGGTACTATTAATTGACCTAAATAGAGAAACAGACAGCAATACAGTAATACTTGGGGACCACAGAATACCACTTTTCAACACTGGATAGATCATCCAGACAAAATTAATAAGGAAACAAAGGGCCTGAATTATACTATAGACCAAATGGACCTAATAGACATATACAGAACATTCCATCCAACCACACCAAATAAACATTTTTCTCAGGCGCACACAGAACATTCTCCAGGATAGATCATATATTGGGCCACAAATCAAGCCCTATCAAATTTAAGAAGATTGATACCATATCAGGTATTTTCTCTGACCACAATGGTGTGAAACTAGAAATCAGTAATAGAAGGAAAATTTAAAAATTCACAAGTACAAAGAAATTAATACATTCCTGAATAATCAGTGGGTCAAGAAGAAATCAAAAGGAAAATCAGAAAGTATCTTGAAAAAAATGAAATGCAACAAAAATAGTTCTAAGACAGAAATTCATAGCAATTAATGCCCACATATTAAGAGAAAAGAAAGGTCTCAAATAAACATCCTAAGTTTAAACCTCAAGGAATTAGAAAATGAAGAATAATGTAAGCTCAGAATTAACAGAGGGTAGGAAATAATAAACTCTAGAGCAGAAATTTAATAAAATAGAGACTAGAAAGAATTCGTGAAAAAAGAGTTGATTTTAAAAAAGATAAAATTGATAGACCTTTAGCTAGATTAACCAAGAGAAAACAGTCAAATAAAAGTATAAATGAATGAGGAGATATTATTACAGCTGACACCACAGAAATACAAAGGATCATGGGAGACTGCTGTGAACAATTATATGCCAACATATTGGATAACCTAGAAGAAATGGATAAATTCCTAGAAATGTACAGCCTGCCAAGACCAAATCATGAAGAAACAAAATCTAAACAGACCAAAAGGAGTGAGGAGATTGAATCAGTAATCAAAAGCCTCCCAACAAAGATAAGCCTAAAACTTGGGGGTTTCACTGGTGAATTCTATCATACATTTAAAAAGAATAACAATTTTCCTCAAGTTTTTCCAAGAATTGAGGAGGAAAGAACACTTCTAAACTCATTTTACAAAACTAGCATTACCCTAATACCAAAACCAGGTAAAGACACTGCAAGAGGGTGCCTGGGTGGCTCAGTTCATTAAGTGACTGCCTTTGGCTCAGGTCATGATCCTGGAGTCCCGGGATCGAGTCCCGCATCAGGTTCCCTGCTGAGCAGGGAGTCTGCTTCTCCCTCTGACCCTCCCCTTCTCGTGCTCTCTCTATCTCATTCTCTCTCTCAAATAAATAAATAAAATCTTTAAAAGAAAAAAAAAGACACTGCAAGAAAACTACAGTCCTATATGCCTGATGAACATAGATGCAAAAATTTTCATCAGAATACTAGCACGCCAAATTCAACAGTACATTAAAAGGATCATACACATTTTCTTTATTCATTTATCTACATGTGTGTGTGTGTATATATATATATATATACACACACACATACACAAGTGTATACACATCATATGGTATAAAATACACATACACACAATGGGATATTATTCAACCATAAGAAAGAAGGAAGTCCTGTCATTTGTGACAACATGCATAGTACTTGATGGTATTATGTATGCTAAGTGAAATAAGACAGACAAATATTACATGACCTCACTTGTATGTGGAACCTAAAAAAAGCTGAAGTCATAGAAACAGGAGAATAGTGGTTGCCGGAGAGTAAGGGAAATGACATGTTGGTCAAAGGAAACAAATTTCCAGCTATAACATGATTAAGTTCTGAGGATATAACGTACAACTTGGTGATTATAATTAACAGTACTGTGTTATATACTTGAAAGTTGCTAAGAAAGTAGATCTTAAATGTTCTTGTTAAAAGAAAAAGGTAGTTATTTGAGATGTTGATGTGTTAACTAACGTTTTTGTGGTAATTACTTCTCAATGTATACTTAAATCATCATGTTATACACTTTAAACTTATACAGTGTTATGTGTTGATTATGCCTCAATAGAGCTGGTGGCGGTAGGGGGCAGAAGTATAGCATCAGAGTCAAGAATGTCTGTCCTTTATTCTGTCTTGGTAGGACCTGTAGTATACAGTCAGAATTCATCTTATTTTTATTACTACTTTTTAAGAGTGATAATAAACTGGGGTACACCTAAAGGAAAATGATTAGCATGGTATACACTGTGGAAACTATCATTTGAAGATATAGTTTAAAGGGCTAGGGTTGGCACAGAGAAGATTTGAGGGAAACATGATTGTATTCCCCAAACATTTGAAAAAGCTTCATACTGAAGAGAGTGAGACATAATTTTATTGTGTTCCTAGAATCCTTGGTGGGAAGATACATAAAACTTCATTTCAGTTCATTTAGAGAAAGTTTTCTAAGAAATAGAGCTTCCTAAAAATGAAATGGGCAGATTTGGCCTATTATATCCAAATTAAAAAAAAAAAAAATGTGTGTGTTTGTATCTCAGTCTTATGTCCAGTCCTTGAATTTAGGAATTTTATGAACCTAAAGCTGTGTGGGGCTGTTGTTTTGGTAAAGAATGTGTGATAAGAGAGAGATTGATAAATGATGTTCAGCTTTAGGGTCAGAATAGCGTCTGATAATTCGCCTACTTGTTTCTGGGCAAGAATACATGTAATTAAATACTTAAATATTAAATACTTAAGTAGTGTAAGTATCTCCTTGTGCAAAATGAGAAAAATACCTTCTTCTCCCATCAGGATCACTGTATAGTTTTGCTGCTTTAATGTTCCATCACTTGGTATTAAATGCACAGGTTTGCTAGGATGGGAAGACATATACTACATTTTTTGATTGCTAAGTTTATGAATAGAACTCTTTGCTGTAAACATTAAGACAACTTTTGTGTTTCTTACTGTGGATGTCGGGATTTAGAGAGAAATAAGTGAAGTTGAAGAGCCCTAATTAATCTTTAGTACTCAGATATATTCAGGTTATCATTGCAGCAGGTGCTCCTTAGCGGAGGATGTAGTCAGGGGTAAAAAATGCACTGGACAGAGTTATGGCTGGAGTGAACTCGAACTTATTCAGTAAATTTGTCTTTGTTTTACAGGAATTAAAAATACTTTCCTGTGTTTTAACTGTTCATACTCATGTCAGGATTTGGGTTTTGGGTTAGAAGAAATCGGCTTAGAAAGAACAAATGGAAGATTGGGAAGCAATGCAACAGTACTTAGCCTACATCTAGTCTCCAGAGTTCTGAGTTTTGGTTAACAATTATTAAAGGAAAGGTGGGATTCCCAAAACCAGAGTATCCTGAACACTTAGCAATTCTTTTCTGTTTCTGTAGTCTGCCCTCAGAGATCTTCAGGATTGATTCTGCAAACTGACTGCCCAAATACATGTTTGCTTGCTTGCTTTATTTTTTTAATATATATATTTCTTTTGAATAATTGTTTTCTACTTACAGTAGCAATAAATGTAAATTGTAGAAATTATATGCACAGAGGCTACAAAATAAATGAAAACTTAACATTTCCACCACACGAAGATCACCAGTACTAGTCCTATAGTACATATTCTTCTGGATCTTTCTGTAGGTATATGTGGGTATATGCATACATTCTTAAATATTTTGTTACCAGCATGAAATAATTATATGTATACAGTCCTTATGTATGATAAGATAATTGTACACATACCGTTCTGCATTCTGCTTCAGCAAATGAATTCCACCTTTTGGTTTCAGAAATTACTTCATCTAATACCCAAATCATATTTTAAATTTCCAGTTGACCCTGAAATGCCTTCTGCAGCTAGTTTGTCCAAGCTAATATCCAGTCCAGGGTCATACTTCTAATTGTTGTATCTTAAAAAATTTTTTCTCATCCAACTCAGTTCCCTTTTTATGACACTAATTTGTTGAGTACTAGGCTAAAATGTTTTCCAAGATGGCCCACCTTCTGGATTTATCTCATTACCCTGAGGTGCCATTTGGTTTGTTGCTTTATCCCTTGTATCTCCTATAATCTAGAAGTTATATCTAATGGAATCAGGTTTGGCTTAAGCATTCCATAGGTGATTATTGTATTGTATACTTAATGTATCAAATTGGAAGATGTATAAAATCTGATTGACCCATTAGTGAACCATTACTAACACTAGGATGGTTCTCTGTTATAGAATAGTGATGACAACTTGATTCTTCTATTTATATAGTTGTTTTACCCTTTGTGACTGAAAAGTAATCAATATGGGGTTATTTAAGCTCCATGAATGTCCAGTTCTCTGTCACACGTTCACATAATGGTTTTAGCAACTATTTATATAGTCCTTGTCTGAGTCGGTAATTTCATTAAGATTGTGAAGTTGTAGTTTTCTAAAACCTGTCATTATATCCATGGTTACATGCCTGTAGAGTCTTTCCTCAATAACTGACATGTGGTTACTCTGGATTACAGTTTCTGTAAGAGGGCAGGGTAAATGCTTACTTCTTTTAATTACCATTTTTCAAAATAAAGAATTGGTTTAATAGCTGCCTCAAGTGGTGCCAAATGACGGTTTTCCAAAAGCTTTTCTCTTTTTTGAGTGTCACTTTGTGCTTATGGCTTTTCATAGATCAACGTATATGTGGTTTTAAGAGTTAAAGAATTTTATGTACAAAGGAAAGCTACAGTTCTCTGCCTTTCCCTTTCCTGCCTTGATTCCTGTTCTCCAGGGACCTCTACTTTCAAACCTTTAAGTTCCTTATTTTATTTACCTTCTGTTTCCATATAATACACTACAACTATTGTATTGATTTTTCCCCCTGTCTGTTGACTTCTTATTGTGGAAATTAAAGATTAAACTCTTGTTCATCCACTCCCCTCATTTGCCTATACATAAAATACTCACATTTTCTTCCCTCTTCACCACTTTCCCAGATTGGCCTGTCAAATTTTTATTAAATCCGCATTCAACATTAACATTGTGAATGTATAAATATTACTCGCCACTGATTACAAAACTGATTAGTGTTCTTTTTGTACAATTAATTTCCTCTAAATTATTGATCTGATTACTTAATTTTCTAATTAATTAACTTATTCAATCCCAGACTTTTAAATAACTGTAAACCTCTCAACAAAGTCAAAACTTCTGTTTATCTTTCAGCTCCATTTTTTTCTTGATACGGTACCCCATGGAATCCCCCAGCCTCTTTCCTCTCTAGACTGTTCTCTATACCTGTTGTAGAGTTAACATCCTAGGAAATCCTTTTTTCTGTTTAGTGGATTGGATCCCCTCATTTTCTAGATCTCATGCCTTTCTCTTCTGTGATATACTCCTTAATTTCTGTGAGTAAATCTACCAGGAGATTTCTGAGGATGGATGGGGGCAAAATTGCTGAGATCTTCTACCTTCATACTTAATTAGAAGTTTGGTTGGAAATGAAATTCTAAGTTGGTAATCATTTTCCAGGTTTTTTAAGGCATTGCTCCCAATTTTTATTATTGCTCTTGAAAAAATCGGATGCTATTCTCATTCCTGATGCTTTGTATGTTACTGTTTTTTTCTCTGGAAACTTTATGATCTCATCTTATTTCAGGTGTTCTCAATTTCATAGTGAGGTGCCTTGGTGTGGTTTGGGTATCCTGTGGGCTCCTTGGTATAGAAACTATCTTTCAGTTCCAGAAAATTTCTTGTTTTATTTCTTTCCTAATTTCCTTCCCTCTGTATTCTTTGTTCTCTCTTTGAAGAAATTCTATTGGATCTTGTACCTCCTTGTTTAACCCTCCAATTTTCATGTATTATTTATTTTCCAGCTTTTTATTTTCTGGAAGATTTCCTTAACTTTAGCTTTAACCCACCTATTGAACTTTTTGTTACTGCTATCATGTTTTTTATTTGGCTATAAATTATATAAGCACTTCTTCCTGTTCTCTGAATATTTCTTCCTTATTACATTCTGTTTTTGTTTCAGAGATACCATATCTTCTCTTACCTCTCTGACAGTAGTGATTATGGTGTTGGGAGTTGCATTCTCTCCTTTTTGAGCATTGCTTTGACGTTCCTGTGGCCAGAGGCTTTGCTCACTTCCTGGTGATCCTTGAGTGTCAGTGTGCCAATTGTATTTATGAGGGAGGAACTGAGAAAGTGAAGGGAAGCTTTGTGTGCATGGGCAAGAGTTATTGCTTGGTGGATCTAGAAGCAGAGGATGAGCAGGAGCCCTGTTGTTTTGTTGTTTAGTTGTCACAATCTGTGAGTACTTTGGTTTGGGCCTCTTAGTTTCCTGGAAAGGAATCTTTGAGGGGTGTAAGTGTGGGTGTCTGTGTTTCAGAAGCCAATTAGGAGCAGAGGGCTAGAGCTATCACTGTTGAGTGTAACACGTTAACTAAATCCCGTCTTTTCAGCCATGCCTGGGGTTCTGGGGTCCAGAAACTCTAGTTCAGCATCTCTAGAGAGTAAACCTTCCCACTGCTCTGGTGATAAATCATCACCTTGCTGTGCTGGCTGGGGAAAAGGTTCTTGCAGATTTGACTGTTTCTATGCAAATTTAACTCAGCCTCCTCTCTTTAGTCCCACTTCATGTCATAGCTTTTAGAAGTACGTAGGTCTCCACTTTTTGAGCCTTTCTAGTGTTCTGTAATAATAACAACAATTAGAATGATACATAATGCATGTATGTACTTTGCATGTATTAACTCCTTTAGACCTGTGAAGTAAGTACCAGTAGTATTCCCATTAGGGAGTAGGATACCAGTAGTATTCCTAATTAGGGAATTAGGAAAATGAGGCATGGAGAGGCCAGGCACCTGCCCAGGTAGTACAGCAGGAGGGTGGTAGACTCAAGATTTGAATCAAAGCAGTCTATCTTGAATCCATCACTGCCTTTCAGTACAAACCAGCTTGCTTCCTGTTGGTGACCCTATTTCTACGAGCAGTTAGGTTTCTCTGCTTGCTAAATGAGTTATTTCTAGGCCACTTATTTTCTGCCTTCCAAAATTCTGATGATGCCGATCTGCTTCGTGTCCTCTCCCATTCTCTTTGTCTCTGTTTCTTATACCTATTATATTGCTTCACTGTCATTTTGGGAACAGAGTTAAATGTTGGTGTTCGATCCATATTTTTAATTGAAATTTCTCAAAATTCTTACTACTTTTCTGTTTCATGCCTTGTTTCGTCACCTTTTTTTTTTTCCTGACACCTCCATGACTTATGTATGCTCCATTGTTTCCAGGTTGCCGGACAGGTGAAGCCAAATTGACAAAAGGATTTAATCTAGCTGCCCGGTTCATCATCCACACAGTGGGACCTAAATACAAGAGCCGCTACCGTACTGCTGCTGAGAGTTCCCTGTACAGCTGCTACAGAAACGTGCTTCAGCTGGCCAAGTATGGCTCCCTCACTTCCTGGACGCAGCATGCCGTATATGGTGAAAGGCCCCAGCTTCAGAATGAAACCTAGCTGTGGAAGTCAGTTTTGAGGGATTTAAATCACATAAGAGGACTCTGAAGATAAAATTAATTATCTTCACATACTTAGCAGGATAAAAGGAGTGGATTTGGGTGACTAAAGAATTTAACCTATTCCCATTTTACTCAGTCTTTACTTGGAATATATTTCCCCCAAATGGTACAATTATAATATTGATGTAATTATTAAAAAGTATAACTGGATTACCTGTTATTATAGATTTGTTGAGGGGGTAGGGAAAGAGAAGTTGAGCTGCATTTTTAAATTATTTACATATGTATGTATTATGAATGTTGGTAGTTTGTGTTTTCTGTTTGCAGAGAGCAATCAATGTCTTCTGTGGGATTCTGTGTCATCAATTCTGCAAAACGAGGTTATCCTTTAGAGGATGCAACACACATAGCACTTCGTAAGTAACATTGGAGATGCTGTGCATACATTGAGCACTTTGTAAGTAGGATTGGGATGCTGTACATAAATTGACTCAATCATAATGAGACAGAATGTCATATATGTGATATAAAAATAGGGTGTTTAGCTCTAGAGAACCCATGATCTCACTGTATTATATGCAGGTTCAGACCACATCTACACATTTGTATGTAGTTCTGGGTGTCCTATCTAATATGAGACACTGACAAACTGGAGAGCAAACAGTTTGAAACATTAGTGGTATTTCTCCTAAAGAAGACCATGCATTGTTTTAGCATATATGGTTCTCATCTTCACATGTCTAAAAGAGTGTCATTGTGAACTTATTCTATGCTACATTTTGGGAGCAGTGTTCTGAACCATTTTGGGAACCATCGTAAATTACATTGAGCATCTGCTGAAGGAAAGCTGTGGACCCTTTCCCCAGAGGAATATACATAAAGAGGGAATTTGTGTGTAATTTCAGGAAGCTCATAGATTCTGGTAAGGATTGTAGATAAGACCTCCAATGGTAGAAGGCAGGTCAAAGACTATTGTCACAAGGAAAGAGACTTGGTCCCACTTGAGATAGGACTCTAATGGAAAGGTATTTTAAGTGAACTTCTTGTCACTGGGAATATTCATGCAGAAACTAAATGACCATCTGTTGCAGATACTCCTCATTGAAGAGGAAAACTACACCAAATGATCTTTATGACCCCTTTCTATCTCTAGAATTTAAAGAGGACTGGAGCTGAAAGTTTTATATCCACCAAAAAATTAGTGAGATATTCCAATGTATAAAATTATTATTAGTCTATAGCCTAGAATTTAGGGTGAATTATGACATAAGTAATCCTATTTAATAATTAGCTACTTCTAAGATTTAAGATTTAGAAGTCAAGGATCTTATGGTAAATTTAATATTTTATGGTTATGATTTATATATATTAGACTGAGCTTCTTGAGGAACAGAAATCTTTTCATCTTTGCATTTCCAGTGCTTTCATATGTCAGGAATGCTTTACATATGATACTTGCTTAAGAAATATGTGTTTTAAAAAGGCATAAAGAAGTTCCATTTTGTTTCCTCAACAGCCCTGTGTTTCAGGTGTCCATTTTACAAATAAGCTCAGAAATTTATCATGTTCTCAAGGTTATGCAGATTCCTGACTCCCAAGTCTAGTAACTTCTCTGTTATACTAGATCAGTTACGCTTGAGGTTAAACTACTTCAGTAGGAAATTCTTATGTTATCAATACTCTGCATATATTCCGAATGGTGCCTTACCAAAGCAAAGTTCCTGCCTTTGTATAATTCTTTTTGGCAAAGCTCTTGGCAGGTCTTGACATTCTCTGATTCCTTAGTCCTTGCCCCATCATCCCATACTTTGAGCTAAGTCTTTTTTTATGTCTCTGTTTCTTATTAAAGTAATCATATAGGTCAGAATTCAAAGAGGAAGCAACATTTTATAGAAAAGCCTCTGAAAAAGGAGTCCAGAAGACTGGTTTTTGATCCCAGTTCTACCAGTCTCACCAGCTCTGTTTCCCAAACTAAATCACTTGATAAATCACTCGATCTACCCGAGAGGTGTTAACTTTGAGCAGTAATTGTAGTAAGAGCAGGTGAAAATCAACAGTGGCCTAAGGGACTTTGATGAAGCAGTTTCTAAGAATTGAATTAGCACAGATGAAATGGAAAACGTAAAGATGGACAAGTCAACTTATATTTTATAAGGCCTATTTGACTTACTGCACCTTAAATCTGATAGTAAAACCGTAGCATTCTCATTAAAAAAAAATACGCACATATAAACAGTTGTGGCCTTTGCTCACACACTTTCTGAGCATTTGGGAAACCAGTGGCTTGTACACTTTTACAGCATATATGGGCCAAGAACAAATCTAATAAGTAACTCTAAGTCCTTAGTACCAAACTCTTTCCTACTTATTAAACTATTACCAAAATTTATTTCATTTGAAACCTAAGTAATATCCTCTTGATAGATATCTCAAGACTGTTTGTCTTTTTTTTCTTGGTTCATGTACAGTTCAATTCTTCTCCATTAGAAGCCTAAAGAAACCTCTGTTGAAATAAATTTATCAGGTTATTTATTAATTCAGCAAAATTTTGAGTGATTGTGTAGGAGACCCTGTGCTATAGAAAAGAGAATACAGTGGTGAGAAAAAAAGATGACGCTGTTTGTTCTCACTGTGGTTCCATGTTGGGAATTTTAATGCCCCAGATGTCATTCTCCCCAGTTAAAGGGTTTTCACTAAAAGTTAGGTACATGACATCCTGGTTGGTTGCAAAGAATAGTGCACAGATGAAACTGAAAGAAACCGTTTGAATTGGCAGTTGGTACTAAAATCTTATAGCTATGACATCACTCTTTCTTTTCTCCTTTTTGCAGAATTACTTTTCTTAATGAATTCTGCTGAGGGGATTCAGTTTGGTTATTCTCTGGTATTGTATTTTGTCTTCCAGTGGAAATCCTACAGTAGTATGCTGGGAAACCACTATATGTGAACATTAAGTAAAACTTGTTGTCACGGTGCCTGGGTGGCTTAGTCGCTTAAGCGTCCGACTCTTGGTTTCAGCTCAGGGTCGTGGGATCGGGCCCCATGTTGGGCTCTGTGCTCAGTGCGGAGTCTGCTTGTCCTTTTTCCTCTGCTCTTCCCCCTGCTCACACAGGCTCGCGCACACTCTATCTCTAAATAGAATCTTAAAAAAAAAAAAAACCTTGGTGTCAAAATAAAAGAAAATCCCTTTTGGAAAAATCAATTTTAGAAAATCATTAAAGCAGAATAGAGAGAGAAATGAAAAATAAATTTGTCACCTAACAGAGGGAGAATTCTAAATAATTTAGTCCTTCAACAAATGGGTCTTAGATTCTCGAGATACAGTAGTAAACAAGGTAAGCAATATGTAGATAACCAGACTCATAAAATGTTACTTCAGCTGCCAGTTATTTTCGAACAGTTGTTTGCCATATCTTAAGATACGCTAGGTTCTGGTAATATTAATGTAAGATATACTTGGCCTTCAGAAAGCTCACAGTCTAGCTATAAAATGCAATGAGAAGTTCACAAATGGAGGGCCATTCCCGTTATAGAAGGAACACAAGGAAGGATGGAGTTCTGTACAAACCGGATGGCCTTGAACTGGATCTTGAAAAATGAGTAGGACTTCACTAATAGAAGGTCATGGTGAATGAATGGTGTTCTAGTCAAAGGTGACCGTGCAGGCAGAGGCAGGGCAGCATGAAAGCTAAGTGGAATGTTCTGAGTACAGCAAAGAATCCAATTTGCTGAAAGTAAGGCCTGTGGGAGGAATAGTGGGAAAGCGGACTAAAGGGCAGGGCTGGAGGGGCGGCCGGTTGAGGCCAAGTGTGGCAAACCTTGCTGGGGACTTCGATCCTAATCTACAAGCAGTGCAGAGCCTCAGAATTGTTTAGTAAGGAGGGTGACAAGGGAAGGAAGATAACTCAGGCAACAGTGAATATGTAGACCTGGAAAAGAGAGAAACAAGAAAACAAGAGCTTATTGCTGAAGGCTTTGTGAGCATTAAGATCCTGAGAGCAGCCGAAAGAGAGAAGGAATGGATGTTAGAAATAGCAGTAGAAATAAAGGATATGATAACCCATTGAAAATGCAGGATGAAGGGAGAGGTCAAAATGTTAAAAAATTCAGGATTTGAGCTCAGATGAGTGATTTGATGTTGCTATGTGATAAAATAAAGAATATAAGTAGAGGAACAGATTTTGGTGGGTAAAGATGGAGGTCAGTTTCAGACCTTCGGAGTTTGAGGTCTCTGGGTTACCTGGGCAGATATGCCCAGTAGGCAGTAGGGAATTCAGCTCTTTTACTCAGAAAACAGAATATAAAGATTTGAGAATATCAATAGTTACATTGGTGCTAAGCCAGCAAATTGGTGAGCTAAAGAGAATATACATACGTATATATATATTTCTTGATAATGATGATATTGCTATCAAAAATTGATATATGGATATCAAGAATTGATATCAAAATTGATCTATTTCTTGACATATATATATATATGTCAAGAAAATAAATGTGGAGGACAGAAACGTGGAGGACAACATTTTAAAACGTAGGGCATGGGCACATAAAACTAAAGCTAGAGAAATCTCTAGTGAGGTAGGGACTAAGAAGAGGCCATTAGGTTTCATTGATAGGAAATTGATAGGGAAGAATCAGGAATAACATAGAAATTAAAAAAATAATTCACCTTTGGTCAATGGGATTTTGACAGGGATGCAGTGCTGAGTAGGTCACTGTTAACTAAATGAATGTGATCAGAGAGAGAGGCCCCAGGGAATAAAAATATACTGGGTAAGGAAGAATTGTCTGGAATCAGCATCTTCTATGGCCAGGCACTGTTCTAGAAGCTGGCAGTAATGCAGTAAATAAAATAAAGCTCTTGTTGTTGAGGTACTTTCGTTCTAGCAGATGGGCCGGGGAGGGCAGAGAAGATATAAAATAAACTCCACAAAATGTCTATAATACTTGCTCTGGAGGAAAGCAAATCAGAGAAGGATTTTTAAATACGGTACTCTGGGCAGCCTTCACTTATGAGGTGTCACTGAGCAGAGACCTGACTGAAATGAGTACTGATCCATTATAAAGATAAAACTTCGAAGAGTTTGAATTTTCTTCACACAGGTATTTCTTATTTATTGCATCATTTTTTCTATTCCTTTCCTTAGGCACTGTAAGGAGATTCCTAGAAATTCATGGGGAGACCATTGAAAAAGTAGTATTTGCTGTCTCTGAACTAGAAGAGGTATTTTGTAATTATGTTTCATTGTTTAAATCATTTTTACTTGTTTACCTTTGTCTCATCATTCTCTATTTACTGAATTGCCAGCGGGCAAATCCTCAGTATCTGTGTATGTATTTGGCAGTGGGGCTTACCATCCTTTGTTGAAAAGAATGCATATTAGAGACTAAAAACAAGTCAAGAAGGAGCATTCTGATCATGTTTTTACTGCTAAACTGTTTTCACTTAGTGAAATCTCACAAGGTGGAGTAGTTCTGCTTTGCTCTTAAAACCTCTCAAGGCATCACCTTATAATCCGAGTACTGGGTGCTTGGGCAGTATAACTAGAAAATTGCTGTGCTGGAAAAGCTTTGGGTCTACCTTGCCTGGAAACATGACAGCCTAGCCTAGTGACTAGCATTGATTAAATTGTGAGGTTTGTGTTTTGTTTTGTTTTGTTGTGTGTAATTAAGTTTAGTATGTTTCAATTTCACTTAGAGCCATTTTAGAAAATGATGTTTTTTTAACTCTATTTTTTTAATGGCTTTATTTATTTTTTTAACCCTTTTTAAATTTTATTTAGTTTTAGTATGCTCCATCCGGTTTAGCTTGTATTATTTTGCAGTTTTGTGACCTTGGGCAAGTTACTTAACTTCTCTGTGCTTTGATAAAATAGGAGTATTAGTAGTACTTATACCACAGGAGTTTAGTGATGAATGAGTTAACACATGTGAAATATCTGTTCGTGGTATTAATAGCTATATACATGATATATAAATACTTTTGAAATTGCTAAAATGAGTCGCATTTGCTTGTTTGCTATCTCTTGTTTTGTCTGGTTTACCTATTCATTCAGTGATCTTTTATTGAGTGTCTATAGCATCCAGGTTTATTACACTAGATTCTGGAAATATGCCAGTGAACAAGTGAGGGTCATTGTCCTCAAGGAATCCATTGTCTATTGGTGGGGACAGACAATTCAGATAAGTTATGATAATTATGGTAAGTACATTAATGGAGGTATGGAATAGATAGGAACTCCAGCCTGCACAGGGTTAGGAAATGCTTCCTATGGGAGGTGATAAACTTGAAATCATCGTAAAAAATAAATAAAGATATTCCAAGGGAGGGGCAAATGACAATAGGACAGGAGTGGCAGGATTTATGCATTCCAGGTTCGCTGACCTGAATTTGCCAGGATGGCAGTCACGTTTAACTTGACCACCTGACAGTATCCTGACCCTTAATATAAGAACTGCTTGAGGGTCCCAGATAGCATCTAGTTGAGCTTAGGTTTTTATTCTTGAGGGAGGCTGTCTTCATGGTGTCTGGAACAGGACTAAGCTTGCGTGCTTCATTACTTCATTATTTTTCACAGAATGTCTTGCTTTTCTGACACAGGCTACTTACCAAAAGCTGCTACCTCTGTACTTCCCAAGGTCACTAAAGGAGGAATGTCGATCATTGCCATACCTACCTGCAGATATTGGAAATGCAGAAGGGGAGCCTGTGGTACCTGAACGACAGATTAGAATAAGTGAAAAACCTGGTGCCCCGGAGGGTGAGTTCTCCTTTTTCTTAATTTCCCTCTTTTATCAGGGACTGATAAAACCCACCAAAAGGAGAAAGTCCAGTCTACCTTCAGGGACCTCTCTATGGGTGTGACATTAAGTTCAAGACCAACTTAGATGTCTTTAGAGTCTTATTCTTGTTAAAATTTAGTCTTTTAAGTTAAAATATATATATATTTACACACACACACACACACACACACACACACACACACACCCCCCATCAAGTCTGTTAGGCAGTAGAGATCCAGAGGTGGATTTAACAACATTTGCATCCTCGTGAAGTTTATAGTTGTATGCAGGACCCTGTTGAGACAGTAATCAAGTACATAATCATCTAAAATTTTCAGCAGCTTCAACAGTATCCTCCAAAAGCCAGACCTAATATTAAATACTAAGACAAGAATACCATTAACACTTGTTTTGTTTCTTTAGGTTATATTCTCATGTAGTTTGAAGCCATGGTAGATCATGGTAGGATGGGAGCCCTTCTGAATCTGTGCTGTATGACAGCTAATATTGATCTTCATGGGTACACAGTTAAGGTCATAACTCCTTGTGTGGAGACATGCCTCACAAGCTTCAGTGCTAGAACTTGCTCTGAAAATTCAGCAGCTTAGGAATTACTATGAGATTCCTACTGTGAACACTTTTAAATGAGCATCAAGTTAAAATCTGTAGAAGGCTGCTTATCTCCTTTTTATCACCAGTACACAGCCTTAAGTCAAATGGAGGGAATTATAAGTGGTGTACCATCAGGAAATGTCTGAACCAAGCTTTGCTGGAGGGCTACCCATGTACTTTAGGGTATGCCCAGAGTTATTTGGAAATCCTCATGATCATGACCACCACCGTAGAATATAGTTTTTCCTAAACGCATAAATGCATTTTGTATGACAAGGAGTAATAATTGCAAACCCAATTTGAGATCATAATGCTGGGCTAACTCATTAACCAAAGGGTTCCTTGTGTCCACCATTTTCAGAGAGTGTTTAATTACCTCATAGATGTAAGACCTAGTATTCATAAATATTTTCAATTAGAATGTTCAGTCTGTTAAAATAGATGTAAAATCAGTTTTACGTGATTTGTTCATGGGTGTTTTTCATAAAAGCACACTCTTCTCAGCCGTTGGCCTGTCACAGTTTAAGGAGCTTGAAATAGATATAAGAAAATCCTAGCTGGATGGCCCACCTGACTGGGTTTCAAGTAGTGGCATTGCCTTGGGAAGCTCCCCATGGTCCAAGGCATTTTTTGTTGTTGTTTAAGGAAAAAAAGTTGGGTTTTTTGGTTTTTTTTAACAAAGCTAGTAAAGCAGTGGGGAACACAGTAAGAGATAGATGACCTGTTCCCAAAGTACTGACTTCTAGCCAAACATAAAATGATCATCTGGATAGATTAGAAAGTTGATTTATTAATTTGTGATGAAAACTAGAACTCTTATGGGTCAGATGATTATGTCAGCATGACCACTGTAGAAAACCAGGATGCTAAGTTAGAATGAAAACATATCTTAGTGAATGTGGATCCTACTCTGCAGTCCTGGTCCAGCCTTCTGCCATTGAGAGTTATCTGACAAAAGGAGTCCAGTTTTTGTATCAGTTTATCATGTGCTCCCTCCTTAAGTAGTTCTGGATAAATGACCCCAAACATTTGCTCTTTATATTTCTCTTTTGTTAGATGCAGTGCTATAGCCCTTCTTTAAACCTGCATACAGTGTAATTAATTCTATCTTTTTGCTTATCATTACATTCTGCTCTTTCCTTCCTCAGGTTACACCCAGGTCACCTTGATTTGATTTCATGTATTCCTAAAACTTCTGTCACACAGGGACAGGTGGTTTCTTGTGTTATTTCAGTTCTTCAGATACCTGAATCTGATTTCAGTTTGATTCTCAAAAATATTCCCTCAACCCCAGTTTTTTTTATTATGTCACCGTCATCCCTATTGCAGCATTCACAATGTAGCATTTACTGTCAGGTTTTGTCATAAGCTCTCTAGTTATAGTATTTTTGTTACAGACAGCCAAGAAGAGGAGGCTGAAGGCTTGGGAGTTGACCTGTCTTTCATCGGCTCTCATGCTTTTGCTCGAATGGAAGGAGATATTGACAAGCAAAGAAGACTGATCCTTCAGGGACAGTTATCAGAGGCAGCCTTGCAGAAGCAGCATCAAAGAAAGTAAGGCAAACCCCTTTGGACTGATAGACATAGAAGGACAGGAGAAATAAGCAAGGAGCCTACATCTGCTAAATGATCTACATAAAACGTATTCTTATTTATTCTTCATGACAATCCATGGAGGAAGATATCGTCTCCATTTTGTAGATGCACAAATTCAAAGTTAATTTTTATCAGTGGTCACAGTTAATATGTGGTGAAACCAGTGTTCAGGTGCACATCTGATTTCAGAGCTCCTGATCTTCCTGCTGTAATTTTAGTGCCTCTCGGCGAAGTTAGGTTCTAAAAGTACAAACAGGGAAAGACAGAGTTATGAGGTTTTTACTTTACTATATTTGTAATTAAAGCATAATCTATAGTTTTGTTAAATTTAAAAGCACTTTATTTCTCCCTGATTTATCCCAAGGACCTTATAAAGCCATTCCATTTCTTTCAGGTGTTTTCTTTTTTAATTTAAATTCAATTAATTAACATAGTATATTATTAGTTTCAGAGGTGGAGGTCAGTGATTCATCAGTCTTATATAATACCCAGTGCTCTTTACATCCTTTGCTCTCCTTAGTGTCCATCACCCTGTTACCCCATCTCCACCCCCGCCCTCCAGCAGCTCTCAGTTTGTTTGCTATGGTTAAGAGTCTCTTATGGTTTGTCTCCCTCTCTGATTTTGTCTTGTTTTATTTTTCCCTCTCTTCCCCTATGCTCCTCTGTTTTGTTTCTTAAATTCCTCATTTGAGTGAAATCGTATAATTGTCTTTCTCTGACTTCTTTTGCTTAGCATAATACCCTCTAGTTCCGTCCATGTCATTGCAAATGCGAGATTTTTCTTTTTAAGATTTTATTTATTTATTTGACAGAGTGGGAGAGAGCCCAAGCATGGGGAGTAGGAAAGGGAGAAGCAGACTCCCCACTGAGCAGGGAGCCCAATGTGGGGCTCAATCCCAGGACCCTGGGATCATGACCTGAGCCGAAGGCAGATGCTTACCCAACTGAGTGACCCAGGTGCCCCAAGATTTTTTTTTTTTGGATGTTTGAGTAATGTTCCATTGTGTATATATATATACACGACATCTTCTTTCTCCATTCTTCTGTCGGTGGACATCTGGATTCTTTCCATAGTTTGGCTATTATGGACATTGCTGCTATAAACATTGGGGTGCACATGCTCCTTTGGATCACTATATTTGTATCTTTGGGGTAAATACCGAGTAGTGCAATTGCTGGATCATAGGGCAGCTCTATTTTCAACTTTTTGAGGAACCTCCATACTGTTTTCCAGAGTGGCTGTACCAGCTTGCATTCCCACCAACAGTGTAGGAGGGTTCCCCTTTCTCCTATGTTTGCCAACGTCTGTCCTTTCCTGACCTGTTAATTTTAGCCATTTTGACTGGTGTAAGGTGGTATCTCATTGTGGTTTTGATTTGTATTTCCCTGATGCCAAGTGATGTTGAGCATTTTTCCATGTGCCTGTTGGCCATTTGGATATCTTCTTTGGAGAAATGTCCATGTCTTCTGCCCATTTCTTGCTTGGATTATTTGCTCTTTGGGTGTTGAGTTTGATAAGTTCTTTATAGATCTTGGATACTGGCCCTTTATCTGATAAGGCACTTGCAAATATCTTCTCCCATTTTGTAGGTTGTCCTTTGGTTTTGTCGACTGTTTCCTCTGCTGTGCAAAAGCGCTTTTTTTTTTTGAAGATTTTTATTTATTTATTTGAGAAAGAGCAAGAGACAGAGATAGAGCACAAGCGGGGAGGAGAGGGAGAAGCAGGCTCCCTGCTGAGCAAGGAGCCCGACACAGGGCTTGATCCCAGGACCCTAGGATCATGACCTTAGCCAAAGGCAGACGCTTAACCGACTGAGCCACCCAGGTGCCCGAGCAAAAGCTTTTTATCTTGATGAAGTCCCAATAATTCGTTTTTGCTTTTGTTTCCTTTGCCTTTGTGTCTAGCAAGAAGTTGCTGCGGCCGGGGTCAAAGAGGTTGCTGCCTGTGTTCTCCTCTAGGATTTTGATGGATTCCTGTCTCACATTTAGGTCTTTCATCCATTTTGAGTCTATTTTTGTGTATGGTTTAAGACAGTGGTCCAGTTTCATTTTTCTGCATGTGGCTTTGCAGTTCCCCCAACAGCATTTGTTCAAGAGACTGTCTTTTTTCCATTGGATATTCTTTCCTGCTTTGTCGAAGATGAGTTGACCATAGAGTTGAGGGTCCATTTCTGGGCTCTCGATTCTGTTCCATTGATCTATGTGTCTGTTTTTGTGCCAGTACCATACTGTCTTGATGATGACAGCTTTGTAATAGAGCTGGAAGTCCGGAATTGTGATGCCGCCAGCTTTGCTTTTCTTTTTCAACATTCCTCTGGCTATTTGGGGTCTTTGCTTGTTCCATAAAAATTTTAGGATTATTTGTTCTAGCTCTGTGAAAAATGTTGATGGTATTCCGATAGGGATTGCATCGAATCTATAGATTGCTTTGCATAGCATAGACATTTTAACAATATTTGTTCTTCTAATCCATGAGCATAGAACATTTTTCCATTTCTTTGTGTCTTCCTCAATTTCTTTCATGAGTATTCTGTAGTTTTCAGAGTACAGATCCTTTGCCTCTTCGGTTAGGTTTATTCTTAGGTATCTTATGGTGTTTTCTAAAGCAATTCCTAATAAGTCCTTTTTAAAGCATAAAGGAAAGTAGCTTCTGTACTTCTGGGTAAGCTTTTCCCAGGATCAACAGTCCTTGGAAAGCTAGCTGCTTTTCAAAAAGTTCTAAAGGAAAGAAAAATGATAAACTCTAAACAGTTCATATCAGCATTACTTGATAGGGTTGGTTGAGAGGTAACATCCCATAGGGTTGTTGTGAGCACCTGGTACTTGGCAAGCTCTTGAAATTGGTCACTGCTGTTCTACTCGGTACTGAGCAAATCGTGGTCTGTTTTACCTTTTAGCTTTGGTACTTGCCATCCCTTTTGACTGGAAAATCCCAATCCTTTAACTCCTGCCCATTTTCCAGGTTTCAGCTTAACAGTAATTGCCTCTGGAAATTTATCTTCCTGGAGATAAGCCAGGATAGGCCGAAGAGAAGTCTGGAATAGATGCCTCCTCCTCTATTTTTTTTTTTCATACCCTCTACTTAACCAAAGCATAGCATAGCATTTATCACAGTATATTGCAGTGATGTGTGGTTGTTGTAAGTCTCCATCTATAAACTGGGAGTGGACTAGATGACCTCTGGAGGTCCTTACAGAATTAGAATGTTGTGTCTGGCTGAGTTTCTGGGCTTCATTTTATTCAGATTTTATTTCTAGAAATGAAAGCAAATTTGCCACTAGGGGGCAGCAATGAATAGCTTTTCCAAAGGTCACAATCACCATGATAGTTTCAGTGGTTTCTAAATTTGTCATATGTAAGAATCATTTGGCAAACATTTTTCTTTAAATACAGTGAGGGGGCTGTTCCTCACGTGACTGGGACTTTGGCATCTGTATATATTTTGAAACTTTTTCACATTGTGATTCATGCACTGCTAGGTCTGGGTACCTTTTCTTTTTATAGTCGAAGGCAGTGGTTCACAAACGATTTGGTCTCAGGTCCCCTTTGCACTCTTAAAAATTGTTGAGGACTCCAGAGAACTTTTGTTTACATGGTTTGTACCTTCCAATATTTATTATATGAGAAGTTATTTTTTAATTTATTTAAAAATAACCCATCATGGTATTATGCTGAGCGAAATAAGTCAGAGAAAGACATGTATCATATGATCTCACTGATAATGAGGAATTCTTAATCTCAGGAAACAAACTGAGGGTTGCTGGAATGGTGGGGGGTGGGAGGGTTGGGACGGCTGGATGATGGGCATTGGGGAGGGTATGTGCTATGGTGAGCACTGTGAATTGGGTAAGACTGATGAGTCACAGACCTGTACCTCTGAAACAAATAATACATTATATGTTAAAAAAAATAAAAAACAAGAAGATAGTAGGAAGGGAAAAATGAAGGGGGGGAAATCGGAGGGGGAGACGAACCATGAGAGACTATGGACTCTGAGAAACAAACTGAGGGTTCTAGAGGGGAGGGGGGTGGGGGGATGGGTTACCTGGTGATGGGTATTAAAGAGGGCACGTTCTGCACAGAGCACTGGGTGTTATACACAAACAATGAATCATGGAACACTACATCAAAAACTAATGATGTAATGTATGGTGATTAACATGACATAATAAAATAAAAAAATAAATCTTCACAGGGGAAAAAATAAATAAAAATAACCCATCATGTTTTTTTGAAAAATAACTATTTTAAAAAATGGGTGAGAAGATACGGCACTATTTTACATTTTTGCAAATGTTTAAATGTTTGGAATAAGTTATCTTGGGTGAAGTATATAAAGAAAATCTAACCTCACTCAGATATGTAATTGGAAAGGGGAGGAGTATGTTAATAGCCTTTTCAAGTAACTTATGATATTCTTTGATATTATAACATAACTTGATAAGTGGTAGTTTCTTTTTTTTTTTTTATTTTATTTATTTGACAGAGAGAGACAGCGAGAGAGGGAACACAAGCAGGGGGAGTGGGAGAGGGAGAAGCAGGCTTCCCACTGAGCATGGAGCCCGATGCGGGGCTTGATCCCAGAACCCTGGGATCATGACCTGAGCCAAAGGCAGACACTTAACGACTGAGCCACCCTGATAAGTGGTAGTTTCTTAAAGTTTAGTTGTAATATGGAATCTCAAAGCATATCCATTAATTTTTATGTTCTGTTATATTAAAATGTTCTCTCCTGCTCTTTGAATGGATTTTATAATGGGAATTTACAGCATGAATTTATAACATGATGCATTGTCTTTTGGAAAATATTGATTCACTGAATTATTCAGATCTCCTAAATTCAGTAAAAAACATTTCATTACACAATATCAAAAAATTATCTTTGTTAATATTGCCACTGATCTCATCAGAAAAGTCTCTTAAGTATTAGGAACTGTAAGCTTCTGGGGATGGATACAAATTTTCCAAAATTATGTATGTTTTTTAAAGCTCAAGTTTTATCACTGGCAAGAAATACTGTTAGTTGTTTTTCTTGAAATGACAGGGTCACTTTATTCAATTTTGAGAAAACATCTGCCACATACTCATGTTGAATAACCACAGTTTGTCTGCCAGTCGTTATTTGAAGAAAAACAGTGTTCCATGAAAAAAAAGCAACAAGTTTAGCTTACAAGTCATAACAGTGCCTTTCTTCAAGACAACCTCATACTTCGGTATGCAGAAGTGCTTTATGTGTTCTTTCCATTTTATGATACGTTAATCTTAAAAAGATGTGTTTCAAGGATTGATTTAATAAAATTAATAATTTTTGCCTCCTCATCAAAGACATTCTTAAATAAAACAGGCTTTTTTCTTTTTCTTTCTTTTTTTTTTTTTCCCTGTGAGAATTTTGGCAGTGAAGAACACAGTGACCGCTAGTACAATCTGGTTCCTCCACCTCGATTCGTTCTAAGACACCAGTAGTCTACTTAACCATGCTTTTGCACCATCGGTGCAAATGTCAACACAGTGAAAAAGGCAAATGATGTTTCAGTATGATTATGAAACTGTCAAAACAGTTTTGACCTTGCAAACCCCCTTAGAAAGTGTCAGGACTGTGGACCACACTTTGAGAACCAATGGTCTGTGGTCTCTCACCAGTACCTTATGGTTGAAAGGCGTTTGGGTAATCATCTGATACAGTTTTCCAAAGTGGAGTACACAGTGTGTAAGCATTAGAATCACCAGGGCTGCTTGCTAAAAATGTGTATGCCCCACACCAAACTTCCTGAATTAGAACTTTTGTGGAAAGGGCTCAGAAATCTTCTGACGTTTCTTAGGTGATTCTTTTGTGCCCCAAATCACTGATCTAGTCTGTCTACTCTACAGGGGGTAAGTGATCCCCTAGCTTAGCTTGCCCAGAGTTACAGCTCATTGAGAAAGAGCCTTCAGAGCGGCTATCGTGGCACATCTCCATTCTCTACCACCTTCTTCAGCCCACTTACACAAAACAACTTCAGACAGGTTGGCAAAGGACTAGAGATTTTCTGTATTCGTATACAAAGAACTGCACTGTTAACCACTTTCCTCCAATCAGCCAACCTGTTCTCTTTCTTTCTCTCTCTTACACACACACACACATACACACACACACACACACACACACACACACACACACACACACACACACACACACACACACACACACACACCTCTTACCTTTTTCATTTCTCCGTGAGTGGTATAGATAACCTGGAAATTTTGAAGTTTGTGTTTAGACTGGAGACTTGTCTTTGTCTCTTTCTCTCTTTAATGTGGAAATGTGTTTCACTTAATAATGACTAGTTCAAGCCAGTATTAAAATAAATCTATTCCCTTCTTTCTGGAAAGGAGTCCTCAGCGAAGGGATAGGTTCTGGGAAGGAATATGAATACAGCATGGAAAGCACTGTTCTTCTTGGTAGAGGGCCTTGATCTTGAGATTCATATTTGTTACACAGTCGATAGTTTCCATTCAGTTCAGGAGACACTAGATGTTTACTCTGTGCAAGATAATATTTTAGGTACTGAAACATACCCAGATAAACAAGGTGGTCCTTCTGTTGTGAAATGCATGAGTGAGCCACACGGCCTTCAGATGTCCGGGATATGTTGTGAATGGTGGTCAGGCCACACGCACATGTAGTCAACACAGAGTTGCTAACTCTCAGAAGAGCACGGCCTGTAGCTCCCAAAGCCTGAACTAAGAAGCAGGCTCGGTGCCTCTGTCACACAGTTCTCTTGAGCGATAAGCTACGTCTGAATCAAAAGGTTTTCAGGTTTCCCACATAAGTGTCCAGTGCCTGTGGTGATTAAAGATGGGGTGCTTTCTCATAGCTGTGCTGCAGAGTACTTCATAATAATAGCAGCTCGAAAGTGTGGTCAAGGAACCAGAGACCCTTTCAGGGAGCCTCTGAAACCAAAACGAGTTTTATAATGCTACTCAGACATATTTGCCCTTTTCCTTCCCATTCTCACAGTGTTTGGTGGAGTTTTCCAGAGGCTGCTTACCATGTGACATTGCAGTAGATTAAATGCAGAAGCAGATGTGAGAATCCAGCAGAACTTAAAGAGATTTGCCAAGATGTTAAAGGAGTGTTAACTCTTCTCCCTAAACACAGTTTTTGTCATAAAAAGTTACGTATATTCACATTAAGCTTTTTATTGTTCTTAGATTTACAAATAATTATTTCTAAAGTTCCTGCCTTTATTTCTGATATGGTAAATATTGGTAGATATAATTGACATAAACATAAAAGGTCCCTGAGACCAAAAAGTTGGAGAATTGATGGCTACTTGTTTAGGAGTTTATACAACTGAGCTATGGGTCATCTGTTTGCAAACTCTGCCATGTGTTAAATGTTTAAGATTGTAGGCTGTGGGGTTTTTTTAATTTATTCCTCTTATTTTTTCTAAATAAGGCTTTATTTACACATAATGAGTCTGGTTTCTGTTAATTATGTTAGTTGATCAGATTGAGCAAATGATTTTTTTTTTTTTAATCTCTGAGGAAGTAGGTCTTTAGTTAGCAGTATCTTTTTGAAAGCTTTCAATTCTGGGGTGCCTGGGTGGCTCAGTCGTTAAACGTCTGCCTTCAGCTCAGGTCATGGTCCCAGGGTCCTGGGATCGAGCCCCGCGTCGCGCTCCCTGCTCAGCGGGAAGCCTGCTTCTCCCTCTTCCTCTGCCCCTGCTGGTGTTCCTTCTCCCGCTGTGTCTCTCTCTGTCAAATAAATAAAATCTTAAAAAAAAAAAAAAGAATATATTTAAAAAAAAAAGAAAGCTTTCAATTCTTCCATCGGTAAACTAAAGGTCCCATGGATTGGCTACATAGGGTCAGATCATTGCTCTCATGGCATTGCCTTGCCACATCATTGTCTCTGTGTGGTAATTCATCTGAAAAAATTAGGCATGTTGTATAATTCTTTATTAATATTTCTAGGTTTTCTGTCCAACTGTGACACTAATTTGGGTGTATCATAAAGAAGAAGTTGGCTTACTTGCAAAAATTGGGAAGCAATATTCTTTTTCAAAGATAGAGCTTTTAAAACTCTTAAAATTATTTTACAGTAACTTTTTTATTAGTGTTCCTTGGTCAGCCTAAGACCAATTGCCTATAACTCTTAAGTCATTTCCCACAATAAAAACTTTATCTCATTCATTATTAAGTATTTATTGAGCCCTTACCAACATGCCAAGTGTCATGCTGAAAACATAATAAAGTGACATGCAAAACAGATACAGCCCCAGCTCTTGTGGAGCTTAGGATCTTGCAGAGGAGAGAAATGTTAAACTAATTATTATATGAATAACTTATTTTAAATTACAGGATGCAATAAGTATACAGCAAGGGTCCTCACTAAGTCCAGTGTGGGGAGCAGTTGCCTCAGGCCAGGAAAAACTTGTGTTGATTCCAAAATCCAGGCTATTGGTTGTACACAAATAGGTTAGTCATTAGTCTTTTAAGAATTTTTAGAGAAAGTTTTCTTCATCATTCAACCTGTGGCTATGCATGCAGACAGTAATTGATTAACTGGAAGAAATTGCCTTTTATTAGCTTTGTGAGGACAGCAACCAACCTTAGTTCATTACAGCCTGTTGAGAAACTGTCTACTTAGCATTTCTGCCTTCAGAGCTCTGTAGTGACTACCTTTGCTGCCATTTTGCCAAAATATTTTGTGTGACTGTTTACCTATGATTATTATAGTTTACCCAACAAGTAATAGAAATGTTTATTTGGAATAAGCTCTAAGGAAACAAGAAACTATTTTGATTTGATGTTTTCCTTTTTTAGCTTTTGATTGTTGGACTGGGATAAAAGATTACATATCTTTATTGAAATAAAACGCAGAAACGACAGTAAAAAATGAGGTGCAGTTTATAAGAGATAGAATGGAAATTTTAAAATATTTTTTGAATAGATGAGGGAAACGAAACATTGTTTCTCTACTGGCTGAGGAGATAAAGCTAACATTTTTTTGTTTTTATTCCCTTCTCCCATATACTTATTTAAAAGAAAAAAAAACTGACTAGTCAAATCAAACTTACATGATCCGTAGTGGGAATGGAGGAGACTTTAATAAGAATAAAGAAGAAACAGATGAAGATGGCAGTCCTGAGTTGCTGCCCTGGAATTCATCTCAGTCCTTAGGAACTGGAGCAGCACCACTGTCTCAGCAATGATACTAAACCTTTTTTGAATCATAAAGCCTTTAAGAATCTCATGTAAGCTATAAGCCTTCTCCCCTTGAACATGCTCATATGGATATTGCTTTTGCCAACCAGAATCTATTCTAGGATCTCACGTTGTTAATCACAGATCAAGGTTAAAAACATTTTAGAGTTCATGCTATTTCAGAGTTCACACCATGGACTACAGTCAATTTTAGATAGATTAAGGACTTAATTATTTTTTTAAATTAAAACTCACGGAAGAAGTTGTAAACTAGTATCTTTTATACCTTGGAGAAAGGAACAGGTTTCTTAAACAGGATATAAAAATCATTGACTATAAAAGAAAAAATAGCTTTGACTATATTAAAATTAAGAACTTTGGCAAGTGGGGCAATGAATCTTAAAGAAAGTGAAAAGGAAATTATAGAATGGGAGTATTCACAGTAAACATAACTGGCAAATGATTACTATCAAGAATATACAAAGAATTCCTACAAGTAAGAAAAGAACAAATAGCCCTATAGAAAACAAAGAATATGAACAGGCATCTCACAGAGGAGGGAAACATGTCCATTAAACATGAACAGGATCTCATCATCATTAGTGACCAGAGATATGAGATACCATTTCAGACCTGATTAGCAAAAGTTAAAACATCTGCTGATACCAAGTGTTGAGGAAATGGATTCACAGGATCTCATATTCATCGCTTGTAGAAGTATAAATGGGTACAACACTTTGGAAAGGTCTGGTCTTACCTCCTAAAACTGAATATACCTGTAACCTAGCACTTGAAGAAATCAGGCACACATATACCAGAAAACATGTTAAATAAGTTGATCATAGCACTATACACAGGAGCAAAACCCTGGGAACAGTCCAAGTGCCCACCAGTAAGAGAGTGGATAAAAAAACTAGTTTTCATATGGTATAAATACATCATATAGTTGTCAAGGTGAAGAAACAACATTGCCACACAATGATATAGATGGATCTTAGCAGTCTAGTAAGTCAAACAAGTAAGACCCAAAAGATTACATACAGTATAATAAGCTTTTTCCAAAAAACATTTTAGGACTACATCAGATGAACCAAAAGGATATAAAAAGGAAAGCAAGAAGATGATGGATGGGCTATTCCAGAGACTGGTTATAGAGGCAGGGGCTGGAATTAAAGGGGAATGACTGCGTGATTAGAGATAGATTTTTGCGAGGGTGCTAGCTCTTGTTTGGGGCAGTAAGTTTCAGAATGCTTATTATTTCATTAAAAGTAACTAATTAGATAACCAGTTTTTTAAACATTTTGCAGATTTATTTATTTTAGAGAGAGGGAGGGAGTGTGCCCAAGAGCAGGGGAAGGGGCAGAGGGAGAGACAGAATCTTAAGCAGACTCCCTGCTGAGGGTGGAAAGGGATTCTGACTCAATCTCACGACCCTGAGATCATGACCTGAGTAGAAATCAGGAGTCGGATGCTTAAGTGACTAAGCCACCCAGGTGCCCCTAGATAACCAGTTTTTTAAAGAAAACCATGTGTGTACCCATGATGAGAGTGTTTTGAATCAAGGTTAATTCTGTTTTGTGCACCTGAATTCAGTTCGAAAAAAAATTTTTTCAGAGTTCATTGAACACATTGTTACTCAGCGTCAGGAGTAACCCTAGAGATTGCCTGGACATATAGAGACAAATAAGGTGTATTCCCTATCTTGTTGTCTAAGAGTAGAAACAAACACTGGCAGTAAGTGGGTGAAGCCTTGTGCAAATCTTTATGGTGCAAAGAAGGAGGAGCAGTTAGGGCGCCTGGGTGGCTCAGTGGTTAAGCGTCTGCCTTCGGCTCAGGTCATGATCCCAGGGTCCTGGGATCGAGTCCCACATCGGGCTCCTTGCTCCGCCGTAAGCCTGCTTCTCCCTCTCCCACTCCCCCTGCTTCTGTTCCCTCTCTGGCTGTGTCTCTCTCTGTCAAATAAATAAATAAAATCTTAAAAAGAAAAAAGGAGGAGCAGTTCTCCATATCTGGACCTTGCCTCCACTCCACTCCCCCTCACTCTGCCCTCCCAACCCTACCCCTGCCAGTCCTCCTCTCAGCATATTGATAGAATATTTAGACCTCTGCTGCATTGCTTGTTTCATTCTGTTTTACCACGGAGTTAATTCTTTATGTATCTGATATGTTCAACTTTAAACTCTGAAGCCAGGGACCTTTTATTATTCTCAGATGCCCCCCAAAATATCTTGAATAATACTCATGTTTATTATTTCATTAAACAAAGATTTGAGTCCGTACTATGATGCAGGCACTTGCATGAACATAATACATCCTTGAAAAATGAGCTCGTGAATTCAAGAATGGAGTATAGAAATTAACAGACATTTACTGAATTCCTGTTACATGATTTGTGCTAGGACCTGTGATGCTTATAAGCCACTTAAGATGCATTCTGTTCAGTCTTGTTGTGAAGATGACTTAATCATAAGACAATTAGAAAACAGTACGATTGGGGATTTAGTGTGAATAACCAAGGAATTGACTCTGTGTAAAAATACGGAACACAACATATGGATAAGAACTACCATAAACATAGCTCTTCTCTTGACTTGCAAATTGTGTCTTATACCAAAGTTTAAAGCTGTTTCTCTTGACTTTTCAGTTTACATAGGTGGGCAAGTTTCCTTTTTTTTTTTTTTTTTTTAATTAAGAGAAGGGGGGAAGGGTAGAGGGCAAGGGGGAGAGAGAGAATCCTAAGCACGCTCCATGCCCAGCGCAGAGCCTGACTTGGGGCTTGATCTCAAGACCCTGAGATCATGATCTGAGCTGAAATCAAGAGCTGGACTCTTAACAGACTGAGCCACCCAGGCGCCCCAAGATTCCAAATTTAAAAAGGAAAACTGTGGAACTATGTGATACCAAGTGTTTTTTTCACAGGCAGTAACAATTTCTGTGATACTAGCAGGCTTTATCACATGTTGATCACAATCCAAATGTAATAGGCTTCCTATTAAATATCCTTAGCTTCGTGATTGTACTTTATAGCTAAAAACTGTTCTACATAAATACCACTTGGCAGATGAGGAAACAGGTCCATAGAGGTGAAACAGCTTTATTTACTAAGATTGCACAGAAAGTGATAGGATTAGAAACCAAGTCTCCCTCTCTCCTGGTTTAGTTTTCCTTATGTTATGGTATGTTGCCTTATGTGACCTAGATGCTTCAAAGTTGCTTTTCATGCATTTCAGTGCCTTGAAAGCTTTTTTTGCAAATAAGTGGCCCTTTGAATTCTAAGAAAGTGGTATGAAATAGTAGAAAATACTGACCTTTTCAGAAATCTGGAGATCTGAGTACAGCTTCAAATTCAGCTCCACCAATAATTGGCTGGTAACTAAGATTAGCTCGACCTTTTGCAGGTCATTTACCCTCTTTGAGATCTTTAACGTCTCTTCCAGTTTTTTTTTTATTTTTTTTAAGATTTTATTTATTTATTTGACAGAGAGAGACACAGCAAGAAAGGGAACACAAGCAGGGGGAGTGGGAAAGGGAGAAGCAGGCTTCCCGCCAAGTAGGGAGCCCGATGTGGGACTCGATCCCAGAACCCTAGGATCATGACCTGAGCCGAAGGCAGATTCTTAACGACTGAACCACCCAGATGTCCTCTCTTCCAGTTTTAATGCCTTCTGAGCTAAAGTCAAGCTGTAGTCCCTAGGATCCGCTATATGCGTTATCAGTGCAACTGGCTTGATGAACCATTCATTAAATAAGCCTGGACTTCCCGCATAAAATTACCTATTTCCTTTGTGATCCACATAACATGTTTAACACTTAACCTGTTTTTCTTATAAAAAGTAAACTCCTTGAGGGCACTGACCATGTCTGTTCACTGTAGGATTCTCAATACCAAGTCATTGTTGGATGAGTGAACATCTCTTCTAGATAACTGCTTTTGCTTTAGGATTTCTCTGTTTGCATGTTTTTTAGTAAAGGAAGATAATATTGAAAACTGTTAATTGGAGTACTTGGTATCTTTGCCATTTTTATGAGTAGTCTTCACTTGATCATAAAGGATTTTTTTTTAATTATTTAGTATGAACACCTTCCTCTCTCAGTAACTCATTCATGTTTATTTTATCAATAACACATTAGTGGAGATTCTGCATAATATAATGATCTCCTTAATCCTTGCACATTACAATAAAATCTCATTCTATAGGGAAAGATAGAAACAGATTCCATTTGTAAATTTAGTTTACAAGGAGTTATTATAATAATTATGTCCTTTATTTCTCTAGTTATAATCGCTGGTTATGTCAAGCAAGATCTGAGGATCTATCTGATATTGCTTCTCTAAAAGCCTTGTACCAAACAGGTGAGCTTAAGGACATAGTAACTTTTACTAATTAAGGACCCTCCCTAGCATGCTGTTAGAAATTTCATTTTTCTCTGATTTTGTTCATTTTATCTATGAAAAAAATTTTTTGTACTAATGGGGATAGTTTTTGCTCATCATCACGATCGTAAAAAAATAACATCTCAACCTACAAATTTTCATCTTGTAGTTCTACATTGGCCAACTTTATTTCTTCTTAATGTCCTTTTTCTTACCTTTTTCAACATTTTTTTCTGCTTTTAAAAATGTCACCCACTTGCTATACAAAATTCAAACCTTACATAAATATATGATGGAGATGGTGAAAGTTCTCAGATTTCCATTCTTTTCTGCATTAAATTTCTTTTTCAGACAGTACTTGTTAATTTTCAGAGTTGAGTTCCAAGTAGTTTTTCCTGGATCACTAATGTTATTAAAAGTTGTAGTGAACTTAAACAGAAAGCTATTTATAAAAAGGTTTATGCCCTGCAGCCTTAACTTTGGCTGTCCCTGATTTAAAACCTGTAAGAAGCCTTATCTTAAAAGTAAGGGCAGTCATCAGAACCTCATGAAGCTAAAGAAAAAAAAAGTATTGTTTTCCACATAGTGAAAGACATCTGAAGATGAAATTTAAAAAACATGAGTTCTTGATATGCAGTCTTTTATATTTGTGTAGAATATTTTTATAACGTCAGAGTCCAATCTTGGAATAAAGTCTCTGGGCGCTGATCACATTTCCTCTTCTCAGGTGTTGATAACTGTGGTCGCACTGTGATGGTGGTAGTTGGAAGAAACATTCCTGTCACATTAATAGACATGGACAAGGTAAGCCGTTTAAAGGCTCTGTTTTACACATAATGTTGATTTTTCTGATTAGTAGGATATGAATTTGGAATCAGAACTTAGAATAGGAAATGGGGCAGAATTGTGTGTATCTGGGCAGAAGAATGGCCCTGGCTCTGCATGTTGGCACATACTATTTCAATAAGCTAGGGGTTTGGTTTTGTTCTGTAGGAGAAACAAAAATACTAGAATGCCATAATGTGACCAAAAACGCAGCTGCTCTGTTTCAGATATGATGCAACTGGCAAGTTTTGGGTTGGAATCACTCTCGGTTATAATTGTACTAACAATCAAATACTGCTTTTCTTGAAAAAAGAAAAATTAACTCTTGAATATCTATCTGAAGAGAAGAAGTCAGAGATGTAGTTAAGATGTCATAATGTCATGATCCCTTCATTTGGAGACAAAGGACAGAAATAGCTGATTCATAAAAGAAAAAATGGTATTACTGACAAAAGAAAATAAAATGATTCTGCTTTTAAAAATGATTAGTAATCTCCCCTCAAAAAAGTGAATCAGAATGACATACTTTCTGTTGCCTTCAAAACTAGCCAGAACTTTTAAATAATAATCATTGTCTTCAAAGATGAATTAAAATGATAAAAGTGGTCACATCCATTGACCCAGGAATTCTGTTCCTGAGAATTTGTACTAAGGAAATAATCTGGAGTATGGAAGTAGCTATCGACCCTGAAACTGCCCAAGTTGGAATACTTGGGCAAGGGACCATTGAATCTAAAAGATAAATATGTAAGTTGTCCTAGAACATCAGTTTTATTAGAAACTGACTGCAAGAGAGGAGAATCACTTTAATACATCATTCTTAACCACAGTAACAAATTATGTGCTTAAAAATGTAAAAATTTGCACCCATTTTTTAAGATAAAGCACAGTTATACAAAAGCAGATAATTGCTTCTGGCTAAGCCCTTAGTTTCCTGGTCACTGGTGTTTAGGTAAAAAAAAATTGTGGAAGCATTAGACGTGGCATGTTACCATAGGCTCATTTGTACAAGCACAGAATTGGAACTTAAATTCCTAACAGATAATTATGGTGTATCCACAAATGGAATGTTTTGTGACTCTTAAAAATTATGGTTTTAAAGGCAAATACTATAGAGAAATATTTATAATATCAGTAGGAGAAAAAGTGATACATTAAGTTGCCTATACACTGGCCTTATTTTAAGCATAAAGGTAAAAACTCAAAATGTAAAAATTTAAAATGGATTTCGTGGTTTTAGGGAGAATTTGTTTTCTACATTTTTCTGTCATGTGGCTATACTTCCTTATGATGAAAAAAATTGAAGTTAAAGATGGAGAATTTAAAGCTGAAAATGAGTATCTTAATTGTCCCGGAGAGGGAGTGGAGGGTAGATATAAAGAGGACCAGAAGCATTCTGGTAAAACCAGAAATAATAATAAAAATAAACACACACACAGGAAAAACTCAACTGATGCAAATGGTATCGTTGGTAAGTTTCTACTTGTAGTCATTTGTTTTGTGTTATTAACAATCAATATGACATTCTCATCAATAATGTGATTGATACAAATAAAAACATAAATCTCTGCATTTGATTTTGGTGTGCACTTGGTGTTCTGGATATCCATGATGTATCATTTCATATAATACAATGAGATATATTGTGAGGTTCAAACCAACACACTGGAAAGATACTGTGTTTTAGTGCCCTCCTCTGTCAGCTCTGGTAGCAGCTGGATGCTAATCCATCTTAGTCCACTCATGTTAATGCCAAGGACTCTCCTGAGGAGAACTGGGAAATCACCTGTTTGATAATAGTCTTTCAGTTGTTAACTCTTAGCTTCCTCTATGTCATTGTTTATAGTACACCACTGGGTCATCCTGGCCCTGCCCATATTGTATCTCTGCTTTGTGTTTAATGTTTCTCTTAAATTTCATCTTTCCTGTAATGGAATATTTCTCTAATATTTCTCAAATGTGATCTGGGTCACATTAAATTTGAGTCTTTCAGAGCCTTAGAAATGCTGCCCAGTCCATTGCCATCCACTGACTAAACTTGTTCTCATTTTTCTCATTCAGGTCAACATTAAAGATGCCAAGAAAATTAGTCCTCAAAGTGAGCCATGGGTGGGAGGCATCACTCGTGATGTCCTTGTATAGTAATTCTTGGTTACGTGAGAGCCCTAAGTCTGTAACCCAGTAGAGACTGCAAAGATTTTCATTGAGTTCAAGCAAAAACCTCAAGAAAGTTCAGAAGTCTGCAAATTGTACTTCTAATGATATTGATATCGTTATCCTAGAGAGGGAAAACCTGGAAGCTGACTGAAGAACTCTTTTGAGTATATGAAGAGTTTTTTGAGAGGACAGAGACTGATTGTTTTCCCCCACCACTTAGAATAAGGCAAAAAGGGATTCTACTGTAGCATTTCTGAGAATTACTATACACTGGCATGGTTCACTTTCCTGAAGCTCTTTTAAAGAAAATTGATACTACTCATTAGTCTGAGATGTCCATCTGCAGTGCCAAGGGCATCGATTAGACTAATCTTCTGGGTTTTGCCTTGCTCTTGTCTTCTATGAAATAGACCACTGTGCAAGATAATCTTACTTTTACTTCTCTTTTTTTTCTAGGCTCTCTTATATTTTATCCATGTAATGGATCACATTGCTGTGAAGGAATATGTATTAGTATATTTTCACACACTGACCAGCGAATACAATCACCTGGACTCTGACTTCCTGAAGAAACTCTATGATGTTGTTGATGTCAAGTTAGTTATTTTTGCAAATTAGGGAGAGGGGAGAGAGCTTTCTTTCCTAAAATTAATCAGTAAACAAACATTGCTGCATATTCTACAAAAACATATTTCATATAACAGAATTTTATCATATATAGATAAGTTATTTTAATATGAGGAGGCCCTCCTTAACTCCAGCGTATTTTGCATCTAAGTAAATTCATATGTAAACTTTTTCCTGCTTTTAAACATCTTGAAAAGGGTTGGGATCATTACCAATCTTTGTATATAAAATAAAAATACCACCTTCTATTAATAAGATGTGTTACTCTTATTCAAAATACATTTATAAATATTATTTCATTTGACCCAGTGACCCATGAGTGTGTTAATTCATAACTTGGTCCCAGAGATTCTAGTGCAATATAAAAAAAATGGTACAGTTTGTTAAATATGAATTTACTCTGTTCTACCTGTAGGTGGCTCTGTCACAGCCAAGAGAAATAATCTCTTCTATAAAACAAATACTTTTTTGACATTTCACCTAAAATTCAATAAGTGAACTAGAGCAATTTTTTATTTTTTTTCCTTTGTGACTATATTTCTGTACTCTAGCAAAGAGTTAATTGTCCATAGCATGACATACTGACCCTTGTTTTTATTTCGAATCAGATACAAGAGGAATTTGAAGGCTGTTTATTTTGTTCATCCAACATTTCGTTCAAAGGTACAGTGTGTTTCTTTTTAGCTAAATCTTGAATTTAAGTGCACTGCATGCCAGCATATTAAGCTATATTTCAAGATCTTGATTCTTACTGTCAGCACTGTGCCTGCTGATTTCTTTGTTTACTGTTCCTTTTAAGTGATAATGAGTTGTGGTCCTAATGTTTTGGTCCCATGTAAACTCCATTGTCTTTGTAAGCAACTCTTACAAGCCTCTCTGTCCTTGCCTCTTCATGCTCTGTGTTTGTTTGGGCTTTGCTCATGCTCTTAATACAGAATATACTTCCTCTGCTCGTGGGTAACTTCTGTTTGTCCTTCAGATCTCTGCTTAACAATTATTTTCCATAGAAAACCTTCTCCAACCAATTCTGCAACCAGTAGGTACTTTTGCATTGTACCCCCTTAAGATTTTAGTCTCTATCATTATGATGTTTTTAATTCTAATTACTTGTATAATTTTCTACCTTAAGCTAGCCTGCAAGATTTGTGAGAGCTAGAATATAGCTATCTTGCTCTTTTAATATCCCTAATATCTAATCCTGCATTTTGACTTCATCAAAACATGCATTCCTTTGGTCCTTTTGCTTTTTCTGAAAATACCATCTTTTTTTTTTTTTGGTCTTAATTTCCTTCCCTATACAGCCTAAAACCCACGTTCTATCACTTCAGTCACTGCTATTAATGCCTAAAATAACCTGTGATCTCTTACTCTCTCCTCACACTTGCCTATCAAAACCTGATCATAAGATAATTTCATCACTCTGCTTTCTTCACTCCTGTATCTGGGTTGCTGGGCACGGATGGAGAAGCCTTAGATCCATGTGATTTTGGGCTTCTAAGCAGACTCATGGAGCTTTCACTGCTAAGGGGCCCCTGGTATTTCACTGGACAGTGTCCCAGTGAGTCTCTCTGTTCTCCTCAAGCCTTGTCCTACTAGCAGCTCCTCATTCCAACAGTGGGCCCGGCCTTGTTCTTAACCAAGAACATTGAAAACATCAGTAAAAAGCTGCCTGTCTTCTCCCTCCAACCCCACACTTACCTGCCATCAGTTTCTATCATTGCCTCCTTTTATGTCATAAAAAATGTGTTTCTTCTTAATGAAGAGCAGCCCCGCTACCTGTGGTCCAGATCCCATTGTAATAATAGCTAATGTTTTCTAAGCACTTAACTGTATTCCAGCTTTTCCCATGCGTTCTTATTTAAGCCTTATATCTATGAAGGAGATAGTAGTATTATGCCCATTTTGCAGGTGAAGAAATTGATGCTTTGAGAGAGTAAATAACTTTTCCAAGGTTAGCAGCTAATAAGTAGCAGAGTCTGGATTTGAATCTAAACATTTTAATTATAGAGCCTCCACTCATAACTATACAATGTATTTCCATTTCCTCAGGACTTTCTCTTCAGCAATTTTTCTTTCTCCTCTCCCCTTTTTCTGAATCTAACTCATCAACTTTGAAACATGCTAAAGCCTCCATTTATCTCTCTTCCCTTTAACAACCAAAATTTTTTAGTGTGATCTACATTCTATGTTCATTGTCTCCATTTTTTATACACCTTAAATTACTCCCATCTGGTTCAGATCCCACTCTGACAGCTAAAGCTACTCACAGCAAAACCACTGGTCATCTTTATCCTGTTTTCCCTGCAGCCTTAATCAGAGATGGTCCCTTCTCCTTGAAACACTTTGTCTTGGCTTCCTTGAAACTTACCTTGCTGAATTCTCTCCCACTTCTAACTGCTCCCTCTCAGTCCCCTGTGCTGTGCCCTCTCTCTGCTCATCCTTTGAAAGTTAATGTTCCCAAGCCCTCATCCTTTTCTTTCATTCTGTGCCTTCTTTCATTCCTGTGTCTTCAACAACCCTCGAAATTATATGCAATTGCCAAATACATGTCAGGGGAGGCAGTGAAGCCTAATGTTTAAAGCATGGGCCCAAGACTCAGGGAATGAATTACTAATCCCAGCTCTACCAGCTACCAGTTTATCTTCTTAGGCAAGTTATAGAACCTCTCTGCGTGTTAATTTCACCTTCTATAAAATGGGCATAATAATAGTGCCCAGCTTCTAAGGTTATTGGAAGGATGAAATTAGTAGTTAATTTGTGTAAAATGCTTAAAACATTACCTGACCTATAATAAAAACTCAGTAAATGTTACCACTGTCTTCATGATCATCATCATTCCTCTGCTTAAACATGCATGTTGAGCTGTTGATTAGATACTTCACTTAGAGGTCTTATAGGCCCCTGAAGTTCAACGTTTTACAATCAGAGCTACTCCCCATGCGCTCCTCCCTAACTCACTCCTAAACTTCTGTTTATATTTCCTATCTTAGTAAATGGGACCACTGCCTGTTAGGTGCCTAAGCCAGGAACCGGGGAAACATCATATTACGTCAGTTCTGTGTGCTTGCTATTGTCCCAATCTATGCCTGTGCCATTAGTCCCACCGCCTCTAGTTCATGCCACCACCATCTTTTATCTGAAAGGACACAGCTACCTTCTAGTCAGTGTCCATACTCTCCTGCCTCCAGTGTATGTAGCACTGTTCCTTCGGGCCTGCCTAATGACATTTTCTTATAACGTTAATATAAGAAGCCTAAAATATTTACTACAGGGTCTTTTGCAAAAGTTGGCCAACTTTGGGTCTAGGCAAACAACAACAACAAAACCTGATTATATCAGTGGGGTTTGGAGGAAAAAAGGACTTATTTCAGCATAAAACCCAGGATTTAGTTATTTATTGGATGAGTAGGGTTGAAAGAAAGGACTATGTCATCCATGACTCCCAGGTGTCATCAGATAAAGGGGATCCTGGACTGGGATATAAATTTGAGAGTCTCCATCAAGTAAATAGAGCTTTAACTCCTTAAATATGTTAATGAATTCAGTCACAAAGAGGATAGCTAAAGACAGAGCCCTGGGATCAAGGGAGGAAATCAAGGAGAAGTAATTAAAAATCAGCAGGAGAGCCAAGATTGACTAATGCTCTGGGAGCAGTGGACAGGAAAAGCATCAACGACTGCAGAAGCCGTCATTATTTTAAAGCACTGTGGAGAAATTAACTAAGATAAGTAGTGAAAAGTCCTCATTACACTTCATAATTAATAGATGCGTGAAGACTTCATTGAGAGAATGGTTTTCACTTTGGGATTTCTCATTGTTTATAAAATTGTTGAATTTCTCATCTAAATACTGTCTTTAAAATTTGCATGAAATATTTTAGGTATTTCTTTTAAAAATTGCAAATTTACTTTTGGTCCCTCAGTGTTAGAATACCTTAGTAAGTGCTAATTAAATGCTTATGAGAACACTGTTTGGCCAGGCTTTAAAAAAAAAAAAAAAAAAAATACAGCGTTGGAACAGTCCATTAAATGAAGGACTTTTCCTGCTCTGTCCAGTTAAGTTCTGATTACATGGTCTTATCAGATAATGTCTGTTATCAACTTTTCCACTATTTTGTTATGCTCAGTGGGTGGCTAATTTTTTCTTTCTGTAGCACTTAAAGATACTGCTTGACTATTTCCCCGCATCTCATCATCCATTTATATTTTGTTCATCCAGTAGCTACTGAAATTTTTTCTTTAATGGAGATAAACAGAAGGATGAGCTTGGTTTTTAGCATGTCTTTGCAAGAATGTCTGCTCTCCACACTTCTATTCGGTATTGTACCAGAGGTTCTAACCAGTGTAATATGGCAAGAAAAAAATAAAATGCCTCTAGATTTAGAGGGGAGTAAATAATACTGTCTTTATTCACAGATGACATGAGCATCTATGTAAAAAACTCTATGGTATCCTCGGCAAAACTAGTAGAATTAAGGAGTAAGTTTTATAAAGGTTTCGGAGTTTAAGATCAATATTTAAAAATCAGTTGTGTATATTACCAACAAACAATCCAATTGAAATTTAAAAAGTAATATTATTTACACTAGCATCAAAATATATTAAATATTTAAGGATAACTATGACAAAAGATGTGAAAGACCTGTGCCCTATACAAGTTATATACACTGCAAAACATTCATGAGAGAAATTAAAGGAGACCTAAGTAAAGGAAGACATACACTGTATTTGTGGACTAGAAGACTTAATGTTGTGAAATTATTAGTGCTTGCTAAATATGTTGATTCAACACCAACCAAAAATTCAGCAAGCTTTTTTTGTAGGAAATGACCAATAAAAATGCAAAGAATTTAAATAGCCAAAATATTTAAAAAAAAAAAAACAAAGTTGGAGGACTGACACTTCCTGCTTTTAAAAGCTTATTCTAAAGCTGCGGTACTCAAGACAATGTGAGGTATTGGCATAAAGACAGACATATAGATCAGTGGAACAGAATAGAGAATCCAGAAATATACTCATGTGTATATAGATAACTGGTGTTTGAGAAGAGTACAAAGTCAAATCAGTGGAAAAAGGAGAGTCTGTTCAATAAATGATACTGGAACAATTAGATATCCATATGCAAAAAAAAAAAAAAAATGAATTGTGATCCGTGTCTTGCATCACATACAGAAATTAGCTGGAAATGGATCAAAGACCTAAACTGTAAAATGTTAAACTATTAAACTTCTAAAAATAAAATATAATAGAGAAAGCTTTGTGACCTTGAGTAAAGCAAAGATTTCTTAGATACAACACCAAAGCACAATCCATAAAAGAAATTGGACTTCATCAAAATTAAAAACTTCTGCCTTTTTAAAGATAGTTAAGAGAGTAAAAAGACAAGCCACAGCCTGAGAGAAAAATCTTTGTAAATAGAGCATTTATCTGATAAAGGATTTCTCTTTAGAATAAATAAATCTCAAAAATCACTAATAAGGATACAACTCAGTTTAGAAATGGGCAGAAGATTTGTGCAAACATTTCCCCAAAGAAAATATATAAATGTCAGAAAAGCACATGAAAAGATGTTTAACCCAGTTAGTCATTAGGAAATTTAGTAAATTAAATCAAAATGAGATAACATTGTACTCCTGTTAGAATGGCTAAAAGACTGCCCATACCAAATGTTGGTGAGAATGTGAAAGAACTGGTATTCCCCTTCAGTGCTTATTGAATATAAGATGTTACAGAAACTTTGGCAGTTTCTTTAAAGAATTTAAAGCAGTTTATTTAAAGAATTAAATGTATGCCTACCATGTGATCCAGCCATTCCACTCCTAGTATTTACCTGAGACACATGAAAACATATCCATACAAAGACTTGTACACAAATGCTCATAGCCCCTTTATTTGTTATAGCCAAAAACTGGAAATAACCTGCATGCCCATCACTGGGAGAATTGATAACCAAACTGTGATATATCCATACAATAGAATACTACTCAGTAATAAAACAGAATGAACTATTGATACATGCAGCAACACAAATGAATCTCAAAATAATTATGCTGAGTAAAAGAAGCCAGACAAGTATAACAGCTGTATGATTACGTTCATATAAAATTCTAGGGCATACAAACTAATGTGTAATTACAGAAAGTAGAGCAGTGATTACCTGTGGACAGGGAGATGGGGTGGGAGGGAGGAATTACAAAGGACCCTGAGAACCTTTGGGAGTGATGGCTATGTTCTTTTTCTTGATTATGATGGTTTCATGGTGTATGCATATATCAAAACTTAACAAATTCTATACTTCAGTTGTGCACAGCTTATTGTGTGTATTATATCTCACTTAAAAGATACATCTTTTTTTAAAAAACTGCAGTGAGAGACCACTACACTGCCACCAGAATAGCCAAAATTTAAAAGACTGGCAGTGCCAAATATTGCCAATGATGTGAAGCAACTGGAATTCTCCTACATCATAAGTGGGAATTGGAAATTGTGCAACTACTTTGAAAAGAGTTGTGAAAATCTCTTATAAACTAAGTATATACCTCATCAGTGACACATCAGTGCCACTGCTAAGTATTTACCCAAATGAAATGAAAATATACGTGCCAAAAAAGACTTGTATAAGAATGTTCGTAGCAGCTTTAGTCATAGCAGCCAAAAACTGGACACAGCCCAGATGCCCATCAATAGAATTATGAATAATTAAGCTCTAGCATGTTCTCATAATAGAGTGTTTCTTGGCAATGAAAGAGAACACACTACTGATAATACAAAACCACACACAAGAATCTTAAAAACATTAAGCTGAGTGAAAGAACCCTTATATAAAAATTATGCTGTATGATTCCATTCATATGAAATTCTAGAGCAGACAAAACTAATCCATGGTAGAAAAAAATCAAAATGTCGTCTGCCTCTGTGGAGAGGACCATAAGGGAACTTTCTGGGGTGACGAAAATGTTTTATATCTGAGTAGGAGTTTAATATATATAGTATGTATTTGCCTAAAGAGCAAAGGACACTTAAAATCTGTGCGCTTCATCAAATGTAAATTTTATCGCAAAGAAACTGAACAAACTTTGAACTCTAGTTAGAGATATGAATGCTGTATTTGGGGACAGCTTACTGATGTCTGCAGTTTACTTGGAAATGCAGCAAAAAAGTAAGATGGATCAGCAGATGGATAGAGGGATGGGTAGATGTGTGCTAAAGAAAACACAAGGAAAACGTGAATGATTGAGTGGTGGCTATACTGGTGTTCACTGTAAAAAATTCTTTTAACATATTTGAACATTTTCGTAATTTACTTCTGTTACGAATTCAGATTTATCAGAATAATGTTCCTTTGTACCAGACTTATAAAACTGTGTAGCCACTGTTTGCTAAGATATGATTTTAATCCCTCCTCCTCCACAGTAGAGAGTCTATAAATAAGCTATCCACCCTGCAACATTGATGGAAGCACATTACCAGAAGTTTCAGTGTTAGAGCCACTAGCCTTGGCTATCACACATTGGAATTGCTTCAGATAGGAGTCAGTGGCAGGCTGGGCAGAGGCTGAAGACCAGATGTATAAAGTAAAAAGCGTCCTTTTACCTCTTCATAACATTTTGGGATGGGGAAAATGAGGGAGGATTGAGAGAATAAAACCATGTGTAATGAAATTCACCGTTATTTTATACTAAGTCAAAAACTCTAAGTGGGTGTTTGTAATTATAAAGTAATGAGATAAAATCAAAGGATAATAAAACAATCGAATCACACTGTTCTGATTTCAGTACTCCTCATCTCTCTTCCAGGGCACTCCACCCAAAGTGGTAATAAATTGACTGCTCATGTAAATCACTACTTCTTTGAAGTTTACTAATACAAAGCAAACTAACAAGTTAAACCCACTCTTGATTCTGGCTCCAGTAGATTATTTTCATGCACATATGTGTGAACAGTCTTTTCCTAGTTTATATTGTTTTGTGATCCTATGCTCTTGGCTTTGCGTTTGTGAGTAATTGGGTGGAAGAATTTGCAGCATTCACAAAATATCACAGCAGTCCGTTTTCAAAGTTTAAATTTTCATCAGCTCATTAAAATAGATACTAAGTAATGCAAGTTTACGTAAATGTACATTTGTGTCTTACAAATAATTGAAAATTAAAAGCTAAGCTATATAAAAGTAAAATTTTAAAAAGCAAAGACAGTGCTCTTCTTGAGTGTCCCTGAACAGAAAACTTATAACTGGGTTTCTCCTTCTGTCTACTTTGAGTAATTTTCTCTTGCCAATACCTGGAAGATGTGAAGGAGGTAATAGCAGAAAATGGGACCGAGAAATGTGTTTCTCTTTCGCAGATTGCATGCCTGAGATCACTGCCTAGTCTCCCCAACCCAGCCTTCTCTTTGAGTTTACCACCACCACCCCACCATGTTGTTTGGTGTGGCATATGCAGGAATCCTTGCCTAGAACTGTAAAACTAGGAGGGACCTTAAGATCATGTAAGTCTAACTTGCTCATTTTAGAGAGGAAGAAACTCAGGTGCAGATTGAAGTACAAAGTATTTTTATTGTAGAATGAAGAAATAGTAAACCATTCCTAAACAGTAGTAAAATAATACACCCAGAAACTCTCACTCCTCCACTTGTTAATTCTTCCAACACATTAAAATTCCTTACTTTTTTTGTTGGGCATTAATTACACACTAAATAGTTATTGAATAAGACATTCCCCACATTGGGGAGTTTATAGTCTATTTAGAGAATCAGATAATACAGTACAGAATGCTAATTATGCAATAACATGAGTAAACAAAGTGTTGGAACATTTAGAAGCTCCTTTCCAGTTTTGGGTAGAGGGTGGTCAAAGAAGGCCTCTTAACTGGGGTGAATTTTGATCTGAGCTCTGAAGAACAATTGCCAGGCATAGAAAAGCAGCATGTAAAAAGCTTTTGAGGCAAGAGAACAAAGGCACAAGAGTTTTCTGCTTAAGCACTTATAGTTCTGTATTTTTCTCCCTTTTTCCACGTAGTAGGGGCTCCTTGCATATATAGGTATTCACATGTTTCTGTGAGCCATTCATTGCATTTAGTACATTTTGCCTTAGGTAGTTGTTATGCTTATGCTTATAATCTGGCTCCTCTACTAGAATCCAAGCCCCCTTTAGAGGAATGGCACTATCATTGTTATCCTGTATCACCTGCAACTCAGTGCTTAGTACACAGGTGACCGGTAGATGTTTAGCTCCTTGCACACATGTTTAATCTCTTAACATGGCCTTCCAGTGCTTCTCTGTTCAGACGCTACAATCTTCCTATTTCCTTAAGTTCTTTCTGGAATCTGCAGAATCTCTGTGACCTCTCCATAGCTCTTACTGGTTTATTAGCTGCCTCTGTGGCTGGTTGTAGAGCCCTAATCTGGAAGTGTCACTAATCTAGTTTGCAGTTTATATTAATTAGGTATATAATGTGTGTGCTTTAAAGAAACTGATGTCAAAAACTGATTCGGGGTATGTAAGTAAGTGACTGTCTAATTTGATTTAAACTAACCTGCCTGATTCTAGCAAGGTCAGGTTCCTCCCCTCCCCTCCATCACCCCCCTCCAAATAAACTTGGTAAGATGGGAGGGGAGAGGATGCAGAGGGTAATATTAATATTTTAGGCCTTATGCCAGTCATTGGTAGTATAGCCAAAATAGAATAGTGACTCAGGCTATAAAAATCATCGTAGATACCTTTATTTACTCATTCTTTATCAAATACCTTGAGAGTGACGGTTCTGTCTGTATCTTATAAAACTTTAGACTATTATTCTGTGATTGTCTGCCAAGTCCTAGGGAAATTGCAGAAATGGACATAAGAAACTGAAATACTAGGAAGGAGTAAGTGCTCCAAATGCAATGGAAATTCCAGGTATTATGAACTCAATAGAAGAGATAATCTGGAGCTGTAAGGGACAAATAATGCTGGAAATGAGTCTCTACCAAGTGCAGATTTGGACAGGATCCTGATAAGTTAGTGCAGTGTTGTCTCTGTTCTTTTCATGCCTTTTCTCATAAAGAGGTACGAAGGAAGTACGTCATATTAGGGCATGGAATATGTGAAAGGTTTGGAACAGCCCCTGAAAAATGTGATAAGATTGGCATCAGTGGCAGATGCCCAGAGTGTCATGTATGTATAACATACCCAGTTATACATTTGTAATGCACTATTCCGGTGCCCGTGTCCATATGCACATGTTTCCTTCTGTAAATAAAATGGGGATAGCAATAATATTGTATCTACCTCATAGAACCGTTGTGTAAGCCATTGGTAAGCATAACTGATTAGATTGGCAGTTTAGATAGATGAACAATAATTTGTGAGTTCTAGCTGTTGCCTAGTTTATGTCAGTGTTGTTTGCTATTAAGATTTTTTTTTCTTTTTTTTGGAGCCAATAAATTTTGCAGAATAGCTTTTATGGAGGGATTGCATGTTGTAAAGTGCAATGAGCAAAGGTGGCTCCACAGCCACAGATTTGCTTTGATTGATTAAGAAAGAGACCACATGCCAAATGTCAGCTGAAAAATAAATGTATCAAATATTGGCAAACTTTTAGTCTCATTTGAAAAAATGAAAAGAGTTTGTGAATTCGGAGATGTTAATCATTTTCAGAGTAGCAATGAAACAATTATTCTACCAAATAATGCAGGGGATTTTGCCCACAACCCACATTAAGAAGCATCTATTACATGACAATGTACTACACATGTAGGAGCATACAGACACCTAAACAGAAACACAAGCTTCATGAAGCACTTTGCCTACCCTTACTAGCTTCCCCAGTAATTGTTACTCTAGTGTGGTTCCTTTTTATTGTTGTTTTTACTGCTCTTCATAGTCCATTAAACTGATTGCAGAGTTCACTGATGAACTACAACTCACACTTTGAAAAACATTACTTATTATAAGCTTTTTCTGATATCGGTTTCAATTTTGAAATATAGTTTCTACCTAGTATAAATTTTCAAAATCATGTTTATATTTCTAACTTTGGCCACTGGCTGAAATTGTTTTTCTCTTCTATTAATCAGGTATCAACATGGTTTTTTACCACCTTTTCTGTCTCAGGACTGAAGGACAAAATCCACCATGTGGACAGCCTCCACCAGCTATTCTCTGCCATATCACCAGAACAGATTGACTTTCCTCCTTTTGTCCTTGAATATGATGCCAGGGTAAGAAGTACCAGGAGTTCTCCCTCACCTGGTGCAGTCTCTTAGCTGTTCTATAGGACACTGCTGATGAGCACAACATCCTTTGATTAGAAGATGATAGGAATGCCATTAGCAGGTTTTAGTAAACTTGATAGTATTATTTAGCATTCTTTTCCTACAGTAACTAGGAAAACGCTTTGTCCTAAGAGAGGACTTTTTTCCCCAGTAAACTTTTCAATGGGAGATTTTCCTGCTGTTGGTTTGAAGCCAGTCCTTGCTTATATTGTCCCATTTTTTACCGCCTCTGCCTAATTTTCTTAAGATTAATTAACTTTATCTACATAAGTAGTCAGAAGAATCTGTTGGTGTGTGACATTTTCAGCATTGATTCAAAATGGTGGGCTATCTTAGTAGCCTTTACCCTACTAAAGGTTTCATTTTGCTAAAAGTTTATATAATGTTTTTAAGAGTATCAACCAGTATATAGATGCATTTATGAATATATTACTTAAAACACTGATAAAGAGCTACTCTTGAATTTCATTAAAGCTCCATCCCCCATGTTTATGCATGCTACCACTTTAGTAGTTAAAAAAAAAAAGTAACAGGCATGGCCAAAAGATCATCAGTTTCCTTATTTAACTGTTGCTAATTACGTATCTTTATGCATGAATCAGGGAATATATTTGAAGGTTATATTCAGTTTGAAATGAATTGTTTTTCCTAATTATTGTACAGCATGTATACACTAAAATAAATATTCTGCAAGACATTTTTCTCTCTACCATTTCTTTAACTTCAGCAATAATTTCTGTCTTCCTTTATGTGAAGAGCAAAGTATTTAATGTGTTCTAATGGCTAATAAAATTTCACGCTTGGCTTTAGAACAGAGAGGATTTGTAATTGAAGCAGCTGGATCATAGATACAAAGATTATTGAATATATTGGGGGGTGGGGAAGAACATCAGTTTGTGTTTATTGTAGATTGCTGGAGTAGAAAATGACCTTACTGTTACTCTTTTGAAGTATACATCTCTCTTCTTAATAATTAAAAAAAATGGATAGCAGGAAATGAAAGACACTAAAAGATATTTTGTGATCAAAAATTTGGAATGACAATTCAAAGCTAGTGTCTGGATTTATAATTTATTTTCTAGGGTATAATATACAAGTTGGGTTGCATTGGTTAGAAAACCCAAATGGCTGGTTTTTAAGCCAGCACATTTTCTATGTACTTAAGGGCCTATAAAGCCAACTTTCATTAAGTATCAACACCACACTCAAACTTTGTTTTGTTTGTTTGCTTGTTTAATTTTTTCTTATATTTTTCTTATATTTTGTATGTCAAGTGATGTGATTAACCAAAGTTTATTTATTTATTTTTTTTTGATTAACCAAAGTTTAATAAAATAACCTATAATCTCGAGGCACCTGGGTGGCTCAGTCAGTTAAGCCTCTGCCTTGGGCTTAGTTTGTGATCTCAGGGTCCTGGGATCCAGCCCTGTGTTGACCTCTCTGCTCAGGGAAGAGCCTGCTTCTCCCTCTCCCTTTGCCCCTCCCTTTGCCTCTCCCCGCCTTGTGCGTGCACGTGCACTCTCTCAAATAAAGTAAAATCTCTAAAAAACAAACCAAACCTATACATCTAACTCTTGGGTGATTGCATCATCTCTCTGTGCCCGTACTAGAGCTTTCTAAAATTGAGATATTAGGCAGTCTGTATTTAAAGGCCAAAGAGAGAAATAAAAACCGGGAAGAAACAAAAGAAGGTGTCAGGAGATGATGTGGAAAGGGCCGGCAGAGGGCAGGTCACTAGATACTTAGAGCCTTACGTGTTACTTGCAGCACTTTGGCTTTGTGGTCAGTGGGGAATATTCCGCAAGGGAGACCTACCATTATATTGCTGTTTAGAATGATGGCAAAAGAAACAGCGCAGAAAGTGACTAGGGAAGTTAACAGTCTAGGCAGGTAGGCAAGTAAGAGGCTATCAGAAAGTCGGAGGAGAAATGAGACCAGAGCTAGGGCAGCAGTAGTGATAATGGCAATGACTTGAAGATCATAGATTGAGAAGTAGACATTTTAGGAAAAAAAATCCACAGCATTTGATGACTGAGTAAACCATTAGAGGAGATGAAAGAGGAAGGATGTCTAAGGTGACTACCAAAGTTTCTGCTGTAGGGGACTTGGTGGGTGGTATTGCTGCCACCCCAGAGAGGCAGTTTGGAGGAAGAGCCTTGGGGGTGAGGGTGTTGAGGGCGTGGGAGAGGAGACAGGTGGTATGTTCAGTTTGTGACACACTAGGATTGAGGTGGAGATCCAGTTGGTGGTTGGATATTATCTTGTAAGGAAATATTTGCCTTTGCTAGGAAAATGAAAAATATAATCAGAGAAAAGGAAATGAGTATGGAATTGGTTAATTTATTGTCCTGTTCAGTTGTGCCTTGCACATAGTAGGTATGACAGGGCATGATGTGTCATTGTTGGCTGGTTTCAGTGGGCTATTTTCTGGGTCTTGTGTGACTTAGAACAGTGACATAAGTTTTATGGGAATGAAAAGAACCTTTGAAGGTAATTAGAAGATAATTTTTATCTCTCTATATCAAAATGTTATGGAGACCATTTCAGAAAGGCTGCTAGTGAGCATTCTTACAGATATAAAATATAGTCAAAGAAGAGAGTATACAAATTTACCTGGCAACAGTTCTTCAAAGTTCTGAGATTGTTTCCAGAAATAGAGAAAATAGATTGCTTGGCAGTCTTTTGCACAGTGTGAGACTAATATAAAAAGCTTTATTTCATAGCATTAAGAATTAGATTTGCCCTTCATACTTTATCACAATTTAATGTAGATCAGAAAACCTAAAAAAATATGGTAGTAGAATGGAATGGAGAAATCTTAAAGATGGATATTGAACCATTTTTTTTCAAGTGAACTTCAAAATAGAGTTAACTCTTCAGGCATGTTTCTTAAGCATAGTTTCCATGCATATTGAGGATATAGGAGTGGTTAGTATAACAGATCTTGATAGGAAATTCTAAAATATAAAAAAAAAAAAGGTTTTCATTAATTTTTTTCAAGTATCCTGAAATGCAGCCAATCCTAGGATTTGTTTCTACCTAATTTTTTAAAATCTTCTTAATGCCTGGTCAGATTTATAATCAGAAAGTAAATTTTCCTAGATCTTCTCTTATTTTCCTGGCGATAGTCCCAGGATCAGTTCTTTTCAGAGCATCTGCTCTGAAAAATGTCAGAGCTTTTAGGGGTGCCTGGGGGGCTCAATCGGTTAAACGTAGAACTCTATTTCAGCTCAAGTCATAATTACAGGGTCTTTAGATCGGCCCCAAGTTGGGCTCCACACTGGTTGTGGAGCCTGCTTAAGATTCTCTCTCTCCCTCCCTACCTACCCCCACCCCACCCCACTCACGCTCTTGCTCACCCTTTCCCCCCAAAAAAGTTTTTGATACCCTTAGTTACTCAGATAACATTTAACCACCTACTGTGTTCAAAACCAGTTAGATTTAATGATCCGTCATAAGCAGTAGTGTAAATATACCGTAAAGCAATGCTATTTTCATCTCTGTCTCATTCTCCATTTCTGTTATCTACATTAATGCTAAGCATTTCTGTTTATGGTTTACTGAAAAACAAGTTATTTGTCAAATACTTTCCTTAAAAATGAGAAATGAATCCTAAGTCCCATAAATGTAATCAAAGATCCATCGACCATAAAGTTAGCTGTCTTCATTTTTATTAAGATAAAGTTAGCCAAAATGAAGTCAGAAAATTCACACATACTCTTCTGTTCCATCATTGTGTATTAAGGTTCAATACACAGTAAGACAACCCAGTCTAACGAAATAATCTGGGCATTAGGTTTGAATACACGAGGATTTCAATTCAGGCTCTTCTGGTTACTACTAGGTGAACTTAGGTTGAGTTATGCAAGCTGTGTGATCGATCCTCAGTTTCTTTTTCTGCAAAAAGTTGTGACCTACCTCATGGTGTTACATGAAGGGATAATGAAAGAAAAGTGCTGTTATAAAGTGTCTGGCGTATAGAATATTCAGGAAGTAATAATGTTATTTAAAAATATTATCATCCTGATTACCTATGCCTACCCTACACCAGCTCTGGCTGACTGCAGTGGAACTGTTTTGATGGCCAAGTGGCTTGTTCAGGGTCGGGCATGTGCTAGACATTTTACATACACGATATCATTGACTATAAATCTTTTTCTTTCACATTCCCATTTAAATTGGTTTTATTACTTAATGTTCTTGTCTTTTTTTTTCCTTCCACAGGAAAATGGGCCTTACTATCCATCTTACCCCCCGTCACCAGATTTGTGACCTGCCGTCTTTTAGTGCTACTGGTTTCCAAGGACGTCACTTTCTCCACGGATCGCTATCTATTGAAGTGAAATTCATTTTTGCTGTTCAGATCCAGAGAGCCTTTTGTCCCCACCTCTCTGGTATTTTTTTATTGACTGTATATTTTCTGGCACATAAGCAATCTGACAATAGTAGGCCATTCTGAACCGCACACTTATTTTAAATTTGTATATTTGTATCAAATGAAAATGTTCATTTTTAGAGGGTTGTTAATAGAAATTGGGGAGCAACTTTTGAGTATCTTCAGTTTTTTCCTGAAAGGACACTGGATTTTCCATTAGAGAAGCCACCAATATTGTTCACGCCATCTCTTTAACATTGTACGCTTCCTCTGTGTACTTAAGTGTTTCTCAAAATATATAGAACCAATGTATGCTGACCATATGCATTGTTTGCTTCAGATCCTGGCATTACGTTTTATACGGATAATTTGGTTATGGTAAAATAGAATTGTCTGGGATCAAGGATGTGGAAATGTATCTGATCAAAACATTGAAATCATTAGCAAAATATAGGTCTTAAAATCTTACTGCACCAGCGAAGATTAAGATTTTGGATTATATGATTTGTTAGGATTGTCACTGTTCTGGTGTCAACAGTGGGGGAAAACGGGAAGACTGTATCTTCTGCCTTTTTCCTGTAGTCATGGGTGATTTGGTGTCCTTTTTCTAAAAGGCTGCACTCATTAGTACTCTTACGCGAAAGGCATTCTCCTAGACTCCATCAGTGAGCCTTTAGAGAGGGTGCTGTCTGCCCAGAGTTGTGATTTTGTTGGGCTTTACAGCTACTCCCTCTAAGGACATCTCCTCACAGTGTCTCTTGAGTTGCCTGTGTCAAAATGGAGGAAGTGCGTTGCAGTGAACAAAATTCCAGACTGCTCTTGCCACTCAGGCTCTATTTGTGCCTTAGCTCACTTGTGAATAAAAATTAGGATTATGATACCGACCTCACAGAGGTATCATAAGGCTAACATTTAGAAAGGGCTTGTGATGTCTTTGGATGCAAAATGCTAGGGGAGTTTGTGTAGGTGTCACTTCAGTTAGTTTTTAAATGATAATAAATGTACTTGGGGGTACTGCCAAGCACTCCTTTTGTCCTTGGCACCTTTTGAGTGACTTTTCTTGTCTTACAACAAGAGCTGTTACTAAAAAATCCCAACCCTGAAGACCTCCTTCCTACTTTGTCCAGAATTCCTTCTAGCCTCCTCCTCCCCCAGTGCTACACTTTAACAAGAGGCATCTGTTAGCCATTTTAAACATTTCTTCTTGAATTGAGGTCAAACCAGTATCATTTCCATCTGGCTGTCTTCATATTCCTTTTGATTCCTACACCCCCCCACCCCCCCCATCTCCCTCACTCCATCATGTACATTGGCAGTTCAGAGCAGAAAAAGTAGAACTCTTCTGTTCTGTGTTAAGGATCAGTGCTTCCAAAGGTCCTATTCTTCTGTGCCCAAATTAAGTCTTCAGTGGATAAAGGAAACATACTTCTTTTATGACAGAGAAGTCCCCCTATAGTTGTATTAGCCCCATCCTCTATTTTCCCCTACAAACAAGAAGGGGCTTTACATTCCTTCAATAAGCGCTCATATCTTTTTGCATGAAATGGACACATTTGCTCTGTGTCAGAAATCAAAGCCACTTGCTCCTTGTATATGCTTATTGGGTAAGGGTTTCCTGTTACGTTCCCTAGGTCATCAGATCCAGACAGCCAGTCAGATGTCTACTAGTAAGCTTCCTCTCAAACAGCACTACTTTCAATCCCTTAAGCCTTGAACTTTAAAAATCTGAAAAATGAGCTTCATCTTCTCCAGTCTATTGTTAGATCATATTTGAGGCATCTTTGCACTAGGAGCAGTTATAAAAATATGCCAGCTTTTCTTTTTTGAAAGTGGACTTGGCTATCTCAAATTGGCATTCGGCCTGAATCATTTCCTCTATAGATAATAGAGGCTGCAAGCTACTTTGCCATTTGAAAGGAAGAAAATTGATGTGTAGAATTTCTTATAGGCAGTGATTTTGGAAGAATATGCATACGAGTATATTAATGTCTAGTAACACAGGCAGGATTCTATATATAGTGAGATTCTCACTCAATTGATGTCTTAGGGTATAAAGGTAGTATGGAACTATATACAGACCAACCGCATTTCATAATTTAATGGTGACTAAAGATAAGGGCTGCACTTCTCAGTGAAACTAAATTTGGTATGGGACCAAGTTCATGCTTTCATAGCTGTCTTCAGTGTTGTGTAATGAAGTTGTTTCAATGTATGAAATCCTACCAAAGGAACATAGTGACCTTGATAGTGAAATGATTATGTAATGTTCTATATATCTGCCTTTGTCAAAGGTTGGGTTGCCTGGAGAACACATGCCATTTTCAGAGACACATTAGAGGATAAAAGGATGACTGGGTGGAGATGAGTACTAGCATCTGATGTTAATTCAAAGCACCACCAAATCCTTAATTTAATTAAACTTTGGTCATGCCAAATGCTAGTCGAATTGAGGAAGAAACAACGTACAAAACATTAAGTGAATTCATTAATTCATGCAAGGCGTAATAGGATTTTCTTAAACAAGTACATATCTTCAGCATATACTTGGTTCTTCTTAACTCATCTATATCCAAGTTTCTTGAAAGCAGAAAAAAACCTCTTGGAAAAAACTGTCTTTATTAAAGACTCTCTTAAGGCTTAGAGACCAAGTGGTTTAAGGTTCTCTTTTCCTTAATATACATCTTATTTCATTGGCTAGTACTCTATTATGTTTATTTTTTCAAAGAGATTCAATTAGTTTGAGACTAAAGAACAGGATTTTTAGAGTATTTTTGACAGGAAAGATGGGTATAGATTTTTTATCAAATATCTTAAATCTGGAAGGATTAAAATATGTTGCATTTCTAGAGAGGGATACGTATAACCACTCTAGTAGAAAAACATGGCTTGCCTATTTCTTCCTGTTTTCGGTTAGCTGAGATATCATTCAGTGAATTCCGACTGTCGGTAATGGTTTCTTCTCTTTGCAATTGCTAATAGGAAAGTGATAAAATGTAGTTTCCGTATAAGCTAAAAATCACTCTTTGTGTATCCCTTGATTGTCTGTGTATGTATATATAGAGTTTATATTGATTAATATATGACTAGAAATTATTAGAATTTGAAGTACTAGAAAGAGGAGGATTATTATGGTTCTAAGAACAGTGGATTGATTGTATTAAGGGCGCAAAGGACTGCAAAATAGCATATATACCTCTAAAATTGGAGTTGACCAGTGAGTTTCAAATTGTTGTTCTCTTATTAAGTTGCAGTCACTAGTCAACACACAGTAGAGTGTTTTACCTATGCTGGCACTAACATACCTCATGGTATATGATTCAGGATTGCCTGAAACCATGAAGGATTAAAGGAGCACTCTACCTTTGACTAGGTCATATCAGAAGCGCAGAGAGTATAAGAATTGCCTAGTAGGCCAAACCATATATACATAAGCATATATATACACACACATGCATATGTACCTTTAAACTGTGTACATGCATATATATGTGTATACACGCACATGGTAACCTACTTTGCATTACATTCTTCGAATGTGGTTTCTATGGCCCATATGTAGAGAACATAGAGCAATAAATAACATAGTTCAAGCTTGGATTCTATCAAAAAAGCCCTTACGCAGATGACATCAAGGTCATTTTATATATTAGTGGCTCTCTTGGACATTAGTTGTTAATTTTGTTTTCTTTGCTTCCAGGAATGGTATCTAATCTTTTTAAGTGAAGTAAGTAATCTTTTTAAGTGGATGTGTAGGGCCACTGAGTTCAAGGAGAAAAACATAGATATTCTCTAGGTGAATTACACTAACAAAATCATAACTGCTGAGTGTGACCTAATATTTTTGTTGAACGGTTAATATTAATACGTTTTATATACACAGTCATACTTTTTTTTTTTTTGCAATGTGTTTTGCTAGTGTAAGCACACAGTCATTATAAACTGAGCCAGCACTTTGTCAGACCAGTATCTGGTAGACCGAAATATTTAATTATGAGCTTAACATACATAAATGATTTTAATTGCTGTTGGGCACAGGAGATTTAAAAGTTTTATTGACATCTTAAAATTTGTTTATTCAGAATGCTTTTATGAATATTTTGCATTTAAAAATTTATTTTAGTCTTTCTGAATTAGAAGTTAAATTCCATTTAAAGAGGATCCCACTCTGTGCAAATATAGCCTGTGAAGAACGAGTAGTAAAATGGTAATGTTTGTATTGAATCCCAGGGTAGGACAGTCTGTTCTGGTCATTTACACCTGGCTTTTCTCTAATCATTGAGATTAACCTCCGTTAGTGGTACAAAATGCAGTAAATTTTACTGTCAGCCTTCTCTATGGGGACCTAGACGAGTGCTTCTCAAACTTTAATGTGCATATATTAAATTAGCTGGCAGTATTATTAAAATGCAGATTCTGATATAGGAGCTCTGGGGTGGAGCCTGGGATTCCTAGTTTCTAACAACTTTGGGTGATTATCAATACTCCTGATACCCCAAGACCACAAGTAAAAGAGCCTAGACTATATTCAGCTTTCATATTTTACCTGTTTCAAGAAAAGGAGACACAACTGTCATAATCCCTTCTGTGGTCCAGTCACTCATATTCATTATCTCACTTAATCCTACAAATCCTATGAGGTAGATGGTGATAGAGAGGTTAAGTGACCTGCTGACTCCCACGCACACCAGCAGTACAGTATTGAGCCATGTTTCTCAAACTTGAATAATGCACGTCCCCTTTTAATAAGGAAAGGCTCTCTGAGTTCCTCAGTTTTTACATTATTTATTTTGTTACCTAAGTATATATAAACATAAAGCTACATATAATGCTTTATGCTTATAGCTCTTACACAAGTATAAAACCCAAAGAAGTTTATAGATACGAGCAAAACTATAAAACCAATAAAATTTAAAATAACATTAGTGAAATATGATGGATGATGACGTTTCACCAAAACAAAGCTGTCACTTGTAAGATGATAACCATACGGAGTGCTGTCTCACAGGTTCTTTTGAGTTCCGCATACACCTGGCAGGTGCTGTGTGCGCCACATGGTGACTCAGTTCTCCCACTGCGTTTCTTGGTTCAGACTCTTCACTGTCATTTGTTTAGTACACAGTGATGTTATTTGGTCTTCATCTATCTTGACTGAATCATTTCCCTATTCAGTCAGTCTCTGTTCTCCTCAAGCCTCCCACAACTAAAGCAGAACCCAGCTCTACTGTGCAAGTAAACACAGTTGCAAAGCTGGGCACTGAAATGTCCTGGAAAAATTTGGTTTTAAGGCAGTTATATTAATAAATTAATCTTCAGGACATGAATATTAACTTCTTAAATTTTTCATCAGTATGAAAAATGTCTAATTCTCATAGAACGCTGATGGATCCCCCACCGAACACACCCACACACCCACACACTCAGATTCCCCCCCTTCCACACACACAAGAAGTTTTAATGACGGTCAGTTTGTGGCTATAGTCTTGCTTTGGCTCCTGACACACCTGGGTTCAGACCTTGGGCACGTTTCTCAGCCTTTTCTGAACCTCAGGGTTTTCATGTGTTAAACAGAGGTAATCTCATTGAATATAAGAGAAATAAATGCAATAATACTCATAAAGCATGCATAGTAAGTGTTTATAAAAGTCAGCTACCATTGCTTTGATTAGAAATAATGCTAACCATTTAAGGACTTACTACGTGCCTTCAACTTTGCTGTAAGCACTTTATATGTGTTATATATTGAGTGATAGAATCAGGATTCAAATCCAAGTCTGACTTCAAAGCTTACACTCTTATAAAAATAATATAAAACATCAATATAAGTTGCTTATGTAAAAGGTTATTTAATATTAAATTGTATTTTCTCAAAAATCCTTATAAAATTAATGATGTTTCTCTTTAGGGGAAATGGCTCAGGTTTTTTTTTTTTTTTTAAAGATTTTATTTATTTATTTGAGAGAGAGAATGAGAGCGAGAGAGCACATGAGAGGGAGGAGGGTCAGAGGGAGAAGCAGACTCCCTGCTAAGCCGGGAGCCTGATGCGGGACTCAATCCTGGGACTCCAGGATCATGACCTGAGCCGAAGGCAGTTGCTTAACCACCTGAGCCACCCAGGTGCCCCATGGCTAAGGTTTTTATAAACAGTTATGTAATATGCTAAGAAATCAACACAAGATAAATACAATTTTTTTTTAAAGGCTGTCATGCTAGGTTGTAGTCCAGTAAAAGGATATTAGGATCATTAGGCTCAACTTGTGCATTACTGTTCTTTTGCACATTTATCATCTGTAACTAATGATAACATGAGATTCTTCCTGAATCTCGATACAGCTTTTTTGCAGAAAAAGATTTTCCCCCCACCACTATTATATTCCTTGATAGTTCTGAGAAATAGTCTGCAGACATCTTAATTTTCACCTGTGAAACCTATTTTTAAAACTTGTTTTGTCCTTTAAAATAGTTTTGAGTAACTCTTCTCCCTATTAGTTTTCTAAAATAAGTTTTGGAGTTCTGAAAAATGAACAAGCATACTTGTAAGGTGGGTTTTTTTTACTCTTTTGCATTTTTTTCTGATTGGGTGCTGGGAGAAAATACCAGGAGAGAGTTATAAGAGGAACTCATTTATTAACAGAGATAGTATGTATCAAATTCAACTTATTTCCCCATACTTGCACAAATTATTAAGGTAGTGAAGATACATGAAATGTGAGGCTGTCACTGAATTTTGTAAGATCTGTTTTTAAAAATATTTTTCTTTTATGACATCCTCTATAGAAGCATAATAATAATCTGTGTTCTGTTCTATTGTGGTTCTGATCCAGTGTCTTTAACTCATCTGTAAGATCTTTAAGTTCAGTGAATGCATGGCTCTCCATACGTGTGGGTTATCAAGATAGAAGATATGCCCTGTGTGATACCTCATTGCCTCATCCTGTAGCACAGCATAAGAAAATTGTTCTGGCTTCACATTACAGATAAGGCCTAATTCCACCTGATTTTCTCCATCTTAGCAGTCTGTTACTTGATTTGGATTGTGAGCCCTACTTCTCTTATTAAATACAAATAAGACCAGTTTATTATAACTTTGGATGGAATGGCCTCCCATCTTTTGCTTCTTTAAAATCTAAATTTATTTTTTTATAAGGAGGTATCCTAAGCATTTGACTATTTCATCATGTCTTCTAGTTTAGATACACCTGACATTTTTACTTTGAAATGCTTATTGTAAATTCTAACATTGATTTTTTTTAAACATTGTTTATAGGTGGGTATGTTATCTAGAATTTCATTTTTAATAGTAAAGTAGGTGTTAATACTTACTATAAAGGGGGATATTGGTTCCCAAACAGATGAAGAAGTAGAGGCTCAGGCAGGTTAAGGCAGGTTGGACTCCTAGCCAGATCGTGTAGATTGTAGTTAGTTTCAGGATGACCTTCTGCCATCTATAGCTAGAGCTCTTTGGTTTAACTGTGTTTGCACAGCTGCTTGGCTTTGACATTCCCTCTTGTGTCCTCTAAAGAAGTTTTCTTTTTTTAATTTATTATTTATCTTTTTTTTTTTTTTTTTATCTAAGTTGCACTTGCTCAGCCAAGTTCCAGGGAGGACCAGAGTTCAAGAGTTAGCAGCAGAGGTTATCAATCAACTTAAAGTTTGGTAAGTGAAGCCCAGACATGCTGCACAGTTGTTTTCTTTGTAGAGCACTTAGTACAAGACCAAAACTACGAGTTGCTAACATTTCCTTGTTGAATCCATCCTGTTGCTATGGAAAATGCTGTCCTAGAAAATTCAATTTGGAGCCTCACATAACTCCCATGAAAATTACACAGGAAGTGAGAAAAAGGCAAGGGTGCCATTTTTTTTTAGTTCACAGTAGTGGAATGCATTGCACAGGGTAAGACCACTCTGCATCTAGGATTTTTCGTTTATTTTTATGTTTATAATTTATTGTGACATGTACCAAAATCAAATTGTAATATAATACCACCCTATATTATATTTTTTGGATATAAAAGCTCTCATGACTATGCCTATTTCTATTCTAATTTTGTGGAGTATATCCTTTTTTGGTATGTTCATCTTTTAATTTTCTCTTTATTTTTTTTAGCAGCTTTGTTTGAAAAGTAACTCACATATCATAAAATTCACCCATTTAAAAGTGCATAGTTCAGTGGTTTTTAGTATGCTCGGTGTTGTACAGCTGTCACCACTATTTACTTTTACAACATTTTCAACACCCCAGATGGAAGCCCCACACCCGTTATCAGTCATTCCCCATTCCCACTGTCCTCCACCCTCCCTCCTGTGTTGTTTGGGCTTTACTGCAGTATGTCCTCCTTCTAAGACACATCTCCAAGTTGCACTTATTAGGAGAACAGTGTATCAATAAATATTTGTTGAATGAATTGATACCCACATAAGTCACTAGCCATGGGTAGCAACTGAAGAGTAATTGGAAGGGCCGTGGAATAGATGTCAAAAGACTAGATTCAAATCCTGACTGATGCTTACTTACTAGTCGTGTTGTTCTGGGAATGGAGTCACTTAGCGCTTCGAAGGCTTAGTTTTCATATCTATAAAATGTTGCTAGCAATATCTGCTTCATCGGATGGTTGTGAGAATCACCTGAGAAAATATGACCACAACACTTGGCACAGTACCTGGCCCACACTAAGAAAGGAATTGCCATTTGTTCCTGAATGACAGAGAAACACCTGGGTTGGTGACCAGGTGAAACACCTGCGGCCACATTTCTCTAATGTCTAATCTGGCAGCAAGTGTGTCCCCTGGTCACCAACCTCAGGGTTCAAAGTAGTGGCGTAGTCCTTTCCTATGGCTCAATCTTCCCAGTTTCCTTCCTCACAAAAGAGAATTCTGGAGTATAACTTACAACTGCTTATTCTCTCTTAACCTCCCAACTGCTGCCTCCCCGTTTCCTGTCCAGCATGATACCTGCTTCCTCTGCACATGCTGATGTTGATTCTCATGTAGGGCCCACACTTTGTACAGAAGCAAGCACTGTCCATCAGCTGTGAAGAACTGGCCCCTCATCCCAACTTCAGCAGCCTTTATTTGCACCTTTCCTTCACTGTGGGTCAGAAACCCTCTCCAGGAGAAAAAGCTGCCTAATTTAGGCAACTGGCAGCCTCGGACTGCTTGCTGGGCCTTTCAGGGACAAGGGAACATATTTAACGATCTTCTCTCATAGCTGCCACCTCCCCCTACTTCCAGAGTTGCCTTAGAAGATTTGCCACCCACTCATCTTACAAATAGTAATGAAATAGTAGGAGGTATCATTTCAGGACACCAGGCATTGTAAATATATTATCTCTAATTCTTACAGTAAACGTGCAAGCTAGGTATTTTCCCCATTTAATGGAAGAAAAAGAAGAATCTTGGAGAAGTAAAGAAACTAGCCACAAGGTAATTTTAGGGAATAGGTTTTGGAAAGGCAGAGAAGATTGGGTAAATCTACCTATACAGAGTTTCTTACTTACTTACATTATATGGCTTTAGTCTGGTATATAAAAGCATAGCATAGGCTTCGATTCAAATCCCAGCTCAGCCGTTTACTAGCTATGTGACCTGGACATGTTTCCCAACCTCTTTGAATTTCAGCTCTCTCATATGTAAAGAGTACTTACCTTTTAGAATTATTGCGAGGACCAAATGACTTCATACTTCTGAAAGTCTCAAAAATACTAGCTATTGTCTTATTTAAATATTCTAATTGCTGTGATCAAACTGTCTCACTTTCTGGACTTATCAGTTACACTTGGCTCTTTAAATTATGCCACATCCCCAATTCAGAGGTTGTATGATGTATTTGGTATGTCTCTCCTTCAAGAGAAAATACATTTTAAAGCAGGGTTGGCAAACTTTTTTGGTAAAGGGCCAGATCATAAATATTTTAGGCTTTTCAGGCCATACGGTTTCTGTCACAGCCATTCAGCTCTGCTGCTGTAGCATGAAAACAGCCACAGATAGTACTTGAGCAAATGGGCGGGCCTGTGTTCCAGTAAGACTTTATTTATGGAGACTGGAATTTAAAGTTCAAATGATTTTTTCAAGTATAACAAAACACTATTTCCTTTGTTTTCAACCGTTTAAAACTATAAAAAGCTACACTTAGCTTGAGGGCCGTATAAAAATAGGCAGTGGGCCATAGTTTGCCAACCCCTGTTTTAAATAAATAATTCAGTGGTTCTTTAAAGCTGTTGAATCCAGCAGAGGCCTAGTTAAGGAAAGGAATGTGGAGGAAGAAAATCAAGAGCCAGTCAACCTATCAACTAGCTAGCCCAGAGCATAGCCGTGTTGATCACTCCCTTGCCTAACCTGTGTGTAACCGCTTTACACTTAACATTTTTACCTATAAAAATGAGGTGCTGATAGCTGTCTGACCTCTACGTACTTCCTCCTGGTGACAGGAGTTCAAATATTATTTATTGAATTTATGCCTTTGTGCTAGATAGTTGAATCATTTTTATTCTTACCCTCTTATTCCTACTTCACAGATGAAGAAATGGAGGCTCAGAGAGGCAGATTACCTGCTTATACAATACCAGTATCTAAACCCTGGTATCTGATTCCCATAAACCCTCCCAGCCCTCTCAATAGAATACAGACTCCTTAAGAATAGGGACCTCACTGGATTCGTTCTGTGCTATATCCCCAGTGCCTAGACTAGTAACTGGTATATAAGAGGCAGTGCGTAAATGTTTGTGGAATGAATGAATGGATGAATGAATGTTTCCATTATGCCAGCGTTTCTTAATCTTTTCATAGGTAGGGACGCCTCTGAGAAACAATTTAAAGGTCTGGACCATCTCTCCAGATAAATCTCAAATTAAGACACCTTATGTTAAGTATTTGGCAAACTATTGAAAGAAGATGCTATTCACATACTCTGAACAATATAACTCTTCTCATAAGCATGGAAACAGGATTTGGAGATGTCTTATTTCTCTCCTTTTCCTTAAATCATGATATTAAGGACACTAAACAAGACCTAAAATGTTTTCTTCTCTATAGGCACTCATAGCTCCCAGACATACTTCTTAAAACTCTTGATTCCCTTACAAGTCACTTTCTCAAAAATTACTTAAAAATGACTTTTATTGGACCCAAGTGCTTCAATATGAAAAGTAAGAAACCACAGCCTATTAGGACTAACATGTAATTTTTTGTCTTCAGAAATACAGTTGCAAGGGAAATACCCACTTTTCACCGCCTAGAGGCCAACCAAATCTGAAACTCATATGTTACTCGGGATGGATGGGCCTTCTGGCTGCTTCTACTTCTTGTCATTTACTGAGGACCTTACATTCCATACCATGGTCTCTCGTTAAGACAGTGAGAGAGGGTTATTATGAGAGAGACATTAAATTCAGATGTTACTAATTTTTATTTTCCCCTCTAAAGCATCTGTTGTTTACATACCCTCATCCTTTACATCAGGACCTTGAGATCATGACTCACTTCAGGTAAACAGTAAGAATAAGGGTATTTTGTTTTCACAGAATGCTGTAAAAACAAAGTCTGTTGCTTATGGAGACTTAAAAAAATATTCAGGTACTTCATTCACTTGCTACTCCCTTTTCACTCTCTTTACTGCATCTCCCCCCCACCCCCCCACCCCCCGCCAAAGAAGTTCCATTCTAAAACGAGTATTCTCTCATGTTTCTGGGACAAGGCACTCCATTCACACTTTGGCCATGTTGTGCCATTTAAGTTTTCCCATGGCACTTATTCCCAGGGCTCATATTCAGCCACACCAATTGTTAAAGGTACTGAAATACTTCCATACAAGATGAGGAACAGCTGCTATCCTGAGCCTTCCAAATGCCCTTTACTATCCCCACCCTTCCCCCAGTTTCCCTGGTTCTCCACACAATCTAAAGGGTCAATGCCACCTGCCTTTCCAGAACCCTGCTCCAAGCCTATGGCCAGCACCTCTTCTGATTGGTCCATGCCCGTGCCACACCACTTTAAATACCACATTGTTGACGTATCCGTATATGCATGTATGAATAACTAGGGGCATGGACCTTTCTGTTTCATTCATTACAGTATTCTTAATGTCTCCTTGAACAGCTCCTGACATGCACAAGACTTTTAAATAATAGCTAAAACAAAAAATATAGTGTGTTTATGCTTATGGTGTCAAAGAAGTAAGAGCTGAAGCAAGAGAACCACTTGATCAGTCGGGATTGGGGAACTACTTGATAAGTCGTATGAGCAGGAAAGACATAGGAGTTAAGAGGATCCCTATATAATAACTTTTTTATGGACATCCAGATGATCTTTGGTTAGCAGTCTTGCTTCACAACATTAACACTTAATATATTATTTGCTTTTTCCAGGAAGGTTGAATATAAGTGAGGATTGGATTTCAGGTCCCAAATTGCCTCATTGAAGACCAAATATGAGACCAGGAGGTAGAAACTAATCTTAGACTAAGCCAACAAGGTGTGGAAGCCTGTGGGAAGGCTCTGAGGTGACGAGGTAATGCTGCTGAGGAAGTTTTGTGCAGTCTTCTGTGATGGAAGAGATGGAGTCACCCATAGAACGAGCCTGAAAGCCTAAGTGGCCAGAGCTGTTCCTGTTTCCTGACAGCTGCCCTCCCCCCGCGCACAGACACACAGTGGGCACGGGTGGATGCTTACTACCTACCCACTGAGCTAGTCTGAGGCAAAGCTCCACTACGCAAACCTGGGCACCGTTGTCAGAATGCCTCTCTTGTCAGGCTAGGAGACAGACACACGCATTTCACATCACCTCAGCAGAGTCCAAAAAATTCAAGTGTGGTGCATTATTAAGAATTCCCTAACACTTCCTACCTTTCCTTAATAGCTTACCTGTGAATGTCCCTGAACTTCTGAAGCTATTCCAAGCCTATGCCATCTGTTACTTTTTATTTTTACTCTGTGAGATATACTCTTCCATTTGTTCCAAATTTGTCTTTTTTCAGTGTTCAAGGGATACCTGCTAAACCTAGCATTTTATAATTTGGTGATTATTTAGTACCACACTCCTCTCCTTAATGTCTCCTCTCTTTATGTAATCATCCCCAGATGAAAGTAGTTCTTCAGTAGGCCCCGCGTGCTTGGGGGGACTGCCAGGCACCCAGATGCTAACTGTAAACTGCCTCTTGGGTTCATTACTCTTCCCCATCACACCAAAGAGGTTCTGTGTTTTCTTCCTCATGACAGCAAAATAATTGAGGTGGAACAAGGTGCCTTCTCGTTTCAGCTCTCATGCTGTAAACAAGTTTCCCGTTTCTGGTTCATTTGGTGCCATGTGTTTTGCATTTTTGTTCTTTGTTGATTCCTCTGTTTAAGATGGTTCCTGGTGTAGCGCTAAAGTGCTATCTAGTATTCCCAAAAGCAAGAAGGCTGCGATGTTCCTTATGGAAGAAATAAATGGGCTAGATAAGCTTCATTCAGGCATGAGTTGTACAGTGCCGTTGGCCATGAGTGCAGTGTTAGTGAGTCAACCATATAAGGGACCTTTAAACAGGAACATACGGAAAACAAAGTTGTGGATTGATTGGCTGATGAAAATGTTTTGGCCCAGAGGTTCAAAGAACCTCATATTGTATTTCTCCCTGGAACAGTGTTTCAGGATTCATTGACTTAGTGTTCCCAGCAACTTTACAGAACGTAACTACCACAAATAGAATAAGAATCAATTGCAGTTGTGAGCAACTGAACCTACACTACTGCATTTGTCCTACTAAAGAGTTAATAGGCACAAGTTTACTGCTTCCTCAGAAAACACCTGTTAAGCAGCTACCCCGCACTGGGCTGTGGGAATACAGTCTTGCACAAGAGGGTCATAGTCCTTAACTTCATGCATCTTATAGCCTGGTAGGGACATTAAATTTTAAAATGTTCTTACAAGCGTGCAGGACAGGTGTGAATCTGATATTAATGACCAATTCTATCACAACAGGGGATGGACAAAATCCTTAGCCAGAAGGGACTAGGCAAATGTCTGTTCTATCAGTTCTTGCCCACCTATTCTGTCAGTCCTCCTATGTGCACTAAAATGTAATCAGCTACCTGAAAGTTCCTCTTCACTCAGTCCAGGATCCTGGGAGAATCTTGATAGGGAACAAATTAATAGGTCTTTCCCCACTCATAAGAGAGGTCTGGAAAGAGCCTTAGTCCAAGTGCTGCAAAAAGGTTATGTTTGGGATACTACCTGATCACAGCTGCAGCTGCTTACATCACTGTAATGAGAATGACCATGGCGTCCTCCCGGGCTGAGCAGGGAAAAGTGCTGGAATCTCATAATCACAGCTGGTGTGCTTTGTATTTGCCTAACCCACCACGGCTGCCCTATATGTGATACTTGAATGTCTGGAAGCACATAGAATCATTGATCCACTTACTGCATGGTGATAAATATATAGACTTTCTACTTAATCAGGGCTAGACTGAGATTCTAAACTCTTTGCTGTGCACTGTTTTCCATATGATTCTCAGAATCTTCCTTGTCCAAAATGTCCTGTGTCTCACTCCGCAATCTTTAAATACTAACATCTGCCCTTTGAGCTTGTTTTGGGACCACACTGAGCACAAGCCCATCCTCAGAAAGGGAGCCACCAACTCTCCACCTAAATTTGTGATGACTCAGTCCCTGCTAACCCTTCCCTCTTCCAGCAGAATGTCATCAAGAGGCTAATACATGATTTATGAGAGCCTCATGCTCATCTAGATCCTTTCTCATCATGGCGGCTGTCTGTATCATCCATCCTCTTGTCGTGATCCAGGATGATGTGGGACCCCCTCCAGTCTGCTAGAGACTGATGACCTTTGGTTATAGCAACTAATCTCAGAGGTTATTTGTCACTGTGAGCAGTTGCTCTAAGTTCAAGCTTTAAAATGTAGAATCTTCAAAAAAAAAAAGAATCTTCAGCAGCTATATTTCTATTGCTGCAGCCATTTCTCTACCTATATGCTACTTGGGAAATCCTTGTAGTAATCAGATTGACCAGTGTTAGCCAGTTGTGCAAATAGGGCTTTGGATGTCGCCTGCTACATAATATTTTCTTTGCATTTCTGCAATAACAAGAGTTTTATTAAGCCCTAGGTGGGTTTTGTTGAAAGACAAAAAACTTCCCATCTAGACTGTACACTCGAGGAGGGCACAGTATGTGGTATCTGTTTTGAGCACCACAGTATTCACCATCCTGAGCACAATACCTGTGCCAAATGTGTATTTTTTGTTTCACTGACTAATTAGGCTAAGTGCCATCTTGGATTCTCACATTAATTGGAAGCTCTGCCTTTTATAGTTAACTTCTGGACATGACATTATAAACATGTACTCCTTAACTACACTACATTTTAAAAAATAGCCTACTTACTGCTGGGGTATGGGCACTATTTAACTGTCTCACACCCATTTTTATGTTTCTTGTTCGTTTTTGTTATTTTTTACTTTATACTATAATATCATGAAAAGCAAGTAGGCCTGTATCTACAGAGACACGCATTACAGCTGGAGAAGGGAAGAAGAAGAGGAGGCAGGACAATCAGTCTTGTCTTGTTTCCATATCTAAATAGCTGAATGACGTTTGGTATCAAATGAGTTACTTGCAAAGAAGATATAAAAGATGTATGTATTTTTATCAAAAATGCATGCTTTGGCAAATGAGAGAGTGTCTGTCCCAGTTTAGAAAGAAAGGCCTGATAGTGTGCTATGATTTAAGGTTTGAAGATTCTTTTTCTTCTTGTTTTCCTTGTTTATACCACTTCACTTCGTAGAGTGTTGCAGAAAGAACATAGGCTCTAGGATTAGAAAAACTGGGTTTGAACCTTGGCTTCTCAGTTTTCTTACCTATCTGGCTATCTCTGGGCCTTATGCTTGTCTTTTTTTTTTTTTTTTTAAGATTTTATTTATTTATTCGAGAGAGAGAGAGCGCACACACACACGCGCACGACCCTGGGAGCAGGGGCAAAGGGAGAGGGAAAGAATCTCAAGCCAACTCCACACTGAGCGCAAGCCCAACGCGAGTCTCCATCTCACAACCCTGAGATCATGACCAGAGCCGAAACCAAGAGTCAGAGGCTTGACCACCTGAGCCACTGAGGCCCCCCTGGGCCTTATGCTTGTGTTATAGTTATGCTGCATCACCTCAAAATGTAGCTGAAGGTAAATTATGAACTAGAAAGCGCAATATCTGACTAGAAATAATATCATCGTCACATCCTTTATATATCAAGATTAACCCCCTGACTCTGGATGTTGTAAGAATTTGCCAGAATTACATCTTTTAAGAAAGGCTTCTGCTCACCCAAATGTAATATAATAAACGCAAGGACTTTGCCAAGGCAAATTCCTGAAAAGAACATGGTGCAACAGAAGCAGTTCACAGAGTCCTGTGAGTTTTGGTCAATGATTACATCCTGTTGCAGTGTTAGCAAGGGTTGGCAACCAACCTGGAGATAGAGAAAAGAAGTGACGAAAATGTCAAGATTCCTCAAGCAGATATGTCACGGAATGAATAAGAGTAGACTAGGACATTGTGTTCGGCGATAAAGGCCAGGAGGTTTGGCCATCTCCGTACCAAATTATTAGTGTTATTTGAAGACTCTCACTTTGCTGTGAAGTGTTGAAAACAAACCACATTCCAGCAGAGCGTTGTTAGTCCTGACCTTTATTCTGGATGACCTATGGACAGAAACAGCATACTGTACTTTCTTGTCTTATATTTTAACACTTTGTGTTTTTCGAATAAACATTTAGGACACATGGTATGACAGTTGCAAGTGAGCATTTGAGGAGACGAACTTTATTTGAATTTGCAGCTATTCCAGAGAGATTACATGGTAATCGTGTCCTTGTTTGGTTATGGTTCTTGTAAGGTGTGACCTTACAGAGCTTTTCCAGAGAGAATCAGATCTGAGAGTATGTTGAGCTAAACTGAATTTTGCAACATGCCTAAGAACACTCCTAAGGGCACTCCTGAGTTGAATTTTTAACTTTCTTCACATCAGGTGTGAGGAAGGCACACAGGAATAGAAAATGCACGTTCTCCATGTTTTGCACAGGAAATTTGCTTAACAAAAATCTCGTGAGTCCAGCCCACTACATGGTTCCCAAAGCACTTTCTCCCACTGGTGAGCCAAGAGGCTCTGCCCGCTTCTCTCAACCTCTTATCAGAGAAACTGATACTCTGACCCAATTATCAGGCTTTGACCTTTGGCACATTTGTCCTGTTGTCCTTACATGTATAAGCACACTTGAAAAATGGGCTAGGTAAGAAAGAAAAGAAAAATTGGTATCAAAGAACCAGCCAAAGGAAAAGGGGGAAAGGAACTACCAAGAAATTGAAGGAGGCAGATGGAAATGGATAACGTGGTAGGTGGGGGGAAGAGTTTTCCTGAAAAACATGCTGTATCAGAGGATGACTATGACCACCTCAAAGAAAGAATTCTGATAGAACTTCTCTCTTTCTTCCCAGGGGTCTCTGATCATAGGACACACAGCAGTGAGTCTGGGAGAAGAAGTGGAGGTATAAGGTCACATTTCTGAGCATCCTAAGTTCTGCTTCACGGTCCTTTGAGTTATTTAAAATCATCAGTAAGCAGTGATAACCTCAGAGAGAGGCTGAAATAGTGAGCTGAGGTAAATAAGAGTAGCAAGTGTTTATAATCTCTTACTACATGCCAGGCATTATTCTAAATAGATGAACACATTTGGTTTTCCCAACAATCCTGTGAGGCTAGAACTCCTATTACCCCATTCTGCAGATTAGGAAATGGAAGCCCAAAGAATTAAGGCCCACAGTTACATCAGTGGCAGGGCCAGGATTTGAACCTGGTGTTAAAGTATCTAGGCCTCCAATTTGCCAACTAATAGTGATAGGCAGTTACTTTCCTAAGGATACCCTGTGAATTGGTGGTGGAATCGATGGGAATTCAAACTCTTAGGCTCCCCAAACAGCTTGATGGACCCCACAACTGGTACCAGTGTTGAAGGCTGTTGAACACTGTTGAAGTGTTTAATGTTGAGCTTTATACAAAGTAACCAAGAATGTGTTAGCAATTAAATGAGAATGTATATTTGATCTTAGAACTGAGTATTTTGTCCTACCAATTTAACATTTGCCCTTCCTCTGACAAGACTTGCCTTGGCAACCACCCAAATAACTGCATGTCCCAATATGAAATAAATAGGCACTCTCCTGTGGTAACTTGGAACAGAATGTTCCTGATATGGAGAGACTAGTTTCCAGAGTTAAATGTATAGTTACAGTTAGAAAAAATATATATATTTGGCACAATAGTACTTTGGGGTTATTTATTCTCTTTGGACAATTTCTAGATGTGCTTTGACCAAATTAATCAGATGATTTTCTCTTTATCTCAGCCCCATTCACTCTATTAGAGAGTGGAACTTTAGTTACACAATTTCATGTTGGATGTGGGACTCAAAAACATGTGTTTCCATCATCTTTAGTTTTTTCAGCATTAGTTTCCATGCTGCATGTAAAGAAACGAGTTTTTCATTCAGACCTCAAGATTCCAACAATAAGGCCCCCGGCTATTTTTACAACCTCGTCTTTTTCCCACTACTTTCCTTTACCTCCAAAGAAATCAAGCTAGGGGCACCTGGGTGGCTCAGATGGTTAAGCGTCTGCCTTCGGCTCAGGTCGTGATCCCAGTGGGGTCCTGGGATCGAGTCCCGCATCAGGCTCCTGGCTCAGCGGGGAGCCTGCTTCTCCCTCTCCCTCTGCCTCTCTCCCTGCTCATGCTTTCTCTCTCTCTCTCTGTATCTCTGTGTCTCAAATGAGTAAATAAAATCTTAAAAAAAAAAAAAAGAAATCAGGCTAAATCTTACCAGAGTTTCTCCATTTCTGAATTTATACTGTTCCTCTGAGTATCCTTTAAGCCCTGTCATAAACCCTATCCTCCAGGAAACCTCCCCCAGTTTTCCGAAGCTCATTGATCTCCCCCGCACTGAACTTGATCCCTATTTTAAGGCACTTACTGTTAACACCCCTTGTAGAAGAGTCAGTTGTGTCCTTGTCCCATGCCCCATGTTCTTCAGGCAGAGGAGTGTGTGGTTTACCCATCCCTGTACTCCCTGTGCAACACCTCTCTTAAACAGCCTAGCTCTGTGCCTTGCCAGATATGTACGTTGTGAGGTCATACATCATAGATATCAAATGTTAATCAGGGAAGGAACCTTAGAGATTAGTGTCACCTTTTCATTTTATAGATGAGAAAAAGATGTGCAGAGGCCAACCACCTAAGGTCATTGGTGAGATGGTGGCAGAACCAGGTCACTTGACTCCCTGCAAATTACCACCTTCTAAAATGTGGAGAGGGGCACATGATGTCAAGAGAGAATATTTTGGGAGTTGTGAAATGATATGGATTGTTTATATCTTGATGGGAATAATAGAGCAGAGGGGGAAATTGAGGACACAATGATTGCAGGAGGGAAATTGTTGAGTATGTGAGAGGGGATGGGATCCAGTCCAGGACTCAAAAGTAGCCTGGACAGGGTACCCATCAGGACCGTAGGGGACACTGAGTATGTGGGTATAGTTATATTGGTAGATATCAAGAGAATGTGGAAATTTTTTCCTGAACTTTCCTGTTTTTTCTTTTGAATAAGAGGTAGGGTTTTCAGCTGAAAATGAAGAGGAAGGAAAAGGTATTGGAGGTTTGAAGTGAGAAGAGATAAAAGTCATCTAGGGGAGTGGGAAAAAGGAATCGATGACAGAATTATAGCATGCTATGGACAGCACTTACCACTTGAGTTTTGTGATCAAGCAGTGTTTTCCAGTGGAGATCCTACTGGCCTTTTGAGCATGCATGTTGCTGGGCATTTAGCGTCCTGCCCCTTAGTCGTATCCCTCGATGATTGTGATGATCAAAAATGCTCCCTCTTGCATTTCCAAATACCTGCCAGGGGCTCTGAACCATTCCTCATTGAGAAGAACTGGGACACTAGTCCCAGAGAAAAGAAAAGCATGCTTTTCTTTAGTCACATTCAGCTCCTCAGATGCTGGCAGGAAGTAGGCAGAGATCTGAATTTAGGAGTTTTTGGGTGTGACAGTTAAGAACACGGGCAGCAGAGAGGGGCAGAGGGATTGAGGGTATGTGTAATGGAGTGATTATCACAGTCAGGTTTTCTGAACAACAGAATACCTGCCATTGGCTCAAAGCAACTCAGGAACACCACAATGGTGGAGGATTTCTGGCTGCCATTCAGGGACATTTGGACATGTGTCCAATTTCTGGCTATTATGAACATGCTTATACATATTTTTGGGTGGAGGTACACATTCATTTCTCTTGGGAATAGAGCCAGGGTGGACTTGATGGGTCACAGGGAATACAATGTTCATTTAGCTCTATTAAAAACTGCTGCTCATTTGTTTAATATATATGCATATATACCTACCTATGACTCAGCCATTCCATTCCAAGTATTTATCCAAGAGAAAATAAGGCATACGTCCACACAAAGATTTGTACATTAATGTTCATAGAAGCTTTATTTGTAATAGCAAAGAACTGGAAACGACACAAATGCTCATCAACAGGTGAATAAAACAATAAATGGGGCTACAGCCATACACTTGAATACTACTCAGCAATAAAAAACAAACTGTTAATAGATACATCAACATGGATGAATTTTAAAATAACTATTTGAGTAAAAGAAGCTAGATACAAAATACCTACTGTATGATTCCATGAATATAGAAGACAAACCAGTCCATAGTGATAGCAGATCCACGGTTGCCTGAGGATGAGGTGGTGGAGAGTAGAGAGAAGGGATGATTCCAAAAGGCTTGAGGAAACTTCTGGGGGTGGTGGATGTGTTTATGTTCTTGACTGTGGTAATTGCTTCATGGGTGAATACATAAGTCAAACTCATCAAATTATACACATTAAAAATATGCAATTTTATACATGAATTATACCTCAAAGCTAAAAAATTAAAAACCTATTGAACAGTTTTCCGAAGTGGTTGAACCAATTTATATTCCATCAGCAATGTATGAGAATTCTAGCTGTCTACCACTTTTGGTCTTAATCGGTCATTTTAATTTTGATGGTAGTGTGGTGGTATCACATTATGGTTTTCACTTGCGATTCCCTGATCGAATGACATTGAGCACCTTTTCGAAATGCATATTGGTCATTTGAATATCCTCTTTTGTTAAATGCCAGCTTCAGGTGTTTTCCCATTTTTCTGTTGGGTTCTTAGTCTTCTTACTTTGATTTGTAGTTCTGTATATATTCTGGATGAGGCCCTTGTCATGATGGGGGAGGTAGGGAGTTATCTTCCAGTCCGTCACGTGCCTTTTCATTCTTTGAATGTTGTCTTTTGATGAATAGGTCTTAGTTTTAATGAAATCCAATTTTTTAAGTTTTTCTCTTATTTAGTGGTTTTTATATCTTGTTTTAAAAATGTTTGCCTACCTAAAGTTATGGAGATATCTCTTCTTACTTTTTTTCGAGGACCTTATTGCTTTAACAATCATATATAGGCCTACATGTTTAAAAAAAAAATTTTTTTGGTATACTGTGAAATAGAGTGTGAAATAAAAGATCAATGAACTTTTTTTATTTCAGTGGATCTCAGTAGACCCCACACTATTTACTGAAAAGACCATCCTTTCCTGCGCTGAATTGCAGTGGTATCTTTGTTACAAATCAGGTAGCCATATGAAAACCGTTCCTTATACCCGGTTTAGTTTTATTCTGCTGCATTTACAGGGTTTGTATCAAGACTATGCTAATCTCATAAAATAAGACCAGAGGGTCCCTTTTCTATACTCTGAAAACTACGTACCTTGGAAATATTTGTTAAATCTGTAAAGCCGTCTGTGTCATTCAGTGTCCAATCAAGAAAACGGAAACCACCCACAGTATTTAAAAAGAGGGAAATCAAGATAGAATGAACCCAAAAGCCAACCAAGTGAAGTTAGCAATAGTAGAAACAGCCGTCACCCCTAACCTGGCGGGAACAAAGGGAGGAAGAGGTGCTCCCGGGGCCCGAGGGCTGAGATCACAGGCTGGGGGCTGGAATCCTGTGGGTGTAACCAGCAGGAGCTTGAGCCCCAGAAAAGAGGTCACCCCTGGAAGAGATTCCATGGGGCTCAGAGCAGGATGGGCCAGACCCTGGCTTCTCTCCTCCCCTGCCTCCAGCCTCCTGTGTGCCTTCCAGTCGTCTCTCACTCCCTGCATCCTCCAGAAGCCCGATGACCAAGAGCCTGGGAAGCAGAGCCTGCCGCGGACAGCCTCCCAAAGATGATACCTAGCCGGGGGAGAGGGGAAGGGCATGTAGTGGATCGGAGGGCAGAAGACCCTGGACTGGCGTTCCACCTGAGCCCAGAAACCTTTCTTAAATTTAATAGTCAACTTTTCTTCTAACTCTTCTAATTTTGTTCATCTAATATTTGCTAAGAAAATCATCTGTTTCAAAAAGGTTTTCAAATTATTAGCATGAAATACTACATTTTGCCATCTAAAATCTCTTCTATATTTATAGTTAATTCCCCTTTCTTACTCCTAATTTTGTATATTCTTGAGGTTAAATGTCTTTCTGCATTTGTGACTGTTGCCTAGGGACAGGCAATATCATCTATCTAACATGTTCCTCTGACCCCAGTATGTCCTTTAACTGATAAATAGGTCTAGAAGGCAATCCAATGCAGGATCACTTTGGCATGAATCTTTCCAGGCAGTGGCGTGTACATCCTTCAGGGGGCACACAAAGAGAAATGTCCTTTTTGGTGTAAACAGCTGTTGACCCACTGACACAGTAGGGCTTGCAAATGCTGATAAACTAATTTTATCATTCTTTCTTTGTTTACCAGCTGGAAGATCTCTATTAAGAGAAACTATCCCTTGGGGCTCCTGGGTGGCTCAGTCATTAAGTGTCTGCCTTTGGCTCAGGTCCTGATCCCAGTCCTGGGATCGAACCCTGCATCATGCTCCTTGCTGAGCGGGAAGCCTGCATCTCCCTCTGCCTGCTGCTCCCCCTGCTTGTGTTCCCTCTCTCGCTGTCTCTCTGTCAAACAAATAAATAAAACCTTGAAAAAAAAGAGAGAGAGAGAGAAACTATCCTTTATCACTATTTGGTCACTCTTGGCGATATTTTGACTTTCATTTTACCCTTTCACAACCTTTCAAATTTCTGACTTATTTTTTCTTTTTTAAGATTTATTTATTATATTTTGAGGGAGAGAGAATTTCAAGCAGACTCTGCACTGAGTGCAGAGCCTGATGCAGGGCTCAGTCTCAACCCTGAGATCATGACCTGAGCCAAAACCAAGACTCAGATGCTTAACTGACTGAGCCACCCAGGGGCCCCCAGATTTCTGACTTCTTTAACTAGAATAGTGATTTTAAAGTACAGACCTCAGAATTTTCACAGAGATGCCCCTATAACTTTTCATTTATCTTTTTTGTATATAATACAAAATTCAAAAGTTCAAGAGGGCATATAGAATAAAAAGCCTTCCTCTCCTGCTCATTCCTCCCTTGAATTCATTCAGTTCCCTCCCCAGAGGCAGCCATCATTACAAGTTTCTTATGATAGCTTCCAGACACATCAAAACTATACATATATTCAAGTGATAAAACAAATGTTCATAATAAGTGAATCTGTGTAAAGGGTACAAAGGTGTTCTTTATACCACTTTTTTTTTTTTTACAACTTTTGTTGTAAGTTTTAAAGTATTTCTAAGTAAAAAGGAATATGTATATTATATAACATATATATTCTTTTTGTCTTCCCCCTCTCTTTTTTCATTAAACAATATATCTTGAAGCTCTGTCCATGTCAATATATATAGAGATGCCTCATGCTTTTTAAAGACTGCTATTGTTGCATTGTATGGAAATACAGTGTACCATAATTTATTTAAATAACAGTATATAAATGGACATTTAGGTTGTTTTAAGTCCACTGATACTGCCCAGTTGCCGCAGTGAATGCCCTTTTAGGTTGTTGCTCATGTGTGTAAGCATTCCTGTATAAATACCTAGGAGTGGAACTGCCACAGCAGAGTACGTGAGCTTCTAATTTTAACGGTAATCGCCAAACAGTCCTCCCTAGGGGATATTCCAGCATACACTCCCACTACTTTTTTTGAGAGTGCTGGCCTTCTCATACTCAGCAACACAGTGTAATATGGAACTCGATTTCTTTTTTTTTTTTTTAAGATTTTATTTGAGAGAGAGGGGAGGGGAGAGGGAGAAGCTGAGCAGGGAGCCCCACGCAGGGCTGGATCCCAGGACCCTGAGATCATAACCAAAGCCAAAGGCAGATGCTTAACTGACTGAGCCACCCAGGCGCCCCTGGAACTCTATTTCTAATCTGATAGTTGATAAAATTGAATTTCTTTGTAGCTTCAACTTGCACCGGCTCTTCTTGTTTAAAAATCGCCTATATTTCTTTTCTGTGAACTATCTGCTTATATCCTGCACCCTATCTGGGTTACTGGCTTTTTTTTTTTTTTAGTTGATTTGTAGGAGGTCTTTATATGTTAAGAAAGTTAGCCTCTTGTCTATGATATCCTAACATTTCTGAGCTGGAAATAATAACCTTACAATAATCGAGTTCAGCACTACCATGTTTCAAATTTAAAAGCTGACTTAAGGGTGTTAAATGACTTGTGAATCTGGAGCCCAGATTTTTGCCTCCTGGTTTAGTCATTTTTACACTGTGTCATGCCAACCCAAAGACAGAAAAAACCAATACCCACCCTTTCAGAATGTAAAAGAATTGTGATCTCAGGACTTTGCCCCACTCCTTGGCCCCGTTATTCCTCACTAACCCATTTAGGGAAATATATCTTCCCAACTTAGGATACATAGCAAATTTGCACTTTGGGATTCACCAGACTTGCCTTCATCAAAGGTCTTACTTGCTCTAGGCAAAATGACTTCTTGACTCTTCCTACAAATTCTCATTCTTGAGCCAATTATTTCAACTTGGATTTATTTAGCTTCTGTTAAATGAAGATCCCTGTGTCAGGCAAGCCAAAACGATAAAAAGGAAATAGAAGATTCAGTCCCTGCCTTGGTGAACCGTCCATTTGAGGATACATAGCAAATACTGAATTTATTTAAAAATGAGGTCATAACTGCTTGCTAATGCTCAAGGCGTACAAATCAAGTGGTGATTAAATGGGTTTGTATCAATCAGAAAAGGACTCCTTCAAGTTAAGTTTTTAATTCAGATCAACAAAGAAGTCATGTATACAGATTATAACAATACCGACTAACACATGTTAGTTATCACTCTCTAGTCCTCAGAGACCATCATAGATATCATCTCTTTTCATCTAAATGGTGGTACATTTTTCTCATTTCATACATGAATAAACTGTAGGAATAATAGACCACAAGGCTTGTTCAGACAGCCCGGAAGGGCCCAGGGCTTCTCTCTCCAGGACCTACGGTCTGTGCACTGCACAACACTGCTCCGGTTTGGCAGAGGGAGGGAAAGAAGTGGGGAGGGTATTGAGGTGGTGGAATGAGTCACAGATTTGACTTCTTTTAAGAGGCCCTGTGGTGTAGTGAGAAAACTGTAATTTTGGAGTCAGACAAGATTTGAATCTTTCTTGCTATTTACAAGTTGTGACCTTGGCAAGTTACTCATCCTCCAAACCTCCATTTTATCAGCTGCGGAATGGAGTTAATATCTACTCTTTAAGGTTGCCTGACATATCAGACATACCATCTGATAAATGGTAGCTATTTCAATGAGGAGTGGGCTAGAGCAAAACTGTGGGTCGGTTTCCCCCTGAATGTGTTGTTGAGTGACTTGATTGCAGCAAAGAGGGTGGGAAGCAAAAGACAAAAAACAAAAGGGAATTGAGGAAGAGAGAAAAGCACTGCAGTCCTCCCTGAGACTCTTTTCTTGGGCTCTTGTCCCAGCAGGGACATTTTTGTAAATGTAAGGACAAATTAACTGAGAAAAGTTGATACGGTGCTCTCCGGATGCAGTCCTACTTGGCATCACGCACAAGACAATGTGTGTACAAGTGCAGTGCAGAGTGTTAAAGTGAGCTCTGGATGCGGTGGTGGAAGAGGGGCTTGCCTCAGCCTTTGCCACTTTCCAGCTCTGTGTTCTTAAATGAATCCATTAACTTTCTTGCTCCCGGGGACACTGTGAAGCGGGGCTAGTCATCCCTCTGTCACAGGATTTCCAAGGATCAAACTAGAAATTCAGTTCACACCTACACAATACCTACTGTGATGGTTAATTTTGTATGTCAGCTTGGAGGGTGTCTTAGATGAGATTCTATTTAAATTGGTGAATTTTGAGTAAGCAGAATACCCTCCATAACGTGGGTGGCTCTCAGTCAGTTGAAGGCCTGCATAGAACAAAAAGTTCGGCCTCCCCCAGCAAGAGGGAATCATCCAGCAGACTGCCTTCAGACCTTATCTACATCATTGGTTCTCCTGGGTCACCAGCCTGCTGGTCCACACTGCAGATTTGGAGGCCCAATCTCCATAATCATGTGAGCTAATCTCATAATAAGTCTCTCTCTATCTCTGTCTCTCTCTCTCCCTCTCCCATTGGTTTGTTTCTCTAGAGAACCCTGACTAATACAACTACCATGGGTCAGGCATTGTTCAATAGGATACACTATTGAAGGAGAGAGGGAACAAATATTCTTGAGGGGCAAGAGTCAGACAATAAGGCAAACAAGACAATATCAAGTAGTGATATGAATAAAATGCAAAATAGGGTGCTGAAAGCAATTGGGTGGGGCTCCTTTGGCCTGGGTGGATCTGGGCGGAACATTATTATAGACAGGGGAGTGCAGAGGTTCTTAGGAATGAGCTCAGTGTGCTTGTGCAGAAGGCAAGACTGTGTGCCTGGGAACAGAGCAGTGAATAAAGAGTGGTAGGAGATGAGGTAGGTAAGGTTGCAAGGTCACATCGGGTAGGCCTAGTATGCTCATGGTAAAGAATTTAGGTTTTAACTAAGTGCAGTGGGAAACCATTGAAGAGTTTTGTGCCAGCACATGACATATTGTGATTTATATACATGCACACACACACACAGACACACACACGTCTTAACGGAGGTGAAACTCACACAACATACATAAAATTAACCATTCTAAAGTGAACATTTTAGTGGTATTTAGTATATTCACAATGTCATGCAATCACCACCAATGTGTATTTTTAGAAATCTGTGGAAAATGGGTGGCAGGGGAGCAAGGGTACAAAAGAACAAACCTGTTTGGAGGCTGATGCTAAACCAGGTGGCTCGGGTGGCAGCAGGAAAGATGGGGAGAGTAGACAGATGCATGGGACGTGCTTTAGGGGAAGAGTCAGCAGGCCTTTAGCAGATTCAGTGCAATATGTGAGGGGGAAATGCAATCTGCATGGAAGAACTTGGTCAGCTTTGCAAACTGTCAAATGTGATCTCCATTATGATGACTAGGATTTTATGATTATTAAAGAGAAAGAGCCGGACGGGCTGGTTTCTCAACGTCCCTCGAACTCTTGAGGTCCTCTGATGCTTTAAAGCTGGGTAAACTGCCTTGGGGAAAAAAGGGAAGATTTATTTGAAGATGTTCCTGATCCATGCAGTGCCCGAGTGCTTCCAGAGGACAGTTCCAGGGCATTGTCCAACCAAATACTTGGTGAGAACAGGCAAAGCCTGCCTTCCTCCAGCCAGCAAAGCTATGTCACAGCCTGGAGGCTTGCATGGGAACTGGCGGGCCTGGGTTCAGCATCCCAGACACGACACTCTTAAGAAGGAAGTGCCCTGACGCCTGGGCTCTCAGACCTCCAAGACGTCCAGTAAAAACAGACTGGGTGGCGAGGCCCCGGGCCAGAGAAGGGAGAGTGCTTCCAGCAGTGCAGCCCTATGCCGATGATTCTTGCTGGCACTGAGCATGCCTCAGAAGGTTATAGCACTTTCCCAGAATCCCAGGGTGCTGGTGTCTGAAATCTTGCATCTAACCCTGTTTGCATCCCAAACCACATTCAGGTGGCAAGAGTCTTCAAGAAAGACCCTCTCCAAAAGACGGTTTCTTTCCTCCTTCCCTTCTGCTTTGAGGAGCTTGCCATAAATCTGAATCTATTTGGTTTATGATCTTTGCTGTCTCCTCTGGAAAGAGTGACTTCTTTTTCACATAAGATTTAGCTTTAGATAGGCTGTAACTAGGCTGGGAAATCTCTTCCCTAAACAGAGAGTTTCTCACTAAGAAATAAAGAAGCTGAATTAACTCTTTAAAGTCACCTGAGTAATGATGCCGCTGCATTATAATTTGTGAACGGTCCCTCTTCCGTCTGAGAGAAGAGACAGCCTTAGTAGTTCTCAAAATGTAGACCCCAGACCAACAGCATGAGCCTCTGCATCACCTGGAACTTATGAAAAATGCAGATTCTCAGACCCCATCCCTGACCTACTCAATGAGAAACTCTGGGACTTGGGGCCCAGCAACCTGTGTTCTCACAAGTCTTTCAAGGGGTTTTGAGGCATGCTGAAGTTTGAGAAACGTTGCCTTAGAGAAACAGACACGTAGAAACTGGGAAGAGCAATCAGGTGGTGATCACATGATGGATGAAGGAAATGAGGCCCAGAGAGAGAAGGGAACTTGTCCTAGAAGATGTAGAGGACAGATAGCTTTTTGGTTTCTCTGGATTTTCCCTCCTTTCCCATAGGGAAACTCGGATTTCCCTTTTGAATTGTTGTCCTTTCTTAGTTCCGGTTGCTCACCAGTCCTCACATTATCAAGTAAGTTTTAATGTTTACTCTGTGTTTTATATAAATCTGGCCATTTTATACACTAAAAGGTATATGACACTAAGTACATAAAATGCTAAAGAGATCTTAGAGAATGGCCTAGGTAGGGTTTCCTGCAAACAGATCTGGTGCAGAGAATTGCGTGCAGAAATTTATTGGGTGTACTTCCATAGATACACCAAAAGGATTGGTCAGAAGAAGAAATTGATCCTTACTATGGTTGTAACTGAGGCCTCAGATAACCCTTAGACAATCTCCAATTCTGGAGCTGAGGTGCGCTTTCAGAATTATTTCCAATGGAAGCAAGGGAGCCTGACCTTTATATCGCGGCATTAGCCAGTCCTGGCTGTGAGACGCCCCTGGGAGGGGCCTCAATCTTGAGCCAGGCAGCTCTCTGCCAAGGGCACTGACTAGTAAGCTGTGAGCCATCAGCAGCTGGGAGCTAGATCTATCAGCCCGGAAGAGGGGATCTGGAGAGAACAGAAGGTATTCAAGATTTGGGGAGTGAATGACAGGATCAGAAGAATTCACCTGCTGAAAATAAAACCAAAACACCCCGAGACTTAATGTTAAAGAATCAGATCCTAAAAGAAGGTGTTTTGCTGATGAGACTAGAGAACTTACCATCTCTACTAAATATTCCCAAGTCTAGTGAAGAAGATCCTGGTATGTGCCAGAGCTTTCCAACACGTGTGTGTATTAGGCAACAATGACTTGCAAATGTGTGGGGGCTTTTACTTTCTTGTAACCTTATGGTGGCAGAACAGGACTTAGGATAACAGGTCCCTCTATCAGTTCACCCAGTATGCCATACAAACATTGTTTTGCATGGTGCATGATGTACAAAAAGTTGCAAAGCATTAGCTTATCAAGTTATTTGTTCAGTTGTACTGTATTATGTCTGGGGCAAGGCAGGCATCACAGAAGGAAGTGGTCTCTATGAATTTACACAAAACTGGTTGGTGCTTCTCAAGCTCCATGCCAGAGTGGGATCCTTCTGATTCTGAGAACCAGCACCATTTATCCAGAAACATCTCCAGAGTTCAGTAGGACAATTCATCCAGGTACTCTAGAATGATTAAATATTCCTTAGGAGCAAAGGATATCCCTTGAAGCTTTGCTATACTTGTGTCCACATTAAGAATATCTGTGTCCACATGAAAAAGTGCTCAACATCGCTCGGCATCAGGGAAATCCAAATCAAAACCTCAATGAGATACCACCTCACACCACTGAGAATGGCTAAAATTAACAAGGCAGGAAACAACAGATGTTGGCAGGGATGCGGAGAAAGGGGAACCCTCCTACACCGTTGGTAGGAATGCAAGCTGGTGCAACTACTCTGGAAAACAGTATGGAGGTTCCTCAAACAGTTGAAAATAGAGCTGCCCTTCGACCCAGCAATTGCACTACTGGGTAGTTACCCCAAAGATACAAATGTAGGGATCCAAAGGGTTACGTGCACCCCAATGTTTATAGCAGCAATGTCCACAATAGCCAAACTGTGGAAAGAGCCAAGATGTCCATCGACAGATGAATGGATAAAGAAGATGTGGTATATATACACAATGGAATATTATGCAGCCATCAAAAGGAATGAGATCTTGCCACTTGCAATGACGTGGATGGAACTGGAGGGTGTTATGCTGAGTGAAATAAGTCAATCAGAGAAAGACATGTATCATATGACGTCACTGATATGAGGAATTCTTAATCTCAGGAAACAAACTGAGGGTTGCTGGAGTGGTGGGGGGTGGGAGGGATGGGGTGGCTGGGTGATGGACATTGGAGAGGGTATGTGCTATGGTGAGTGCTGTGAATTGTGCAAGACTGTTGAATCACAGTCTGTACCTCTGAAACAAATAATGCAATATATGTTAAGAAAAAAAAGAAGAAGAAGAAGATAGCAGGAGGGAAAGAATGAAGGGGAGTAAATCGGAGGGGGAGATGAACCATGAGAGACAATGGACTCTGAAAAACAAACTGAGGGTTCTGGAGGGAAGGGGGGTGGGGGCATGGCTTGGCCTGGTGATGGGTATTAAAGAGGGCACGTTCTGCGTGGAGCACTGGGTGTTATGCACAAACAATGAATCATGGAACACTGCATCAAAAACTAATGATGTAATATATGGTGATTAACATAACAATAAAAAATTAAAAAAAAATCTGTGTCCACAAAGAATATCTTTGTGTTTAGCATCCTGAGTGGTATTATCCTCAGGAGCTCTCTGAGAAAAGGCTGGGCACCAGTGATCCTACCTTATCCCCTCATTGACAAGCCTGTATCTAATTTGTCACTCAGGCCCTTAGTTAGGGACTCAGTTTTCCATAGCTTGCTTACCTTATGAGGAACTGATAGAATTAAGTTCTCAAACCAGCAAACCTGAGGGCCAACCTCTGGGTCATGGTGACTCAGTACGGAAACCCTGGGCAAGTCTCTCTCAGCAGCATCAGTGAAACATCATTCAAGGTAATATCTTATTCAGAAGGGACTGGCCACTGGAGAAGCAATATTTGTCACAGAACACATAATTCTGGGACTGTGCTCTCTATCTAAAACTAGGCAGCATGGGAAGGAGTTTGAGAAGCCTTGATGACAGACATCTGTTCAGTGACCCTTAGGCTGGCTCCCTGTGGGGAGATCTGAATTCTGTAGCACAAATAGATGTCATAGGTGTCATGCTCTGTAATCTCTGGTCATAGGGACAGACTAAGGGAGACACTTGAGCCATTCTCATCTTCCCATTCTATCTCTCACCTTTTTGTAGGGAAGAAACACTAGGTGTTTCCCCTGTTTGGTTGTGAGCTTTGACCCAAATCCTTGGTCATCTTGGTCTCAGAGCTGCCCCAGAACTAGATCTCAGGTGGATTTCAAACTGTTTTTTGACTACCCACTGGGCTATAAGAAATATGGTCCTCTTGATTTTCTTTCCAGGGGAGAGAGGAAAGAGATAGTAGTGGTCTGAAAATGTAGCACCTGTGCCAAAGGATTCCTGTTCATTGGCAGGGAATTCCCCATGGCCCCTAACACACGCACACACACACGCACACGCATACCCAGCAGGTCCATTCTCTAACACTATAAAAAGGTACACCAACTTCCCCCTGGGTGACACCATGGAGGTTTCTCTGGCAGAGCAAGTCTGGGCAGGTGATGGATGCTTCACTTGGACTGCTGGCTTAGGGACCAGAGAAGCAGAAAAGGAAGAGAGCCAGACTTGACAACTGAAATTCAGCCTGAGTTCCTGTCTCCAGGGAAGGTTTTATGCTATTCTCTGGGACCATTCCAGCCAACTTCAGGGAGAGAGGTGTCATCTCTGTTTGGAGTTAGCCAAAGCCCACTCCCTAGTGCTTTGGAGCAGCCAACTGAACTCTGGCGTCTCCTTCTTGTTGTGCTTTAACACGATGCCAATAGGCTCCACCCTAGCTGGGAGATGGTGCAGCCCCTGCCAAAGACCTTGTCTTTTTTGACCACAGGGCCCAGAGCATCCAGGGGCCTCCAGCTCTCTGGGTCCCACCAAACCCCCAGGCCTCCCTGGCACACTGTCAGAGAGTGGCTGCCACTGCTTTGACACAGACTTAGTCACAAGCTGTTGCTCTTATCTCTACCTCTGTGTTCTCCTTTTTAGGAACAGGGATAATGACCTCTTTATTTCTCCATAGCCCATGGCACCTACAATAGTGCTGGTTACAAGGCACAGTCTCAGGAAATGTCTGGTAGATGAACAAGTAAATGCATAAATGAATAAATACATTTATGAATATTTATGAAACCCCTGTTACCACTGACCCTTTGAGTGAGGTTGCTGAGCTAGAGCATCTAGTCCCAGAGCAGAGGGTGGGAGATGGGGTGGGGGACCCTCACTAGCTGCCCCAGAAGCACTCCCGCCAGGATGGGGGAGCAACTATCTTTCTTTGTCAACAGAGACATCTTAATATCACCCTTGCAAGTCCCGGTCTTGGATGGAATTGGGTATGTAATAAGAGTCATAGTAATATGACAGAAAAATCTATACCAAGGATAGTATGTATAACCATTTTCCCTCTGGGGGCTCCTGAGGTTAAAAAAGGTTTTATTTTCTTTGAGCTGACCAAGTATACTAATCAAGCAAAACTAGCTTCTATAAGAAGCAAACCCTCCAATTCTCCATAGCATAACTAGGGTAGTTTTTTTTTTAAGCAATATTAGAAAATGTATATATATTTCAAAAAAAATTATCTAGAGATTTCTCACCCATTTGCTTCCAGTATTATTTTTTCTGTACAAAAGTTTTGCTTATTTTATTATTTCTAAAAATTACTTTTTTTTATTATGTTAACCACCATACATTACATCATTAGTTTTTGATGTAGTGTTCCATGATTCATCGTTTGCATATAACACCCAGTGCTCCGTGCAGATTTCTTGCTCCCATCGGTCCCATCAGGGATTCCATAGGTAGACTCCCATGTGATGGTTCATGGACCCACGTTCCTTCCTTGAGGCTTAGCTATATCCCCTTGGGTCTTGGCGTCCTTCCTGCCTTTAGCTGGCAGACAAGGAAAGAGAAGGTGGAGGAGAAATACTCAGTTCTTAATCACTTTGGCCTGGAAGTGACACACATCATTTCTGCCCACCTCCCAGGGATGAGAACCATTCTCCCTGGTCCACAAAGCTCTCCCCAGATGCGAGGGAGTTGGGAAATGTAGCTCCAGGTGGAAAGCCCTCTTAGAGAACCCCTCATCCTGAGAGGGGATGCAGACCTCAGAAAACCAGCTAGCTGTCCCTGACATGGTGAAATAATGACTGGCAGTAGCAAAGTGAAGAAGCTGAGGAAATGGGGGAAAGGACACAGAGCTAGTGGGGTAGGACTCTGAAGCTCAGAGAAGGGAGAGGGTGAGGAGAGGAGAGAACAGACTGGAGCAGCAACTGCGGGGCGTGAGACTTTGGAAAGAGACTGTTAAGAAATCTTGCTGAGTGTTGTTGGTGCATTGCTCCCTTGTCAGGCTTCACCAAGCCTACAGTAGCTTCAGTGGCTGGTGGGAGGGCAGAGGCTGGCCTCAGGGTTATCGAGTTACATGGGTTAAAAGACCAGAGCTGTTCTGAAATTAAATGATGATGATCGGGCGCCTGGGTGGCTCAGTTGGTTAAGCGACTGCCTTCGGCTTGGGTCGTGATCCTGGAGTCCCGGGATCGAGTCCCACATCGGGCTCCCTGCTCAGCGGGGAGTCTGCTTCTCCCTCTGACCCTCTCCCCTCTCATGCTCTCTCTCTATCTCATTCTCTCTCTCAAATAAATAAATAAATAAGTAAATCTTTAAAAAAAAATAAATGATGATGATCATTGCACAGCATTGTGAATATACTAGAAATTACTGAACTGCACACACAAAAGGGTGAATTGTACGTCCATGGTACTGTAGCTCAATAAAGAAATTATATGAGGAAAAAACAGGACCTACCACCTTTTGAGCACTACGTTTGTGCCTTATTTTACATATCTTGATCATCTCGAATTCTTACTTTAACCTGAAAGGTAGATAGGGATTAATGTCTCTATTTTACAGCTAACTGAGATTCCCCAAGGTTAAATGGCCCAACGCCACCCAAGTGGTGGAGTCAGAATTCGCACTCGGAGATCTGCCTGGCTGCAGAGTTGGCAGTCTCCCCGTGGCCCTGTCTGCTTTCTGGAACAGTGGTTGGTTGTCCTTTACTGAGTGCCAGCTACTGAGGAAGGAACTTTATATGTGATTTGAATTTCCTCAAAAGTCCTGGGAAGTTGGTGATACTCTTCGTTCATAGATGAGGTCACCAAGGCTCCCAGTAGTCAACGATTGCCCCAACTGGACTAAAAGTGGCAATGCCAGGTTTCATTTCCTGTCTGATTTCAAAGCCCCTCAAAGTGCTTTTACTTGGGAGTCCATCAGCACCGTTCCACTTACAGCCACAAACACACTTCTCTCTAACTTTTCAACAAATAAAGCTTGCTTTTCCCTGCCTGATTCAAATCCAGCTCACTTACTTTATGGAGTGTTTATGAGGTGGCACGTATTATGTTAAGATGCTTTCTCTTTCCCTCTTCACTAATAGAGGTCCTCCATCTTTTTCAAAGTTTGATTCAGAGGTTCTTTCTCTACAAAGTTGCCATCAATTCTATCCAATTCCGTTTACCTTTATCTCTTAAACAGGAAGACTATTGTGATTTTAGTAGTGTGACTCAGAGTGTAATCTTTGGATGGATCTAATCTGAGATGTGTTTTGCCATTCCATGCAAGATAGGTAAAGAAATTGAGTGTAACTATTTAGAAGCTTTGATAGTAATTTGACATTGCTCTGACATCTAATTGCATAATCAGTGGGCTTATATTTTATGTTTTTATTTCATTTTTATAGGAATTCACTTTTATTGTATTTTACCAAAAAAAAAATCAATCTACCACAGACTGGAAATTTTTTAAAAATTATCCTGTACCACAGATAGTTTGAGAGGCATTGATCAGAACCAGCAAATTGTGGCCCGTGGGCCAAATCCAGCCCACCACCTAATTTTGTAAATAAAAATGTATTGAAACACAAGTACACTCTTTCGTTTACATACTGTCTACAGCTGCTTTGATGCTACAATGGCAACACTGAGTACAGCTCTTCCTTGACTTATGATAGGGTTAGGTTCCCATAAACCTGTCGTGAGTTGTAAATAGCATACATCAAAAATATGTTTAATACACTTAACCTACTGAGCTAACCTAAGGTAGCTAGCCTTCCTTAAATGTTTACATTAGTCTACAGTTGGGCAAAATCATCTAACACAAAGCCTATTTTATAACAAAATGTTGAATAGCTCATGTAATTTATTGACTACTGAAAATGAGAAACAGAACGGCCGTGTGGGACAGAATGGTTGTCAACGTATCAGTAATTTACCCTCATGATCACATGGCTGACTGGGAGCTGCAACTGCCCAGCATTATGACAGCGTATTGTACCGTATGTCACTAGCCTGGGAAAAAATCAAAATTAAAAATTTGAAGTATGGTCTCTGCTGAATGCATATAACTTTCTCACCATTGTAAATAAAAAAAAAATTGTAAGTTGAACCATCGTAAGTCAAGGACTGTCTGTAGTTGTGACAGAGACCATATGGCCCACAAAGCCAAAAATATTTATTACCTGGACCTTTACAGAAAAAGTTGCTGACCCCTGCTCTAGACCACTGGTTCTCAGCTGTGACTGCACATTAGGAACACCTGGAAGAGAGTTTTGAAAGACGAATCGTTCTATTTCCAGAGATTCTGACTTAATGGCTTGGGGTGCAGTCTGTGCAAGTCATTTTAATTGCAGCAAGCTTTCAACTGTAGCTGAGAATAAGAATCACTGTGGATGCCAGGGATCCACCCTGAACCCACTGAGTCAGAGTTCTGGAGTACAGGGCCCATACTTGAGTAGGTATGGCTTGAGTATATTTTGTTAAGTAAATGCCCCACAGGTAATCTAGATGGTTAGCTGGGGTTGGGAATCACTGATATAGACTCAGGAGCAATGATTTCAAAGCTGTAACATGTATCAGAATTACATGAGGTAGGTGCTAAGAATACAGATTCTCAGGCCTGCCTCTTGTGAGTCTGAATAACCCATGTGGATGTGGCCTAGGAAGGTGTTTTTTCAACAAGCCCCACAATGCTTCCGGAGCAGGGCACCCTTGGACACACTCTGAGAAACACTGCTCTAGCAATAAGCCCTTGGTTTCTGTCCAGGTTTCCCCAGAATGACTTAGATTCTGTGACTCATTTTTTTTCCCCTTTGTGAAATGAAGAGAACAATCCCTCCCTAGCCTTACTTTTCCAGGACTTATGAGTTCTGAACATATAATGTATGTGAAGGTGTTCTGTTAAAGTAAAGAAAAATGCATGTAGAGAAGCATATTAACTCTTCCTGAGATATAAATGATTGACAATGTATAATAATATAACATAATATAATATAATATAATATCATAATATATAAATAACTGACATTGTTTTATCTCCAGGCAGATGTGCATTTCTTCTGAAGGAATCTCCAGAGGAGAATTCAGGCAGCTAGAATAGGCTCAGAGCAGGAGGTCTGGGGTTTTTATGGGGCTTTCTCTACATCCTTTGACTCCTGTCCATGTAACAATAGGAAGGAGAAGAAGAAAAAGAAGCTCTCACCAGCCTAAGCCTTCATACTGCTTATTTCAATTAATCCTTACATCAGCTCTCTAAGTTAGACGTAGCATGCTCATTTTAAAGATGAGGGAAATCCAACTCAGAGGGGTAAAATGATTTTCCTGAAGTCACTGATAGCCAGATTGTGTCAGAGCAGTGATTTAGGGTCCAGGTCATCAGACTCCAGAGCCCACATTCTTAAGCACTCTACCACTCTCCCCTTTGTGTAAAAACCTTGACTAGGAGAGGGAAGAGAAGGCTCCTGGAAGGCCACTCAGCCAGTGCAGTATTTGCTCAGAATTCCTAACTATGGAGCCCCATGTCCCCTGCCTCCCTCCACCCCATGTTCACATGTAGGCACAATGTAGACTCTGCATGATGCAAGCATCCTTGGAAAGACCTGCTCTTTATTACTGAGCTGACAGCCATTTATGAAGTCATTCCATGATCTGACCATTCATTATTTGGGAGCTGTCAACAGCAAACACGGCAGAATCCTCAGTGTTCTGAGAAGCAGAAGCACAAGAAAGAAGAAATCACTGAGTGTTTCCTCACCCCTACAGGAAAAACACAGCAATCCTGGGGATTCCGTACTTTTTTTGTTTGTTTGTTTAAAATACTATTTGTTTTATTCTTTAAAATGCTATTGTGTGTTTTTTTTAATTTTGTTTTATTATGTTATGTTAGTCACCATACATTACATCATTAGTTTTTGATGTAGTGTTCCATGATTCATTGTTTGCATATAACACCCAGTGCTCCGTTCAATACGTGCCCTCCTTAATACCCATCACCGGGCTAAGGGGCTCTGTACTTTTAAAGATTAGCTCTGTGACAGTGGAGAGCAGGAGCAGGCCTAGGAAAAGGGGATCTGCCTCGAGGCACTTCTAAGCACATCATCTATTTGAGTTCAGTTGAAATCTGAAGGAGTAGGAGGTGTCCAGGATCTGATATGGCAGGAAGAATGGACCAGGTCTTTACCCACTAAGACCATGGACCACCTGAGGGCCCAGCCAGAGGTGCTGGAGGCTTTGTCCAGGAGACGCTGGAAGAAGTCGTCTGTGACCCAGAGCAAGTGTTTCCTAGCCCCGGCCCCGGGGAAGGGAAGTTGGCTAAAACAGAGGTTCCCATCCTTCCACCTATTTTGCTCTTCCCATCCCCAGCTTCTCCCTCATCCCCCTTTGTGTCCCACGCAGAGTCCCCTTTCTCACCGTACATTCTAACTTTTCCTCTCCCCCGACCCCTCATGCCCCTGACCAGTCCTCCTTCCACTCCCTTCAGCAGAGTGGCCTTGAGAACTGCAGCCAGGGCAGGGCTATTGACCTGCTTTTGACTTTCTGCCCTCCAGGTCACACCCATCCTTACATTTCGTTCCCCCACAGGAACCCAGAACACAGCAGTAACCTGCTATAATGTGGAAGAACCATTTCAGTAATGACAGCTTTTTGTTGATCTCAGGGGTCAGCAAACCATAGCCCACAGGTCAAATCCAGCCCACCATTTTGTAAGGGAAATTTTATTGAAATACAGCCACACTCATACTCACCTGGTGTCTATGGCTACTTTCATGCTTCAAGGGCAGAGGTGAGTATATAGGAAATAAAGGTCATGGTCTGCAAAAAGCCTAAAAAAATTCACTCTCTGGCTATTCACAGGAAAAAAATTGTCAGCCTCTGATCTAGAATATCCTCTGCTGAGTCTAAAGTCTTGTTTGAAGAAGTCTCTCAGTTGTTTCTGCTAGGTAGAAATGGTTTGTGAGTGTTTTCTTCAGAAGGTGCTGAGTCTTTGAAAGACATTAGTGAGTCCTATACAACAGTAAGTTGGTAACAAAAGGAGGGTGACCCCCCCCAAAGAGCAGTACAGTCACCCCTGTAGTAACCAGGGTATGCCTGCTTCATGAGAGGGATTGGGCTGGGGCCCCTCTCTGCTGACAAGCAGGGCAACAACTCCCCAAGACAAAGCCCTCCACTTTCCTCACCACTCCTCTCCGGGAGAGCCTCTTGGTGCCACAAGGACAGAAACAAAAGAACTAGTAATGGAAGCTGAATAGTTCTCCATTAACACAGGTTTGTGCCACTTTTGTCTCAAGTGAGACATGTTGACTGGCAAACTGCAAGATTCCCACAGCTCTTTGATGACCAACCCTAGTCAGTTCTTGTCTTCTACTTGCTCTCTATTCCTTTCATCTCAGAATGAAACTACTTGAGCCATGAAGTCACCCCCTCCACCCACAGATAATTGGCTATTTAGTGTTGGGGTCATTTTAATTTTTGGCTTGATAATATTAATAATGATATTATTACTAGTAGTCTTCCATATAGGAGGCTTACTCTGGCAAGAATTATGTGCATTTACATCATGTATGGCAACTTGACCCACTCAAAATAGTGCCAGATCCCCCCCACTGCTTCTTCACATCTATCTCCCCCCCTCCCCCCACCATTGTGACTATCCCCAGGGTCGCTGTGACACTGTGCTGTATCTGGCAACAGAACACAGATCAACTGGGGCTCCTATCAGCCCTGCTCTGAAAGCATCTCTGAAACACTGTAGTGTTCACATGTCTCAGGGGGTCTCTCCCAATTGCTGTGTTGAGGCCACATCATAACTTAAAACAGGCCTTCATCATCATTGCTCTGGAAGTTGCCTCAGAACTGCTACACATTCTGCATAGTCAGTTCTACTAACACAATGGTCACCAAGCCACCCCTGGGGCCCCACTCGCTTCCCCATCCTTGACCTAAATGGGAGCCATTGGTCTTAGGATCCCTGGGAGAAGCCTCACTGCTCTGTTCTGCTGACATTCCATCTTTAGGACATCTATGCTACACTGCTGGAGCTCCTCAGAATCCCAGGATGCCATTCCTTTATTTGTTTTTTCAGAGAACAGTGCTGAGCATTCCTGTGTGGACAGAATGGATAAGACACTGCACTGACTTCAAAGAAGACTGGGCTCTAAATGGGAGAATGAAAAAACTGTGTAACACGGCCATAGGGCACCAGGTGCTGTCCATGGGGAACTTGGAAGTGAGAGTTCAAGAAGACTTAACAGAGGGGAAACACCAAGGTTTTAAAGGACACATAGGACCCAGACAAAGGGATCCAGGATAGAGATGGAGTTCTGGGCAAGAGGAGAAACACATTGACCCATAGGCATAGGAGGGCTTAAAGGTTTGAAAAAAAAAGTATTTCTGTCTTCCTTGACTTATGGGGCCTGCAGATATATCCCATGTACTTATGGGGCCTGCACTGCAGATGTAGTGCCCAAGGCTCCAAGTCCTACAAGAAGCCTAGCATTGAAGATGACAGCTTCCCTGCCATGGGAACTCAGACCAGACCCTGCCTGGGAAAGCAGATTCCTTGTGTTGTATCATCGTGGTGCTATTCCTTCCTCCTTCTAATGCCCTTGACATAGGCTGTGGGTCCACCCTACCCTGGCAGGGATTGGCCCTTCCATCAGCTGAGGAATAGTTTTCTATATTTTTCTGGTGAGTTTATTATCTTAAGGTAAGGAAACAAGTCTCAAAACGCCTTTTTGTCACCCTTCTATACTCTCCATGGCCTCTAGGCCAGATTAGACCACCACCAAACGGTATGGAACTGCAACAAGCCAGATCCCCCTGCACCATGTTTGCAACCCTTGGTAACATTCACTAGGCTCTATTGGGCCCTATGCTATTCTTATACAGTCATGATTAACAACAGGTTGAAAGTTGTGACTTTTATTTGTCTCCATATAACTTTAACTTGAGAGAGGCATGAAGAAGATTGAGACCCCTGTCCCAGTTCTCAGAAAAAGAAAACATCTAAAACAGTTAATCTGGGGTTTGTGCTTGGCTTTATGGTTTTCATGAGGTTTGTTCAACTGATGCCAGCAACATCTGGAACTGGGAGCTTGTCTGGTCACATTGCAATAAAAGGAGCCTCACTTGTCTGGGCTTCCCTGCAGGAAGAGGCCCAGGAGACAGAGCAGCAGAGAGGGTACCAGGGTATTAGAGGCAGTGGGAGTAGGCAGGGGCATGTGGGTTTTGCCTAAAGAAAGACCAGCCATTCCATCTGGTTGAGCCAGGGCCCAGAAAGTAGAGAATCACCACCTAAAAGGAGGTACTTTGCACTGCTCTACTCCTTAACCAGCCAGTTCCTTTCCTCCTTCAGCCTCCCCACTCCTTCATTCACTTCTAGGTTTTAGAGCTCTTCTGCTCTGAACAGGCTGCTAACTTTTGACTCTATAAATCTATTTCCCCAACCTTCTCCCATCAAAGTATTTCCGACTACCCCATGTTAAAAAATAATAATAATTTTTAAAAAACAGCGTGTAGAAGGACAAATGCAGGAAATGTCAAAGTGAGATCAGTTTTAAGACAACAGGGCAAGGGTGATTTCCTTTCCTGCCGTAAAAATTCCTTTACAGTTACGATGATCATGTTTTGTTAATAAAAGTAATATATTTTTTATTTCTTTCTCTTTCCCTCCAGATTTTTGAGTCCAGTCTATTGCCAATCTTTGATAAATTAGGTTAAGGTTATGTGCTAATTGCTTAAAGCTTCCTATACCCAGAAGCAACTATACTTTTAAGATGGGTTCCTGGAGTCAGCTGACAGCCAAATGGTGTTTTCCTAATATCCTTTCAGTAGCAGAGTTGAGTTTTTGTTAAAGGGTAGGTACAGAATCCCTGAACCTTAACCACTGGTAAAGATCTTGATGGTCTTCCAGCAAAATCTTCCACCCAGTGATGGAATTCTCCCTAAAACACCCAGAACTGGTTGATCACTTCTAGTATGGGAACTTATTTCTGTGAGAGACAGATATTCAGCCTCTGGATGGTTTTGCTAGAAAATTCTCTCTCTCTTTTGTTTTCTGAAAGAAAAATCTACCTTCCTAAAGATTTCTTTTACCAAACCAAGTTAGATCATCTGGAGCCTAAATATGTCTAATCCCTTCCCCACATCATAGTAGGTTAAATATTTAAAAGTAGCCATCCCAAACCAAGGCTTTTCCTCTCTAAGCAAAAAAATCCTAAAATCCTTCAACCCTCTCTGCTGTGACTCGTACAAAGCCAACCTGCCCTCCGCAGGATTCTCTTTAGTTGGTCAATGTCCCTCTTGAAATCAGTGCTCATAGTTGGGCTCAAATTCCAGATGCATTCTAACCATTTGCAAAATAGAATATGGATCTTACAGCTCTTTTAGCAACCTTAGCAGGCCGTTTCCCTTGCTGAGCTTGGAGAACATATTTCTTCCTCCAGTCCCTGCCTCTCACCAACCCTTTTTCAGACAAGTGGCTGTTAGCTCAGCTTTTCCTCACAACCATGTTATTCCAAGTACATTTTCAAACTAAACTGAGGGCTTTGTTTTCAATCTATGTCCTGTCTAGGTCTCTCCCAGTCTTAGTTCTGGCACTTAGTATGTGTTAGCCTTCCCACCTCATTTCAAGTCTGCACAAGAAAGGCAAGGTGGCCAGACACAGAGCTCACTCGTATCTCCATTCAGGCTGAGACTGACCAATATCCTTTGGACTGCTCAATCAGCAACAAATCCACACATTTCTACTACTTTTAATACATAGCTATCCATCTTGTTGGCAAGAACAGAGGAGTTATTTTATCAAAAGTCTTTCTAAGATCTTGTTACACTATGTTTATGCCTGCCTAATCATGATACAAGTCCAATCACCCAATAACAAAAGGAAATTACATTGGCCAATAACCCATGGAGCTCCTGGTGGGCACATGATTCTTTTCTAAATGCCAACATATCATCTCTTAGAACCATCACATCAAAAACTAATGATATATTGTATGGTGACTAACATAACATAATAAAATAAAATAAAATAAATTTGTGACAGGAATCAATATTAAATTGATTGCCATTATCTTAAAAAATCTACTTTTCCCAGCATTAAAAAATCAGGGTATTTATTTAACTATCTTCACTTTACTATCATGTCTCCCATTCATGATTTCCTAAACACTTTTAACAACCACATCTGCAAATTCTTTTTACCATTCTAGGACAGAATTCTTCTGACCTGGAAATTGAGCTCATTTAAGTTGGCTACATACTTGCTCTATCTAGCCCATCTCAGCCTTTGGTTTCTTTCTTCATTTTTTAAATGCTTCCCCTCTGTTGTGTTTAATGTAATACTTGCCACGTTCAAGAGAATATTTATCACAAATATGTAAACTACAAACATAATATATGATTATATAAACTATAAATATGCAATACATACAATAATGTGTAATAAAATGATGAGCACCTGGAAGCCCACAAACCAGTATAAAATCCAGAACTTTCCAATATCTTATCACTTTCTATTTGCTCTTCCCATTTCATCTCCTGCCTCCTTCTTCTCCCCACTTAGATAAATGACCACTCTGAATTAAAAAATAATAATAATAGTTTTGGGATGCCTGGGTGGCTCAGTCGGTTAAGCGTCTGCCTTCTGCTCAGGTCATGACCCCAGGGTCCTGGGATCGAGTGCCGCATCGGACCCCTTGCTTGGCGGAGAACCCCCTTCTCCCTCTGCCTGCCACTCCCCCTGCTTGTGCTCTCTCTCTCTCCCTGACAAAAAAAATAAATAAAATCTTTAAAAAAATAATAATAGTTTTGTCATTAATATAAATATATGTTTAAACAATATATTATTTATTTTATTTGACTTTGAGCTTTCTGAAAATAATCTCACACAAATAACATAATCTTCTGGGTCTGCTTTTTTTCCCCACTCAAATTATATTTAAAGAATTCATCCCCATTTTAATGGGAAACTAAAAAGAGATCTGGCAATGAGCCAGAAGATCTTAAGCTCAGAGAGAGAAATCATAAAATAGCAAGAGTATATCCATTTATAAGGAAGGAAGCAGAAGCAATGGAGAATGGCAGTCTATAGGGAGAGCAGAAGGAAATGGACAGAAATAGGAATGGCACACCAAGAGGGCCAATAGCCCCTGAACTTGAGGAAGGGTATGCAGACTCCTGGAACATGAAGGCCCTTGGAGTCACACTCTAGCTTCAGTCCCTGTGAGGCTTGGCTAGGCACTATGGCTGGAATTCCACCTCCTTCACTGATATGTGTGTCTACCTACAGTGGGTCCCCAGAACTTCACCCACCCTTACAGTGTGTCAATTTTTTCAGTCAAAGGGTTTCATTTCAGACTCCATCCTTGAAACAATTCCTTACCCACCAAAGAGGCAATTAGTTATAAGAATCAGCCAATGGATGCTTGGGAGGCTCAGTTGGTTAAGCATCTGACTCTTGATCTCAGCTCAGGTCTTGATCTCAGAGTCATGAGTTCAAGTCCTACACTGGGCTCCACACTGGGTGTGTAGCCTACTTAAAAAAAAAAAAGAATTCATCCACATTGTGGCATGTACCTATAGTTCATTCATATTCACTATTATATATAATATTCAATTGTTATATATGAGGAATTCTTAATCTCAGGAAACAAACAGGGTTGCTGGAGTGGTGGGGGGTTGGGAGGGATGGGGTGGCTGGGTGATAGACATTGGGAAGGGTATGTGCTATGGTGAGCGCGGTGAATTGTGCAAGACGGTTGAATCACAGATCTGTACCTCTGAAACAAATAATGCAATATATGTTAAGAAAAAAAAAAGAAGAAGAAAATAGCAGGAGGGGAAGAATGAAGGGGAGTAAATCGGAGGGGGAGACGAACCATGAAAGACGATGGACTCTGAAAAACAAACTGGGGCGCCTGGGTGGCTCAGTCATTAAGCGTCTGCCTTCGGCTCAGGTCATGATCCCAGGGTCCTGGGATCGAGTCCCACATCGGGCTCCCTGCTCAGCGGGAAGCCGGCTTCTCCCTCCCCCACTCCCCCTGTTTGTGTTCCTGCTCTCGCTGTGTCTCTCTGTCAAATAAATAAATAAAATCTTTAAAAGAAAAAAACAAACTGAGGGTTCTACAGGGGAGGGGGTGGGGGGATGGGTTAGCCTGGTGATGGGTATTAAAGAGGGCACGTTCTGCGTGGAGCACTGGGTGTTATGCACAAACAATGAATCATGGAACACTACATCAAAAACTAATGATGTAATTTATGGTGATTAACATAACAATAAAAATTTTTTTTTTAAAATATTCAGTTGTTATAATATTTTATTTATTCTTTTGTGGTAATTTTAAAAACATGTCTGCAAATTTTTTAACACTGCTCCTATCAAAAGGTAATTCTTCCCTTGCACAGGGGCTGACTTTAGTAACTTGCCTTTGACAAATGCAGCAAAAGTGATGCTGTATGATTTCTGAAGCTAAGTGAAAAATTGTTTATTATATAATTTTCTCTGTCCTCTCTCCCTCTCCTCTTTCACCCCTCTCTCCCTCCCCATTTCTCTCTCTCCCTTTCTCCCTCTCTTTTTCTCTCCTTCACTCCCTACCTCCTTCTCCCCTATTTGGAAGCCAGCCGTTATATGACAAGGAAGCCAACTTGTCCCTAGAAAATTCTCTCTAGGTGTAACGGAGCAGCACTAAAAGCAGTGTCAGCAGACAGCCAGCATCAAGCACCAGACAGGTGAGTGAGTGCTCCTTCAGAGGATTTCAGCCCCTAGTCCTCCCCACAGCAGTCTGACTCTAGGTGGAGAGAGACCAGCTGTCCCCTCTAAGCCCTGCTAAAACTGCAGGCTCATGTTGTTGTCATTTTAAGCCACTAAACTTTGAGGTTGTTTGTTATACAACAAAGCATAACTAGAACAGGACATATGGGTGGTTGTCAGGTTTTTGCTGTTATAAATAGTGCTGCTATGAATGTTCTTACACTTCTCTCCTAATGCACAAAAGCAAGAGTGCCATTGCTAGACCATGGGATAAATAAATGTTCAGCTAATAAGAGTCAAATGATTTTTCAAAGTTGTTATATCATTCTCTACTCCCACAGTGCATGGTTTGTGTTCTTACTTTATTTCTTTTATTGTTTTTAGTTGGAGAGAAATTTTTAATTTTAACACTATCTTTTCTCCTACAGTTAGTATGTTTTGTCTTACTAAAGACATTCTTTCTTACCCAAGATCAGAAGGATGATCTCTATATTTTCTTTTACATTTTACAAGTTTTGCCTTTCACATTTTGTTTCATACATCTAGAATTAATTTTATATGTAGAGTGGGTTAGGGATCCAATTTAACTTTTTTAAGTATGAATAATCAGCTTTCCCAGGACCATTTGTTGAATAGTTCTTTCTTCTCCCACTGATTTGTGATGCCACTTATATCATGTATCAAAGTTCCATATACATGTAAGCTTATTTCTTTTTTTTACCTAGTAATAAATTTTTCTATTTGTCTATTCCTATAACTTTATAAGTCTTGGTAACTAGTAGAGCAAGAATCTCAACATATTCTTCTTCTTTTTCATCCCTAAGCTTGTTGAATTCCAGGGTGCCTGGGTGGCTCAGTTCGTTAAGCCATTGCCTTCAGCGCAGCTCATGATCCTGGAGTCCCAGGATCAAGTCCCGCATCGGGTTCCCTACTCAGTGGGGAGCCTGCTTTTCCCTCTGACCGTCCCCCTTTCATGCTCTCTCTCTCTCTCATTCTCTGTCTCTCTCAAATGGATAAATAAAATCTTAAAAATAAAAAATTTAATAAAAAAAAGCTTGTTGAATTCCAAACCAATTGCAAGTGTGATTGAAACTGCATGGAATCAATCAACTTGGAGATACTTGACATATTTATGGTATTGAACACAGACAAAAAAAAAATCTCTCCATTTACTTAAGTCTCCTTTTTTCCAATAAAAAATTTTTAAATTTCTACAGACAAGTCTTAGACATGTTTTGTTAGATTCATCCTTTAAGAACCTCATTTTTTATTGCTATTCAAATGCTTTCCTTTTTAAAATTGTTTTGTTTCTTGTTGGCATAAAAATATGTTTATCTTTTTTTTTTAGAGATTTTATTTATTTATTTGACAGAGAGAGAGAGACAGCGAGAGAGGGAACACAAGCAGGGAGAGTGGGTGAAGGAGAAGCAAGCTTCCCGCTGAGCAGGGAACCCAATTTGGGGCTCAATCCCAGGACCCTGAGATCATGACCTGAGCCAAAGGCAGATGCTTAACAACTGAGCCACCCAGACACCCCTAAAATAGAAATTTATCTTTTATCTTGCCCATTTAGCCACCTGCTTTGCTAACTTCTGTTATTGTTTCTAATTCTATTGTTTAGGATTTTCAGTATAGACAAATATATTATCTGGAAAAATCTATTTTGTTTCTTTTTTTCCCGTATTCTTACATTTCTCAGTACTTTTGTTGTCTTACCATGCTGGATGTAATTTCCAATGCAATTTTGAATAGAAGTCATAATGTTGAACATTTTTGTCTTCTTTCGAATTTTGAAGGCAATGCTTCTGACATTCCTTAGTAAGATTGATGTGATTTTTTATGTAAATTTGTGGTAGATAGTTTTTATCAGAATAAGAATCTTTCCCTTTATTCGTGTGATTTACTAAGAATTTGTATCATGAAATAGGTGTGGAATTCTATAAAATGTCCTTTTTTAAGAAAAAGGTTAACTAAGGTATAATTTATATCCAATAAAATTCACATTTTGGAGGATATAGTTCAATGAATTTTAACAAATACATGCAATCATGTAACCACTACTACAGTCAACATGTAAGAGCCTTTCTGTCACCCCAGAAATTCTTTCATGCCCCTTTACAGTCATTCCCCTATATTCTTTTTTTTTTAATCAATGGATTTAGTTTGCTAACATTTTATTTAAGATTTTTGTGTGTAATTTCATGAGTGCTTTATTTCCCCTCTTATTATACTTCTTTTATTATCCTTGACTAGTGTTGGCATTGAGATTATTCTGGCCTCATATGGTTTATTGGATGGTGGGGAGCAAGAGGTGGGGAGGAGGAGATTTTTCTTGTTCTTCTACTTTATAGAAGAGCTTTTATAAGATTGGAATGATCTGTCTCTTGAAAATTTGGTAGAATTCACTTGTACAACTGTAAGCTATGCTGTTTTATTTATTGAAGAGTTTTAAATACTACTTCAGTTATGTTATAAGGATAGGACTATTAAGGCTTTCTATTTCTTCTAGAGTCAGGTTTGTGTTCTAGGAATTTGTCCATTTTGTCTACATTTCAAATTTATTGGCATAAGTTTGGTCATAACATCATTTCCTTTTAATCACTGCCATATTAATGTAATATATTAATGTAATATTATATGGCAGTGATTAAAAGGAAATTATATATATTAATGTAATATTAATATTATGTGGCATTAATATTACATTAATGTAATGTAATATTGTTTATTGCACATTTCTTTTTCTTTTTCTTTTTTTTATTTTTTTATTAAACAATTTCTTTTTTTTTTAAGATTTTATTTATTTATTTGAGATAGAGAGAATGAGAGATAGAGAGCATGAGAGGGAAGAGGGTCAGAGGGAGAAGCAGACTCCCTGCTGAGCAGCGAGCCCGATGTGGGACTCGATCCCGGGACTCCAGGATCATGACCTGAGTCAAAGGCAGTCGCTTAACCAACTGAGCCACCCAGGCGCCCTATTGTACATTTCTTTTTTCTTCCTTATCAATATTGACAGAGGTTTAGTAATTTTATTGGCCTTTTCAAAGATTTAACTTTTGGCTTTCTGACACTCTCTAATGTATCTTTGTTTCCTATTTTGTTGACTTCTACTCCTATTTTCATTTTCCCTTTCCTTTCTATGTGTTTATTCTGTTGTTCTTTTTCGAATTTCCTAATCTCATTACATTTCAGGCTTCTTTTCCAAGATAAACATTTAAAGCTATAAATTACCCTCCCAGTTCCACTTTAATTGCATGCCACAGGTTTTGATATTTATTATTTTATTATTATTCAGAACTAAGTAATTTAATATCCAATATGATTTCTTCTTTGACTCATTATTAAGAAGAGTGTTTTTAAATTTTCAAATATATAAGAATTTTCAATCTTTTTATTTACTCTTGTTATTGACTCCTAATTGTACTCTTGTAAAAGAATGTAGTCTTTATGTACTATTTTTGAATTTATTGCAGCTTGCTTACCATGAATGTTTTTGTGACTGTTGAGAAGAAGTTGATTTTCTAGTCATAAGGAGTCAAGTTTACATATGGTCTATATATTAGATCAAGTTCATTAATTACATTCAAATCATCTATATTACTATGTTCTTTTGGCATGTGTTATGTATATTATTTGAGAGAGAGATGCTAAAATCTACTTTGATAACAGATTTATCAGTATCATCTCAAATTTCATTAACGTTTCAGGGTGCCTGGGTGGCAAAGTCAGATAAGCATCTGACTCTTGGTTTCAGCTCATGTATGATCTCAGGGTCATGAGATTGAGCCCCAAGACAGGCTCCACACTCAGCACAGAGTCTGCTTGACTTTCTCTCTCCCTCTCCCTATGCCCCCCTCCCGCTCTCTCTCTCTAAATAAATAAATCTTAAAAAAATTTATCAATGTTTCTTTTACATATTTGCCTTATATCTTATACTGTACATAAAATCAACTTAAAAGGGATTAAAGACCTAAATGCAAGACCTGAAACTGAAACTCCTGAAGTTTTGGAAAAGCTTCATGATGTTGGTCTTGGTGATGATTTTTTAGATTCAACACCAAAAGCACAAGCAACAAAAGCAAAAATGAACAAGTAGGACTACATCAAACTAGAGAGTTTCTGCACAACAAAGTAAACAGTCAAAAAAAAAAAAAAAGAAAGAAAGAAAGAAAAGCACCCTACAGAATGTTAGAAAATATTAGCATACCAGATATCAAATAAGGGGTTAATATCCAAAATATATAAAGAACACTTACAAATCAATAGCAAAAATTCAAATAACCTAATTAAAAAATGGGCAAAGGACCTGAGTAGATATTTTTCCAAAGAAGACATATAAATGGCCAAGTTACATGAAAAGATGCTCAACATCATTAATCATCAAGGAAATGCAAATGAAAACCACAATGAAATACCAGCTCATATTTGTTAGGATGGCTATTATACAAAAAGTCAAGAGATGTAATGTGTATGAATCAACCAAGTTCAGTGCCCTGAATAGGAATATGTATTATTATTATTAATGTTATAAATAATATAGTTTTTCTATAAATAAATTAAATATGCATTTTCATAAAGACTACAGCTTACAGAGAAAAAAGTTTCAAGAGAACAAATTCTGGCAAGGATGTAGAGAAAAGGGAAGCCTTGTACACTGTTGGTGGGAATGTAAATTCATACAGCCATTATGGAAAACAATATGAAGATTCCTTAAAAAATTAAAAATAGACTATCATATGATCCAGCAATCCCACTTCTGGGTGTACATCAAATGGAAATAAAATTAGTATCTCAAAGAAATAGCTGCTCTCCTGTGTTCATCATGTGACATTATGCTGATTGTACCTAATGAGAGAGAAGTGGTAACTTCTAGATTTATTGGCCAGACATCAGTGTGTTGGAAAATAAATCTGACTAAAATTTAGGGGCCTTCCACCTCAGTGCAATTTCTAGGGGTTCAATGATATGGGACATGTTGAAATATCCCTTCTAAAGTAAAGGATAAGTTGTTACATCTGGCCTCTTCTACAACTAAGAAAGAGGTACAGTACCTAGTGGTCTTCTTTTGAGGGCAACATATTACTCATTTGAATGTGTTACTTCAGGCCATTTATCATGTGACCTGAAAAGCTTGTCTAGTTTTGAATGGGGCCCAGAACCAGAAAAGGCTTTACAACAGGTTCAGGCCACTGTGTAAGCTGCTCTGCCAATTGGACCATATGATCCAGTAGCTCCAATGGTACTTGAAATGCCAGTGGCAGATAGGGATGCTCTTTGGAGCCTTTGGAAGGTCCCTGTAGTTGAATTGCCACACAGGCCTTTGGGATTTTGGAGAAAGGCTCTAAGATCCTCTAGGGATAACTACTTTCCTTTTGAGAAACAGCTCTTGGCCTGCTACCGGACCTTAGTAGAGATTGAACACTTAACCATGGGCCACGAAGTTACTATATGACCTGCTACCCAATATGAACTGGTTGTTATCTAACTCACCAAGCCATAAAGTTAGGCATGCACAACAATCCATCATCAAATGGAAGTGATATATACACAATCAGTCCCGATCAGATCCTGAAGGCCCAAGTAAGTTACATGAAGAAGTGGCTCAAATGCCCATGGTACCTACTACTGCTATCCTACCTTCTCTCTCCCGGCCTGTACCTATTGCCTCATGGGAAGTTCCCTACAATCAACTGACGGAAGAAGAGAAGACTTAGGCCTGGTTTATAGATTCTTCTGCACCATGTACAGTCACCACCCAAAAGTGAACAACTGCAGCACTATAGTCCCTCTCTGGGACATCCCTTAAGAACAGTGATGAAGGGAAATCCTCCCAGTGAGCGGAATGTCAAGCAACATACCTGGTTATTTACTTTGCTCAGAAGGAGCAATAATGAGGGGTGCCTGGGTGGCTCAATCAGTTGGGCATCTGCCTTCGGCTCGGGTCATGATCCCAGGGTCCTGGGATTGAGTCCCCTGTCCGGCTCCTTGCTCAGCAAGAAGACTGCTTTTCCCTCTGCTGGCCACTCCCCCTGCTGTCTCTCTCTCTCTTTCTGACAGATAAATAAATAAATAAATAAATAAATAAATAAATAAATAAATAAAATGGTTGATCTTTAAAAAAAAGGAGCAACGATGAGACATGCACGATTCATGGGCTCTAGGAAATGGTTTGGGTGGTGGTCAGAGTCTTAGAAGTGACATAATGGAAATTTAGCAACAAAACTGGGAAAGAGGTATGTGAATAGACCTCTCTGGGCAAAAACTATGAAGATGTTTGTGTTCCACGTGAATGCTTACTGAAGGATAGCCTCAGCAGAGGAGGATTTTAATAATCAAGTGTATAGAATGATCTGTTTTGCGGATAGCGGTCAGCCTCTTTCCCCTTCTACCCCTTGTTATCTCCTCATGTGCTCATAAACAAAATGACTATAGTGGCAGAGAAGGACATTTGCCTCGGCCAGCAACATGGGCATCCACTCACCAAGGTCGATCTGGCTATGGTCACCCCTGCTTAATCCACAAGTATCAGAGACCCTCTCTGAGCTCTCAAAATGGCACTCTTCCTGGATGATGAGACAGCTACCTGGTGGTAAGCTGATTACATTGGATTGCTCCCATCCTGGAAGCTGCAGCATTTTGTCTTTCTTGAAATAGAAATTTATTCTGGATATGGATTTGTCTTCTCTACACACAATGCTTCTGCAAAAACTATCATCCGAGAACTTACAGAATGTCTTATCCTCTGTCATGGTATTTCATACAGCATTGTTTCTGATCAAAGAACTCACTTCATAATGTAAGAAGTGCAGTAATGGGCCCGTCTTCATGGAATTTACTGGTCTTCCCATGTTCCTTACCACCCTAAAGCAGCTGCCTTGATGGAACAGTGGAATGGACTTTTGAAGACTCAGTTATGGTCCCAGCATTGTAGCAATACCTTGCAGGGCTGGGGCAAGGTTCTCCAGTAGGCTATATAAACTATGAATCAGTCCCCAATATCTGGTGCTGTTTCTCAGATAGCCAGGATTCATGGGTCCAGGAATCAAGGGGTGGAAATGAGAGTGGCACCACTCACTCTTATTCCTAATAATAGCAAAATTTTTGTTTTGTGTTCTTGTAGCTTTCCACTCTGCTGGCCTAGAGCTCTTAGTTCCAGAGGGAAGAATGCTTCTACCAGTAGACACAATAATGATTCCATTGAACTGAAAATTAAGACTGCCACCTAGCCACTTTGGGCTTCTCATACCATTGAATCAACAAACAGTGTTGGTTGGGATGATTGATCCCGAATACCAAGGGAAAATTGGATGGATATTCCACAATGGAGGTAAGACAGTATGTCTAACATATAGGAGATTCCATATGACGTCTCTTAATATTACCATATATTTAGCAGAATATTGGTATTAAATACTTCACAGAGTTAATTTCCTTAGTCCACCAGCACCCATCTAGTATAGGTACCCCCTGTGGACTGCAGTCTTCTCTGACCATGCAAACAAAATGGTGACCTCATCTGGAGTTATTATTTTTTGTTTTTTTAAAGACAGTTTAATTGAGGTATGATTGATATACAATAAACTATACCTACATAAAATATGAACTTTGATACATGTCTTAAAATGTTTTCATTATGGTAAAATACACATAACATAAATTTACCCATTTTAACCATTTTCAAGTATATAGTTTGGTAGTGTTATGTATATTCACATTGCTGTGCAACCAATCTCCAGAGCTCTTTTCATCTTCTAAAACTGAAACTCTGTATGCATCAAACAACAGCTCCTATGTCTTAGTCCATTCACGCTGCATACAAAAATACCATAGACTGGGTAGTTTGGATTAAACAAAAAACTGATTTCGCACAGTCGTGGAAGTCTGGGAAGTCCAAGCTGGCAGATTTGGTGCTTGATGAGAGCCTGCTTTCTGGTTTATAGATAGCTGTCTTGTCACTGTATCTTCACATAGCAGGAAGGGAGAGAGCTCTCTGAGGTCTCTTCTTTAAGGACACTAATCCCATTGATGGGGGCTCCACCCTCACAACCTAATCACCTTCCAAAGCCCCCCTCCCCCCCCCCGCCTCTTAATACCATCACACTGGGGGTTAGGATTTCAACAGATACATTTTGGTGGGACACAAACATTCAGTCCATAACATTCTATTACCTCCTCCCTGTAATCCCTGGCAACTACCATTCTACTTTTGGTTTTATGAATTTGACTACTCCAGATACCTCATATATACCTCAGTGTTTGTCATTTTTTTGACTGTTTTTTTTCCTCAGCACAGTGTCCTCAAATTTCATCTATGTTGTAGCGTGTGTCAGAATCTCCTTCCTTTTTAAGGCTGAATATTATTCCATTGTATGTATATACCACAATTTGTTTATCCACTCATCCGTCAATGAATACTTAAGTTGTTTCCAACTTCTGGAGAGGGTTTGAGTTAGCATATGTTTGCCTCAGTCCTTAGTCTAGCCTTTGTTTGTCAACACAACATAGCACATATCATCCAACAGATCCTTGATGAGGATTGACCAAAATATTGTGTCCATTTCTTAGTGCTTACTTACTGTGCCCATCTGCTAAGTCTCATGGGTGTGTTGCTCCTCCACATTCTGGAATTCTCTTGTTGGGATGAGTCTCACTGTCTTCCTGATAGGGCAGGTCTCAGAAAATCTCTCTGAGAGCATTATCATCTTAACTCTTGCTCTTCCACGCCAATTTCTTTCAAGTCTGACAAAGCTCAGAACTGCTACATACTTCTCTGATAGGGCCTTTCTGGCTCAAATTAATCCCCCTTTCCAATGAAAGTTGGCAGGCTCTGTTATATTTCAGACTTGGAATGCTCTTTCTTTCTAGCCAAAGTGATATATGTCTTAGTACATTTCCTTTTAATTAATAGTGACTTGGGATATTTTCATGTCTTTGGATGAATCCTCCCATCAAGAATTGTTATGATTCACTTGGGAAAGCAAACTGAAAATTTATGTTCTCACAAATTTGAAAAGGAGCCATCTCCTACTCCGGGATCGGAAATCACAGGCTTGCCATGTGGATAGTCTATTTGAGGGCTCTCGGTTTTGAAATAAATATATATCCAGTTCAGCATCAGTGTGAATAGCATTTGCATGCATGCTACTAGGTGAGACCATGTGTGATCTCATCCCTGGAGAACCCTGCTGGACACTTCTTGCTGGACTGATGGGCTTTATTAGTGTCACATTATCACCTCAGACAGGCCAAATTGGTCTTGGATTTTAGTTCTCCACTTCTTTGTGGCTTATGGCATTCTACAAGAATCTAAATTCTATGATAATAGAAGTTTATATAATGCCAAACACAAGAGCACATTTTGTATTTCACTGGTCTAAGTTTAATTTGAGTACCTAGTAATTTCGAATTGCATGACTAAACCAGTTGTCCTGCTGTGAACCTACCCCTTCCAGCCCTGAGTGTGGGTGGAGGGCAAGAGTTTCCTCCTCAAGTAGGGAGGAGACACAGATGTCCTGGAGGAAGCAAGAACTTTTTACAAATAGAGGGAAACAAAAGGAAGAATTGTACAAGTCTCCTCTAGAGGACTCAGCTGAACAAGAAGGTCTGGAAATGCCTGAAGCTACCATCACTTTGAGACAAGAGAGAGAAGAACAAAATTTTACTGCAAGTTTCTGAAGGACTTGATTTAGAAACCTTTGAAAAGCTCAGAACTGACTTAATTGGGGCCAAGACCTCAACCGGAGAGGGCTTGGCATACAAAGAATGTAGTGAGGTTGCTTTGCCTGCCGTGGCAGCTGGCTTGGATGTCCCTGGCAAAGCAGTCTCCTTCTTAAGACCTAAAAGTTCGCTACACATATACCATCTTTATAACATTTTCCAATATTTGTAGCGTATACCATGGTCTTCCCCACTGCTTAGTCATTTTTTTTTTTTTTTTTGGTTCAAGTTTGTATTTAAATTCCAGCTAGTCAACACATAGTGTAGTATTAGTTTCAGGAGTAGAATCCAGTGATTCATCACCTACACAAAACACCCAATACTCATCATAAGTGCCCTCCTCCAAACCCATCATGGACCCAACCCATCCCCCTCCTCGCCCCCCACCCCCCGACCCCAGCCAGCAACCCGCAGACTGCTCTCAACACCCATTGCTTAGTCATTCAATTTTCACTCTGTCTCTTCAGGAGAGGGTCATCTTTTACCTCTTACAAAAGATCTGTTGATAAATTGTGTCCAGTCTTGTGTGCTCCATTCTTAATCAAATGTGTATTAATCTCCCAGCTCCTGATTTGACAGGAATATTAGGAAGCTGAAAGAAAAACAAACCAAAAGTCTACCTGGATGAGCTGATTTGTAGAGAACAAGGGAGAACACTCCTCCTCTGTGCCCTGAGAACTGATCAAATATAAATCTTATTAGCAACTTATTGTCTCCAGAATACCTGGGAGTGACAAACACTTGCAAGAGGTCACAGCCCTGATTTTGTAACGGTAGTGAGAATATATTTAGAGTCATGGTCCAAGACATGGTTCTGGTTGAAAGAAGTCATAGAAATGTAGATACAAGTCTCTGCCCAATAGGCCTGTTTTTCTTAGCTCCGCACTTCTTGGGGCATTGCCTTGACCCACTAACATTTCTTTATATAGGTTATTTGCTTAAAATATTAAATAATCAGAACATATTTTTACACTAACACTACTCGAAGTTTGTAGTAACTGGTGAGCTCTGATTCTTGCCAATTAGCTTAATTAACTCCACAGGTTTGAATCTGACTCTATGAAACAAAGGTATAATCTATTATACTTTTAAAAACGGACAATCTTCTACTGTAAATCATTAGCTTGTCTGATATTTTAAACAAATTTCATGCAGGTTTACTCTTTAACAAATTTTAATTCTTGGTTTATCACTCTGATAATTTACAAGGGTAACAGAATCTGTTAAAAGTGATATGACTGTTTTCAGATGACTATCAACTATTGCTTTGAACACTACAATTCTAGTCTTCACACGGCAACCAGAGTTGATTTTTCTAAAACTCACATCTGATTATGTCAATCCTCTTCTTAAAATCATTCAGTGTTCCCCACTGCCCTGAGGATACAGTCCAAAGTCCTTAATATGGGGTTTCAGAAGAACAACTAGACTAGCTTAGCCAAATATCCCTTGGCCTACTCACATGTTTCAAGTGAATTAAACATTCTTTAGGCCACATGCTCTAAAAGGGGAGGTGATTTACTTATTTATTTATTGGGTGGTATTGATCTAAGAGAAGGAAGTGGCACACCCCTTGTAACCCTCATTTCTTCTCCCACAGTGCCAGGACTGAATGCTTTCAAGGTGGGCACCTGGGTGGCTCAGTTAGTTAAGTGTCTGCCTTTGGCTTGGGTCATGATCCCAGGGTCCTGGGATCGAGCTCCAAGTCCAGCTCTCTGCATAGTGGGGAGCCTGCTTCTCCCTCTCCCTCTGCCTGCTGCTACCCCAGCTTGTGCTCTTTCTCTCTCGCGTGCCAAATAAATAAATAAAATCTTAAAAAAAAAAAAAAAAAGAAAAAGAATGCTTTCAAGGTTTGGGCATTCTTTCCCCCCAGATGAACTAGGCTGACAGCAGATGCTGGGCTAATGACTCTTCCTAGAGAGTGGATGAGCTGCAGGGTCCCCAAATGTCCATCCTAGGAGAATTAGGGAAGTGGGGTTGAGTCAGGCCATAATCCAAATAGGATGTATATTTACACCAACCAGCAAAAAGCCTGGTCTATGCCCAGGACTCAGACTTGTATCATGCTCCCCCCTCTCTATTTCAAGTGTCCTCTAGCAGGGCTGGGTCTTTTCTGGACTTTCTCCTCTGAGGCTGTACCCTCACAAGTTCACAAGTGGGCTTTATGTCTCACTAGCTTATTTCCTCCTAAGATCCAGTCAGGCTAGCAGGGGTCTAATTAGGATTGGCTCAAAAATTAGGAAATCAGATTTAGTAATTACAAACATTCTTCTGACCAGGTCTTAGTGAACCATATAAAATTATTTCTGGTTCATTGCATATTTTGTAACAAAACTTATTCATCTTTTGAAACTGGAACTAAATGTGGTCAGAATCACTTTTATAACATTTCCCCTATTTTGCTTAAGCTAGTTTGAGTTGGGTTTCTGTCAATTACAACCAGAATCCTGACAGATTGTGATTATGTAAAGCAACTTTTGAATGGCCTTGACTCAGGCTTCCTGCCACAAGGAATATGTGGATATGTGTTCTCCTTTACACTGGCCTCTGCAGATGCTTGGACCTTTTATCTAACTATTGCCAGAAAATAACAACTATTTTAAAATTAAGATCATTGTTTTAAGCAGATGGTCTCCAAATGTTAATTGGTTCATCCTGTAGAAAGCATGTCATTTATATGACAACAAATAAAAGTATAATTTAATTAATTACCTAAGCATACAATTTGCTACTATTTCATCCTGATAGCTTCATTAGAAAGCTGTGTTGTTTCCCAACTAGTGCTTCTACTGGAGTGTTTTTGAAATTTTTCCTCATCCTTCTCTGGGCCAATTCTGTAGGAGTGGATATGGCTATTGCACCCAATTGCTTCTTTCGCTTCTTTATTTTGCAGAAAAGAACATGAACTTCTAAGGCTGTGGTTCTCAAATTTTAGCTTGCATCAGCATCACTAGGAGGCTTAGCAAACCACAGGTTGCTGGGCTCTTTATACCTGAGATTCTGATTCAGTAGGTCGGGGGTGGGGTCCAAGTATTTGCATTTCTAGCAAGTTCCAGGTGATCTGATGTTGCTCATTTGGGAGCACACTTCACCCTCCTAGAGTACCCACACTAAAGTACACCCTTAGAGTAGACAAATAGACACAATTTGTTTTTTGCTTGACTCTTCGTAAGGCCTTGTTGGGAGAGGTGCTCCACATGGGCAAGTGTCAGTCAGCTATGTAGCATAGGCACTCTCTAGATTGGGGGGGGTTCCCAAATTTTTTATTTATTTGTTTATTTATTTTAAAGATCTTATTTATTTATTTGTCAGAGAGAGAGAGAGAGCACAAGCAGGGGGAGTGGCAGGCAGAAGGAGAAGCAGGCTCCCCGCCAAGCAGGGAGGCCGATGTGGGGCTCAATCCCAGGACTCTGGGATCATGACCTGAGCCGAAGGCAGACGTTTAACTGACTGAGCCACCAAGGTGTCCCTAGGGGTCCCAAAATTAAGTGCATGCAGGGGCCAACAAGATAACCTAAAGGAGTGCAGGGGAGGGGGAGATGGAAGAAATGGACAGGTACACACTGGTATGCACAAGGCAAGTACTATGGCAAACTGGAGAGTGCATGCCCCACCAAAAAGAACATCATTCCATAGTATGATAATTGAGATTACAGACCTTGGAGCACTTACTAGTCATGTGACAAGTTTAGGCAATTACCTAATCTCTCCTCGTCTCAATTTCCTCATCCACAAAATCTGGATAATAACAGAACCTATCTCATAGGGTTGTTAGGAGGCATAGACAAATTAACATATGTAAATAATTTAGAAGAAAAGGTAAGAAGTACCATCACTACTATGTTACAATAATGGTAACTACTTATATAATGCTGACTTTTACCTGGTACGAGTGGAAGCGGTTGCTTTGATTAATTTTCACAAGAACCTATGAGATAAGCACAATGACTAGTCTCATCATACTAAGTTAACCGAGCCACAGAGAAGAAGCCGGTCCAAGTTCACACAGCTAGTGAGTGGTGGCGTTGGACTGCAAACTCGCTGTCACCATCACACACCAGCACAAATCACCACTCTCGGTCTGGAATGAGCAGCCACAGAACTCAGGCCAGCTCCTGCCAGGTAGAAGAGGGACTCAGCTTTACCTGCCCATTCTTTTTATTTATGTATTTTTCTTTAAAGAGAAACTAGAAATCTGAATTTTTGTGTGTTGTTTAGCATGCTCAATTTTTAAAAACTACTGTGTGGGTCAAAGAAAACCCTTGTCTGGGCCACTTTGGGCCTGCCAGCACACACTTATGAACTCTGCATGGACCCTGGAAGTGAGGACAGGGTAATGGGGTGGCTGGTTATCCTGCTGGACACGCAGCAGAATCAGCGCTCTGCACGCTCGCTACCATGCCCAACTCCTGGAAGGGCAGTTTATTCCTGATGCTTCATAGTCCACCCCTTCCTCAGCAGCCTTCTCTTTGTCCTGGAGCCCTCCAGCCCTTTACTTTCTTTACTCTCAAGTTTTCTCAGACCAAGACCACAGAAATGCTTCCCATGCCTAGGCTACTGGCTTCAGAAACTGAAATTTCATCCCTCCCTCCTTCTGAATGGAGAATTATTTCTCAAGGTGAAAGAGAGCAATGTTAGTACATACTATCGCCATTAAACCCATCATTTATCCCTTCTTAAAAATTCCTTTGATTCTGATTTCTTGGCATGTAAAATAAGCAGCCTCCCTACATTTCCCATTCTTGAAATTTTTGAAGTTCTTGATGATGTGGCCACTTAATGCAAGGCACACCTGAAGAGTAAGACTACAAAGCCAGATAAACTCATCTTCCAGCGGAAGAGCCAGGGCTCACGTATCTGGCCTGTCCAATTGAACACACAAGATTTAGATATGTGTCATGATGACATAACATTATTTTCCCAGAATAAACAGAGGCTATTTGTTCCAGCTGGTTCTTATTAGTGGTTTTCCTATTTTGCTTTTGGTCAGCCCCAGGCCAACCTCCCAGGCTGAGCTTCTTGTAAGGCCAAGAAAGGCTTTTCCTTGCACCGACCCTGCTGGGACAATTGATCCTGACCATGAAAGCCCCAACCAGCCACATGGTGGAAGGTGAAGAGGTCCTCACACAGAAGAGGTGTGAACAAGAGTGCTGAGCTGGAATCAGATCCTGAAGCAAAGTTCTCGGCAGAGGCTGCATTCTATGGCTAGAAATAGGCAGCTGTCGTTCTTCAGACATGCACAATTATTGCCACATTCAGCAGTTGCATTTCGGTCTGGAACTATTTGCATCGCTTCCCTGAGTGCTTAAGGACAGCCACTCAAGTCCTCCTTGTGGAAGAGTGCTTCCGCATGTTCACGACAGGAAATTTATGACTCACTCTGCTCAACTCCTCAGAGCCAAATCTAATCATGTGTGCTGAAGACTTTAAAAGCATTTAATGTTGTGGAAAGGTTCACCAGAGCTGAGAGAGGAAGACTGAAATGGAAAGAGGAGGCCAAGGGAAAGGTAGAGGGAAACTGGTTTTGTGGTCTTAGAAAGGTGTAGAAATATACAAGTAATGGCTTTGAAAATTCTGACTGGAGCTGGCTTTTATTTGTATATCATAATTACTTGGTTCTAGGGACCCTATTGTAGAAAATATAATAATGGGCCATTAATTTTCACAATGTACTATAAGGTAATCAAATTGAACAGAAAGGCATGGGCACAAATCCATCAATTACTTAATGCCTTCCTGGTCTGGGGGTGTTCAAGCTGGAGTAAAGACCCAACATAGAGCTGAGGACATCTGCCATGTCTCACTGTGGTAAACATGATCTGGCACTGTTCTTCAGCTTTGCAGGGTCCACAACTCAAGCCTTTTAGTTCACACGAAGTTGATTTGGCTTAGGGGGGGCTGATGATATTGGACAACCCACAAGAAACTGGATGCCAAATATATATATTCTCAGTGAGAAATAAAATATCTGAATATCTATGTTAGCACAATCTCTCTGCTGTCAGAAAGTCTACATGGAAAGCCAAATTATAAGCAGAAAGTGACTTGATGAGCATGGAGTCCAAGCCAAAGAGTTAGCCTGAGAATCCCGCTGCATCTATCTTCCCAGGGGACCAAGCACTGGAAATGCAATGGGAAATGGGAAGCTTTTGTCTCCTCTCTCTCCAGACTTTGTACTTTCTCTAGAGCCCTCTTCATAGCCTTTCTTACCTCTGATTGGTAATACCATTAATAGGGCAACAATTTTCTTCCACGCAGTTGTTTGTATCTTCATTAGATTTCCAGACTCTGCTCTGTCTGTTTAAATTAGGAAATCACTAGCCCCAAAGGACATCTGAAGTTATTATTCCATTATAATGCACTAATTTTTCCTAACTTACTCTTGTTAGGATACACTACTTCCCCACTCCTTAAGTTTTCATGCAGAAGGATTTCCATTCGAGTAATACTCCCAACCTTCCTTCTAGGAATGAGAAGTGATTTATTTTGTCAATGAGTTTGAGAAATGGTCCTGGGTGATTCTGTGTTTTCTATGTTCCTTCTCCAGATCTATAGGTTGGCAAAAAGGATACGGTCTAATGCTGTCTCCTGCTATGCACCAAGGGTCCTGTCCCTAAGAGGCCCCTTGTGTCAGTGACCAGATGCATGAATCTGTCTAAATCAGAGGATGAAAGGGGTATAATTATTGGACCCACCTCTGGATATTTACTATAGACTCCTATACCAGCTACAAGGAATGTGCCAGCAAGCACACAGTGCCAGGTGGATAGATATTTGAGCTCTGTTTGCCTTCTCAATTTCTGAAGCACTAGAGTCACTCATTAGCATTCAAGTTGCATTGAAAATTCTATTGTTGTTTTCTTAATTTTTAAATTTTTGTTAAACAGTGACAGAGTACCTTGGCCTGAGTAGGGATCAACTTATGTTTGATGAATAACTAATTTCATTATTATATTTGAATTTTTCCTATACCCATCTTGTCTCCTTTATGACATCAAGACCTTAAGAAACACCAAAGTGCCTTTCAGAATCCTAAAGATGTTTAATTCCCTCTTGATACTTTCTTTTCTTTCTTTCTTTCTTTCTTTCTTTCTTTCTTTCTTTCTTTCTTTCTTTCTTTCTTTCTGAGAGAGGGAGCGAGGTGGGGGGAGGGAGAAAATCTTAAGCAGACTCCATGCTGAGCACAGAGCCTGAGGGGGGCTCGGTCTCAGGACCATGAGATCATGACCTGAGCCAAAACCAGAGTCATTTGCTCAACCCACTGCACCACCCAGGTGCCCTATCTGCATTGTTATATTTCAACAGGAAGTTGGCCAGAGATGACTTGCCATTATCAGGCCACAAACTCTATCACTATGTTCACCTCATATTAGAGCCAGCATTTTGAAAGCATACTTCTTTTCCTGACATCCCACCCAATTTCAACAGACTCCCTGTATCCAACATGGCAGTAAGCAAAAAGGATGAACAAAGATTGAATTGTTTCCTGGCATACTTAGTAACTAAGAAAATACACTGTACACTGAACAGTGAATTCTATAAAGTCTTTCCAGCTGCAAGCTGTATCTGACAGTCTCTAATCAGCCCAAAACTAAGAGAGTGGTAGCTGGAGATCTTCTCTCAGTCCAGCAGACCTCACTAGATGAGGCAGTGCAAATTGAACTGGGCACAATAAACATCAACTTCACTTTCAGGTTTAAATTGGAAATAGGGAAGCTGCCAGCTACCAAGTAGGCAGTGGGGAAAACAAAATATTTATGCCTTGTGAGAAGTTACTTTATCATAAAGAAAAATAGAACGTAGTTCTGAAGGCTCAGAGAAAGATAGTTTTTCTCAGGAAAAAAAAAATCCTAAAAGTCCTCCAAAAGACACAAAAGGATGTAGCTTCTATGAAATAGAAGCAAGAAAACCAAAGGAAAAATTGATTAAAATGAAGGAGGAGAGGGGTGCCTGGGTGGCTCAGTCAGTTAAGTGTCTGCCTTCAGCTCAGGTCATGATCCCAGAGTCCTGGGATTGAGTCCCGCATCGGCCTCCTTGCTCAGCAGGGAGACTGCTTGTCCCTCTGCCTCTGCCTGCTGCTCCCCCTGCTTGTGCTCTCTCTCTCTGTCAAATAAATAAAATCTTTAAAAAAAAATTAAGGAGGAGATTTGAAGAGAATTGGTTAAAATAAAGAATTGATGTAAGAAAAGAAAAAAATGCAAGAGCAGAGTTCCACTTGTTGGAATAAAGATGTTACTGTCACTCCCACTTTAACTAGAGAAAATACCAGATAAATGGAAAAAAAGAAATCTATACTCTTATTTAAAGCCATTTATGGGTGCGTTTAATTAAAGACATCAGATATTGTTGGGGATGCAAAGAAGTTCAAATGAATTAAATTCCAGAGAGGAATTAGGCTTTCTTATGTGAGCAAAGACTGGTAGCTGCTTTCATCCCTGAGGGCATTGACTCTACTTGGGATCACAGTTAGGCCAAGTAATGAGCTGCCATAAGCAAAGGCCTTGCCTGAGTCAAGGGTAAACTCCCTAAGCTCACAAGAGTATACATCGGCTGGCATGGTAGATTGAAATCTGGAGGAGCCCAAACACAGAGCCAGGCCTCACTGCTCAGCAGTTTTTCCCCTCCAGCCTTCTATTGAATGAACACTGATAAGGACAGGCTGAGAGTGAAAGGGCAAGAAAGACACCATAATGTTGTGATACTTAGATTCCAAAGCCCTGACAACAAAAACAACAAGTGAACTGAAATCATCATAAATCAGAGCATCAGCAAGATGGAGGAATAGGAGCTTTCTACTATCATCCCTCCATAGAAGCATGAATTTAACAACTACCCACAGATGAAAGTACCTCTGTTGGAGTCTAGGAGTCCAGCCAAGAAGTTCCAGCCCAATGTTGGAGCAAAAATTCCAAGAATAGACACATCAAGGAGGGTAAGAACAGTTTTATTTTATCTGCATCACCTCTCCCCCAAAGTGGCACAGCTTAGTGCCAGTAAAGATCCCTTCAGCCTGTAATTTCTCTCACAGGGAAAGTAAGAGCACAGTGAGTACCTGGATAGACCAGCCATGTGGAATACTGCCCAAGAGGCCCAGTTCTTTGTCTATGTACCCAGATTACTAAGATCAGAACAGCTGAGTGATGTGAAGTTGTTGGGAGTATGGAAGAAAGGCCACAAATGCTACAAACTACTCCACAGACTCCATCAAGATGCCGACCCACAATAATTTTCCAGTAACTGATCCCAAAGAAATGAAGATCTACAAAATTGCCTGACAAAGAATTCAAAATAATTATTTTAGGGAATCTCTGCAAACTACAAGAGAACATGAATAGAGAATCCAAAAAAATCAGAAAAATAATACTTGGGCAAAAGGAAAAGTTCAATAAAAACATAGAAATAATTTTTTTAAAGACCAAATTCTGGAGCTGAAGAATATAATGAATGAAATGAAAAATGCAATATATAGCATCATCAACAGACATAATCAAGCAGAAGAAAATATCTTTGAGCTTGAAGACACGTGATTTGAAATTATCCAGCCAGAGGAGAAAAAAGAAAAAATGATGAAGAAAGCCTAAAGGATTTATGGACACCATCAAGAAGGCTAACATTCTCATTATGAGAGTCCCAGAAGGAGAAGAGGGAGAGAGAGATAGAAACTGCATTTAAAGAGATAATGGCAGGGTGCCTGGGTGGCTTAAACATCTGCCTTCGGCTCAGGTCATGATCCCAGGGTCCTGGGATTGAGCCTGGAGTTGGTCTCCCTTCTCAGTGGGGAACTTGTTTCTCCCTCTCCCTCTGCCTGCCACTCTCCCTGCTTGTGCTCTCTCTCTCTCTCAAATAATTAAATCTTAAAAAAAGAAAGAAAGAATGGCAAAAAACTTCCAAATATGGAGAGAGATATGGACATTCAGGTACATATCCTAGAAGCAACAAAGGTCCCCAACAGATTCAAACTAAAGAAGACTTAGCCTAGGGGCACCTGGGTGGCTCAGTCATTAAGCATCTGCCTTCGGCTCAGGTCATGATCCCAGGGTCCTGGGATCGAGCCCCGCATTGGGCTCCCTGCTTGGTTGGGGGCCTTCTGCTCCCTCTCCCTCTGCCCCTGCTTGTGTTCCCTCTCTCACTGTGTCTCTCTCTGTCAAATAAATAAATAAAATCTTAAAAAAAAAAAAAAGAAGGGGGACACCTGGGTGGCTCAGTCAGTTAAGCGTCTGCCTTCGACTCAGGTCATGATCCCAGGGTCCTGGAATCAAGCCCCGCATGGGGCTCCTTGTCCAGTAGGGAGCCTGCTTCTCCCTCTGCCTGCCGCTCCCCCTGCTTGTGCTCTCTCTCTCTCTCAGACAAATAAATAAAATCTTTAAAAAAATAAAAAAAGAAGACTTAGCCTAGACATATTAAAGAATTGCTGGGAGGGGTGCCTGGGTAGCTCAGTCAGTTAAGTGCCCAACTCTTGGTTTCAGCTCAGGTCACAATCTCATGCATAGTGAGATCCAGCCCCATGTTGGGCTCCATGCTCAGCGGGGAGCTTGCTTGAAGATTCTCTTCCTCTGTCCCTCCCCCAACTCATGCTCTCTCCCTCAAATAAATAAATACTTACTTTTTTAAAAAGATTTTATGTATTTATTTAACAGAGAGAGATAGCACAAGCAGGGGGAGCGGCAGGCAGAAGCAGAGGGAGAAGCAGGCTCCCAGCTGAGCAGGGAGCCAGATGCCAGGCTCTATCCCAGGACCAAGGGATCATGACCTGAACCAAAGGCAAACGCTTAACAGACCGAGCCACCCAGGTGCTCCAAATAAACAAATATTAAAAAAAAAAAAAGGGTGAGGGGTGCCTGGGTGGCTCAGTTGGTTAAGCGACTGCCTTCAGCTCAGGTCATGATCCTGGACTCCCAGGATCGAGTCCCGCATCGGGCTCCCTGCTCAGCAGGGGTCTGCTTCTCCCTCTGACCCTCTTTCCTCTCGTGCTTTCTATCTCTCATTCTCTCTCTCTCAAATAAATAAAATCTTTAAAAAAAAGGCGAAAGATTTATGCTGGGAAACAAAAGCAAAAATGAACTATTGGGAATTCATTGAGATAAAAAGCTTCTACACAGCAGAAATAATTAACAAAACTAAAAGGCAACTTATAGAATGGGAGAAGATATTTGCAAATGACATACCAGATAAAGGGCTAGTATCCAAAATCTATAAAGAACTTATCAAACTCAACACCCAAAAAAATAAAAAAATCCAGTTAAGAAATGGGCAGAAGACACGTACAGACATTTCTCCAAAGAAGACATACTAATGGCTAATAGACACATGAATAAAATGCTCAACATCACTCATTATCAGGGAAATACAAATCAAAATCACAATGAGATACCACCTCACACCTGTCAGAATGGCTAAAATGAACAACTCAGGAAACAACAAATGTTGGTGAGGATGCAGAGAAAGGGGAATCCTCTTACACTGTGGTGGGAATGCAAACTGGTGCAGCCACTCTGGGAAATAGTATGGAGGTCCTCAAAAAGTTAAAAATAGAACTATCCTACAACCTAGGAATTGTACAATTGTACTGCTAGGTATTTATCTAAAGGATACAAAAATAGTGATTTGAAGGGGCACATGTACCCCAATGTTTATAGCAGCACTATCCACAATAGCCAAAACATGAAAAGAACCCAAATATCCATCAACTGGTAATGGATAAAGAAGATGTGAGATAGATAGATAGATAGATATCTCAATAAAATGGAATATTACTCAGCCATCAAAAGGAATGAAATCTTGCCATTTGCAAGGACGTGGATAGAACTAGAGTGTATTATGCTAAGTGAAATAAGCTAGTCAGAAAAAGACAAATACCATATTATTTCACTCATATGTGGAATTTAAGAAGCAAAACAGATGAACATAGGGGAAGGTAAGGAAAAATAAAATAAGATAGAGAGGGAGGCAAACCATAAGAGACTTTTAAATATAGGGAACAAACTGAGGGTTGCTGGAGGGGAGGTGGATGGGGGGATGGGGTAATTGGGTGATGGGCATTAAGGAGGGCACTTGATGTAATAAGCACTGGGTGTTATATGCAACTGATGAATCACTAAATTCTACCCCTGAAACTAACACTACACTATACGTGAACTAAGTTGAATTTAAATAAAATCTTGAAAGAAAAAAAAGGAATTGCTAAAGGGAGTTCTTCAAATAGAAACAAAAGGACATTAATTAGTTACATGAAAATATATGAAAGTATAAAATTTACGGGTAAAGATAAAGTCAAATTCAGAATACTCTGATATTGTAATGGTGGTGTGTAAATCATTTATAACTGGTATAAGGGTTACAAGACAAAAGTAGGGAAAATAACTATAACTATGATAATTTGTTAATAAGTACACAATTTAAAAAGATATAAATTGTAGCATCAAAAGCAAAATGTGGGGGCACCTGGGTGGCTCAGTTTGTTACGCGACTGCCTTCGGCTCAGGTCGTGATCCTGGAGGAGTCCTGGGATTGAGTCCTGCATTGGGCTCCCTGCTCAGCGGGGAGTGTACTTCTCCCTCTGACCCTCCCCCCCTCATGCTCTCTCTTTCTCTCATTCTCTCTCTCTCAAATAAATAAATAAATGAATAAATAAATAAAAAAGCAAAATGAGGGGAGGAATAACACTGTAGAGTTTTTATATGCAATTGGAGTTGAGTTATTATCAACTTAAAAAGACTGTTACAAGATTTTTTTTATGTAAGCCTCATCTTAACCACAAAGCAAAAACCTGTAGTTAATATACAAAAGATAAAGAAAAAGGAATCAAAGTATACCATTACAGAAAATTATCAAATCACAAGAGAAGAGAGCATGAGTGTAAGAAAGAAACCCAGAACCTGCAAATACCCAGGAAATAATTGATAAAATGGCAACAGCAATTCCTCATGTATCACTAATTACTTTAACTATTCTTTAAATATAAACGGATTAAATTCCCCAGTCAAAAAACACAGAGCAGCTTAATGGATTAAAAAAAAAAAAATCACAAGACTAAAATGTGTGCTGCCTATAGGAGAGTCACTTCAGCTTTAAAAAAAATTTTTTTTTAATTCCCAGTATAGTTAACATACAGTGTTGTATTTATTTCAGGTGTATAATATACTGATTCAACAATCCTGTACATTACTCAGTGTTCATCATGATAAGTGTACCCTTAGTCCCCTTCACCTATTGCACCCATTCCCCAGATTTCAAGATATGTTACAAGGTATAGTAATCAAAATGGCATTGTACTGGCACAGAAATGACACATAGATCAATGGAATAGAATAGAGAGCCCAGAAATAAGCCCAGGATTGTATAGTCAATTAATCTTCAACAGAGGAGGCAAGGATATGCAATGAGGAAAAGACAGTCTCTTCAACAAATGGTGTTGGGAAAACTGGACAGATACATGCAAAAAAATGAAACTGGAGGGCACCTGGGTGGCTCAGTCAGTTAAGTGACTGACTCTTGGTTTTCACTCAGGTCATGATCTCAGAGTCATGAGATCAAGCCATGCAAAGGGCTCTGTTCTAGGCATTGAGGCTGCTTGAGATTCTCTCTTTCCCTCTCCCTCCCCCTTGCCCCCTCCCCTCTCCCTGCTTGAGTGTATGCACCCTCTCTCTCTCTCACTCTAAAATAAACAAAATCTTGAAGAAAATAAAAAAGAATGAAACTGGACCACTTTCTTACACCATATGCAAAAATAAACGAAAAATGGATTAAGGACTTAAATGTGAGACCATAAAAATCCCAGAAAAGAGCACAAGGCAGTGATTTCTCTGACATTGGTCATAGCAACATTTTTCTAGATACGTCTCCTGAGGCAAGGGAAACAAAAGCAAAAAAAATTATTGGGACTACATCACTAAAAAGCTTCTGCACAGCAAAGGAAACAATCAACAAAACTAAAAGACAACCTACTGAATGGGGGAAGATATTTGCAAATGACATTTCTGATAAAGGGTTAGTATCCAAAATATATAAAGTACTTATACAACTCAACACCAAAGAACCAAATAATCCAGTTTAAAAATGGAAAGAAGACATGAACAAACATTTCCCCTAAGAAGATATCCAGATGCCAACAGATACATGAAAAAATGCTCAATATCACTTACCATCAGGAAAATGCAAATCAAAACTACAATGAGGGCGCCTGGGTGGCTCAGTTGGTTAAGCGACTGCCTTTGGCTCAGGTCATGATCCTTAAGTCCCAGGATTGAGTCCCACATCAGGCTCCCTGCTCAGTGGGGAGTCTGCTTCTCCCTCTGACCCTCCCCCCTCTCGTGCTCTATCTCATTCTCTCTCTCAAATAAGTAAAATCTTTTTTAAAAAAAACTACAATGACATATCACCTCACACTTGTCAGAATGGCTAGAATCAAAATCGTGAGAGTCACTTTAGCTTTAAAGACACATATGACTGAAAATGAAGTGATGGAAAAAGATATTCATGCAAATGGAAACCAAAACAGAGCAAAGTTAGGTATACTCAGAATAACTAGGTTTTAACTCAAAAGCTGTAATAAGAGACAAGTATATAATGATAGAGGAGTAAATTCGTTAAAAGGATATAACAATTATAAATATATAGGTACAAAACATCGGAGTACCTAAACATATAGAGCAAATGATTAACAGATCTGAAGGGACAAACGAGCAGCAATACAATAATATTAGGGGATTTCAATACTCCACTTTCAGCAATGGATGGCTCATTCAGACATAAAATCAGTAAGGTAACATTTGACTAGAACTACACATTAGCCCAAATGGACCTAACAGACATATACAAAACATTCCACCCAGCAGAACATTTTTCTCAAGCACACCTAAAATATTCTCCAGGGTGGATCATATATTGGGCCACAAAATAAATCTTAACAAATTTAAGAAGTTTGAAACTATATCAATCATCTTTTCTGACCACAATGGTCTGAAACTAGAAATCAATAACAGAAGGAAATAAGATAAATTTACAAATATGTGGAAAGTAAAGAACACATTCCTAAACAATTAATAGGTCAAGGAAAAAATCAAAAGGGAAATTAAAAAAAATATCATGAGACAAACAAAAATGGAAATACAATATACCAAAATGTAAGGGACACAGCAAAAACAGTTCTAAGAAGAAAATTTATAAATGCCTACATTAAGAAAAATCTCAAATAAGCAACCTAACTTTACATTGCATGTAACTAGAAAAAGAAGATGAAAATTAGTAGAAGAAAACAAAACAAAACAAAGATCAGAGCAGAAATAAATGAAATTGAGACTAGAAAAGCTTTGGAAGAGATCAATGAAACTAAGAGTTGTTTTTTTGAAAATATAAACAGAACTGACAAATCTTTAGCCAGACCAAGAAAAAAAGGAAGACTCAAATATATGATTCAGAAATGAAAGTGGAGACATTACAACTGATATCACAGAAATTTTTTTAAAAAAATCATAAAATACTACAATGAGGGGGGTGGGGGGATGGGTTAGCCTGGTGATGGGTATTAAAAAGGGCACATTCTGCGTGGAGCACTGGGTGTTATGCGCAAACAATGAATCATGGAATGCTACATCAAAAACTAATGATGTAATGTATGGTGATTAACATAAAAATAAAAAATTAAAAAATTAATAAATAAATTAAACACAAGTTTGAAATCTAAACACATCTCAAAAAAAATACTACAATGAACAATTACATACCAGCATATTGGATACCTAGAAGAAATGGATAAATTCATAGAAACAAGAATATATGAATACCGAATCATAAAGAAAAAAATCTGAATAGACTAAAAGGAGTAGGGATATTGAATCAACAATTGAAAACCTCCCAATAAATATAAACCCAAAGCCTGATGGCTTCACTGGTGAATTCTAGCATATAAAGAAGAATTAATACCAATTCCTCTCAAACTCTTTCCAAAAATTGAAGAGGAAGGAATACTTCCAAAATCATTTTACAAGGCCAGCATTACCTTAATACCAAAGCTAAGCTACAAGAATATATAATTATAAGTTAATATTCCTGATGAACATAGATGCCAAAATCCTACTAGAAAATTGAATTCAACAGCACATTAAAAGTTTCATACACCATGATCAAGTGAGATTTATCCCTGGGGTGCAAGGATAATTCAACATATACATATCAATCATTGTGATTTACTACATTAATAGAATAAAGGGTAAAAATCAAATAATCATTTCAATAGATGCATAGAAAGCATTTGACGAAATTCAAAATTCTTTCATGATTAAAAAAAAATTCTTTCATGATAAAAACTCTCGACAAATTAGGTATAGAAAGAACGGACTTCAGCTTAATAAAGGCCATATGTGACAAGCCCACAGCTATCATCATACTCAATGAATGGTGAAAAGCTGAAATCTCTAAGATGAGGAATAAGACAAGGATGACCACTCTAGCAAGTTCTATTCAACATAGTACTGAAAGTCCTTGCCAGAGCAATTAGGCAAGAGGCTTCCAAATGGGAAAAGAAGAAGTAAAATTGTCTCCACAGATGACATGATCTTATATAAAGAAAATTTTAAATACTTCACCAAAAAACTCTTAGAACTAATAAATGAATTCAGTAAAGTTGCAGGATACAAAATTAACATACAAAAATCATTTGTATTTCTATACATTAACAACAGGCTGTCCAGAAAAAAAAGAAATAAAATAAATCTATTGAAGATAACATCAAAAAGAAAAAAAAATACTTAGTAATAAACTTAGCCAAGGAAGTGAAAGATCTGAACACTGAAAACTAAAACATTAATGACAGAGATTGAAGAAGATACAAATAAGTGAAAAGATACCCATATTCCTAGATTGGAAGGATTAATATTGTCAAAATGTCCATACTACCCAAAATAATCTATAGATTCAAAGCAATCTCTATGAAAATTCCAATAGCATTTTTCATAGACATAGAAAAAATCCTAAAATTCATATAGAATGACAGAAGACTTTCAATAGCCAAAGCAATTTGAGCAAGAACCAAGCTGGAAGCATCATACTTCCTAATTTCAAATTACAGTAGTTCCCATTTATCTACAGGAGATATGTTCCAAAACCCCCAGTGGATACCTGAAACTATAGATAATACTGAATCCTATATATATTATGTTCTTTCCTATACGTACATACCTATGATAAAGTTTAATTTATAAATTAAGTACAGTAAGAGATTAACAAAAATAAGTAATACTAAATGGAACAATTATAACAATATACTGTAATAAAAGTTATGTGAGTGTCATCTCTCTCTCACAATATTGTACTGTTCTCACTTTTCTTCTTGTGATGATGTGAGATGATAGAATGCTTATGTGATGAGATGAACAGAGGTGAATGACACAGGCATTGTGATCTAGCATTAAGCTACTACTGACCTTCTGATGATATGTTAGGAGGAAGATCATCTGCTTTTGGACCACAATAACTGAAACCATGGAAAGTGAAACTACAGATAAGGAGGGACCACTGTATATTACAAAACTATATTAAAAAGTATGGTACTGGCATAAAAAGAGATTGGTAGGCCAACAGAACAGTATAGAAAACCCAGTAAAAACCTGCACATATATAGTCAACTAATCTTCAACAAAGGTGCCAAGAATACACAATGGGGAAAGGATAGTCTCTTCAATAAATAGTGTTGGGAAATGGATATTCAGAAAAAAAAAAGAGAAAAGAAAAGAAATTGGATCCTTATCTTATACCATACACAAAAATTAACTCAAACTATAAACTATAAACCTGAAACTGTAAAATTCCTAGGGAAACAGAGAGGAAAAGCTCCATGATGTTGGCCTTGGCAATGATTTTTGGATTTGACACCAGAAGCACAGGTGATAAAAGCAAAAATAAACAGTGGGACATCAAAGTAAAAAGTTTCTGCACAGTGAAGGAAACAGTCAACAAAATGAAAAGGTAACCTATGGAATGAGAGAAAATACTTGCAAACCATATGTCCCATGAAGGGATGATATCCAAATTATATAAGGAATTCAAGTGAATAGCAAAAAAAAAGAAAAGAAAATCTGATTGAAAAATAGGCAAAAGACCTAAATAGACATTTTTCTGAAGAAATCATGCAAATGGCCAATATATATATGAAAAGATGTTCAACATCACTAATCATCATGGAAATGCAAATCTAAACCACAATAAGTTATCAAGTCATATCTGTTAGGATGGCTATTATCAAAAAGTCAAAAAATAACAAGTGTTGGTGAGCATGTGGAGAAACAGGAACCTTTATGTATACTGTTGGTAGGAATATAAATTGGTACAGCCATTATAAAAAACAGTATGAAAGTTCCTCCAAAAATAAAAAATGGGACTGTCATGTGATTCAGCATTCCCACTTTTGGGTATATATCCCAAGAAAATAAAATCATTACCCTGAAGAGATACCTACACTCTCCTGTTCATTGCAGCATTACTCATACAAGCCAAGATGTGGAAACATCTAAATGTCCGTCAAGGTATGAATGGATAAAGAACATGTGGCATATATACCATAACATGTTGTTCTGTCTTAAAAAAGAAGAAAATAACATGGATGGACCTAGAGGACATTATACTATGTGAAATAAGCCAGAAACAGAAAGACAAATATGGCATGATCTCACTTATATGTGGAATCTAAGAAAGTCAATGTTATAGAAACAGGGTAGAAAGGGTGGTTACTAGGGGATGGAGGGTAAGGGAAATAGGAAGATGCTGGTCAAAGAGCACAAACTTTTAGTTATAAAAAAGATAAGTTTTGGAAACCTAATAAACACCATGGTGACTATAGTTAATAATAATGTAGTACATTATTATATACCTGAAAGTTGCTGAGAGACTAGATTTTAAGTATTCTTGGCCCCCCCCAAACAGGTAACTATGTGAGATGATGGATATGTTAATTGCCTTGCTTGTGGTAACTATTGTACAAGGTATGTATATATCAAAACATTATATTCTATACCTTAAATGTGTACAATTTTTATTTGTCAATTATACCTTAATAAAGCTGCGGAGAAAATAAGTAAATACATGAAAACAAGAGATAAACTTAAATGAACTAAAGTGGTAACCTAAACCCAACCCAGATTGATTCTTGATTAGATAGAAGAGATAGGCCTTACTGTCTGAAAGAGAAAAGGGTAAGCCCTTTTCAGTGCAAATACTATTTTACTCCAGTCTTTACTGTTCTCATATATGTAAATTCTGGCATGCAATCAAATGGCAAATAAACAGGAAAAATGTGATATGTAATCAAGATAATAAAGTTAATGAAACAGATTCACAAATAACCTAGATGTTGGAATTATCAAGCAAGGACATTAAAATTGCTTTCCTAAGTATATTAAAAATGTAGAGGAAGAGATATACAAAGTGAATTTAAAAATGATGGATTTCATCAGATAAACAGAAACTCAAAAAGAACCAAATGGAAACTGTAGAACTGAAAAATACAGTATCTGGAATGAAGAATTCATTTCTTGAGCTTAACAGTGAACTAGGCAAAGCAGAAAAGGGATATAGTGAACTTGAAGACAGGTCCATGTGAATTATCTAAATTAAAGAGGACAAACAAGAAGTCTGAAGAAAAGAGCCTCACATACCAGTGAAATAACACTAAATTATATAAAAATATGTAGTTAAAGCCATAAAAAGAGAAGGGGAAGAGAGAGACAGAGATAGAGAGACAGAGGCTGAAGAAATATTTGAAGATAGCTGAGAATTTTCCAAAATTGATGAAACTGATCATACCCAAAGATGAAATATTTCAGTAAAACTCAAGCAGGATAAATAAAAATAAATACAAATAAATACCCTGCCAAGAACCACATGGTCAGACTTCTGCAAACCAAAGGTAAAAAGAAAATATTAATAACAGCCAGAAAATACACACACACACCACAGGCCCAGATGGCTTTACTAGTGAATTCTACAAAACAATCAAGGCAGAAATAATACCAATTCTATGCAAACTCTTCTAGAAAATAAAAGAGGAGAGAATGCTTCCCAGCTTATGTTATAGGGCCAGTATTACTCTGGCACAAAACCAGTAAAATATGTTGTAAGAAAACTAAATATCAATATCCTTCATGAACATAGATGGAAAATTCTTAACAAAATTTTAAGAACAATGTATAAAAATGATAAAATGACTATGTTGGATTTATCCCATGATTACAGAATTGGCTTAACAGTTGAAAATCAATAAATGCAATTTACCATACTAACAGACTAAAACAAATCCATGCATTTGGATAGCATTGTTTAGGATTTAGGATTATTTAGGATTAAATTAGGATGATTTAGGATTAAAACTCTCAGCAAGCTAGAAATAGAAGGGAATGTCTTTGTCCTGATAAGGGTCATCTACAAAAACCTAAGGGCAAAATATTATACTTACTGGTGAAAGATTGAACACTTCTCTCTTGAAATTGGGGAAAAAGTAAGAATGTCTACTCTCACCTCTTCAACATTGTAGTGGAGATCCTAGCCAGTGCAGTAAGAGAAGAAAAAGAGATTTAAAGACATAGATTTGGAAAACAGATATAAAATTGTCTTTATTTATCACATGATCATCCATGTACATGTATAAAATCCTAAGGAATCTACAAAATAGCTACTAGAGCAAATAATTGAGTTTAGCAAGTTTACAGGATACAAAGTTAATTTATAAAAATCAGGTGTATTTCCATATACTATAAACAAAAATCAAAATTAAAATACCATCTATAATAGCATCAAAAATATGAAATACTTAGGAATAAATCTGACAAGATGTGCAGATCTGTGTACTGAAAACTATAAATCATTATAGAGCAAAATTAAAGACTTAAATAAATGAAGAAATATACCATATTCATGGATTAGAAGACTCAATATTATGAAGATGTCAGTTCTTCCCAAAATTGATCTGTAAGAGTCAACACCATCTCAAACAAAATCCTGGCAGGGTTTGTTGTACAAATTGATGAACTGATTTAAAAATTGATATAAATGTATTAAACCAACACATTGTACACCTTAAACTTACACAATTTACATACTAATTACACTGCAATTTAAAAAACAATTAAAAAATTGATAAGCAACATTTTTCTCTTCCACATTCCCATCCCTAACTTGGGCCACAAATTTTATTGCTTTTATTTTTTCCTTTCATTTTTGTTCTCACTTCTGGAGTGAGAGTCCTGCTGCATCTTATTATTCTTCTTCCCAAGGAAGCCTCATTTCCCCTTTTTTTCCTAGAACTGTAACGGTGGCTGTAGAGAAACATGATTATCTGTGATTAGAAATGAACAATATATCAATTTATCAGTTTCAAAATATTTTTCCCTTGAAAAACAATGTTTAAAAACATAGGATGGGCTGCTTTGCCACACATTGAACTCTCTGTACCTGGAAGCATTCAAGAGAGACTGAACTATCTTAATTCAACACTCATTTATAGAACACCTACCATAAATCAGACACTGGGAATATAGGAGTAAATAAGGTGATATGGTCTTTGTTTTCATGGGTCTTAAAACCTAGTATCATGTTCTTGATACTGAAGATTTCTGCATAAAGTAGAAATTTGAACTAGGTGACCTGAGAGTTTTCTTCTGGAGATCTATAAATCTATGTTTCTGAGATTAAAAACAACAACAACAAAATAAACCTTTGTCTTCTAACAAGGCAAATGCTTCTCTTGTGCCCTCTCTGGGTTTGATAATTGTAGACTGAGTGCAAAGGAATAAAGAACCCCAACACCTGTGAAAGCACCCCTCCAAGCCTAAAACAAAAGAATTTGCCTGGCTCCATCATTAATCAAATTCATCTTGTACATGAAAGCTCTTGCGGGTTTCTGCCAGAAGGAAATGTCAAACACATGGTCTCAGGCCATTCTTACCCCGGGGAAAGCTTGGAAGGAACTATGTCAGAAAATACAAACCCATTTCCAGGAAAGTTCACCTTCTGGCATTGTCCCCTTCTCCTGGCTCTGGATGCTGCTTCAGGGACTCTCTGCTTCCGGAAAGTGAGGCAGCCGTGAGCCAACCTAAACCAGAGTGAGCAGATGGCCTGGCATTCTGGGAACATTCTAGGCATATTCCTTAAAGAACCACCACAGAAACAAGGGACAATTCCAGGAAAACATGGAGTTGTAACTAGACTCATGGCTTAGGCACACTAGGCCAGCAAAGAGTTCCCAAAAGCTGGAGTCAGGGTGGAGGAGACAGTTGGTTTCTCCTGCACACAAATCAATTTGATTATCCCCACGTTATTGGACAGGATCACTGCTCCCTCCCAAAGACACTCCGTGGGTCTGTAGGCTGTTGTCTAGTTGCAGCTCTAGTATTTAGGAGCAGCCTTGAAACGTTTCAGAAAAGGAAGTGAATGGACATCAAATCATCATCCCATTAACAGTTTTGTCCAAAGTGCTTTTTTGCAGCCTTCATATCTTTGTTCATGCTTTTTCTTCCTGAGATGTTCTCTGCCTTCTGTTCTGTTTAAGACCTACTGTTTTTTCCCCTGCTAGGGTTATCTCAAGTGCTACTTCTTCCATGAAGCTTTTCTGGATTCTTTCAGCTCTAAATGATCTCTTCTCTTAGCATTCTAAATTCTCTTATAGCAAATATTACACTTTCTATTACAGTATTTTGTGCATGCCTTACCTTTTAAAAATTAAACTCCAAATATCTTATGGACAGAGATCATATCTCATTCTTTACATCTCATCCTGCCCCTAAAATAGGATGCATTTTCCCCCCAACCATGGTGTATTTGCACATGATGGGATTAAGAAAAGCTTGGGGGAATGGAGCTGAGTAAACAGTCTTTATAGCAATCAGCGGTGAAAGTCAGAACCCTCCCATTCCTGCAAAGGGCATGGCAAGGTCTCTCCTACAATCTCTCTGAGGTCAACAATGACTCTTTCTGTCCCAATAATCTAGCAAACTAAATTCACACTCAACGATACCTAATTCACCCTGAATTCAGAAATAAGTAGTTCCACCTAAGTGAATTTTCCAGATCACTGGAGATTACTTATTTGAATCCAAATTTCAGAAGTGATTTACAAAACATGCTTTTCTTTTCTATTTATTTATTTATTTGACAGAGAGACACAGCAAGAGAGGGAACACAAGCAGGGAGAGTGGGAGAGGGAGAAGCAGGCTTCCCACTGAGCAGGGAGCCCGATGCGGGGCTCAATCCCAGGCCCCTGGGATCATGACCTGAGCCAAAGGCAGACACTTAACGACTGAGCCACCCAGGTGCCCTTAAAGCATGCTTTTCAAAAGGCATCTTGAGTATCTCCAGAAAAGTCCAAAAGAGATGGGTTATAGTGGTTGTATTAATAAAGGATAACTTGGAGATTAGGAATAGAGGTGAAAGGAAACCAACTTTTTACTATGTACCCTTTTGTCCTTTTTGAATTTTGAATGATGTACATCTATTACCTATTAATTTAAAACTAATGGCATGGTTCCTTACTTCCTTAAATATAGTTGCCAAGTCTAATTTAACTTTTCTTTCTGAGTCAAGATCCAGGATCATCATTATCAATATTATTTATTGTCTTGTTCCTAAATAGAATTATTACAACAAAGGATATTAAAGTTACCCAGAGTTATCTTCCCCTGTATTAAATGACTCCAAAACTTCTAAGCCTCCAGAGGTTTTGGGTTTCGTTTACTTTTTATATTCTCTATCTCTTCCCTGGCAGCTATCACTGTTGTTATTCTAGTGACTGCTTATAGCAACCACTGCACCCCCCCTTCTTATTTGCTCATTTGTTCTGATGTGACTTGGAAGTCAAATGATCTCAGCTGATAAATAGGATTCAAGTGGAGACGGGAAGAAGAGAATTCCAGGAGTTTTTTTTCAAATGCTATCAGCTATGTAGGCTATGGTTTTACTAAAGTGGATTGGGCTGGATGGCTTTCTAATACAACACTAGGTTTACTCCTCTCTCACTCAAAATCATACAGTGCTGAGCATTCAGATAGCAGATACTTGTGCTAGGCAGGCCTGATGGACACCTGGTACCAGAATAACATTAGAGGCAATGGGCTCTGAAAGCTAGAGTTAACCCATATCTTACTGTCTGTGGAGGACAAAGGAAAACTACTAAGATAATACCTGGGAACACAGAAAGTGATGAAGATTGTTGCCATTCAATATGTGGGCTTCATAACATCATTTTTGGCCTATCTGCGGTATTTCTGATTATTTCTGGGTTTTTAGATTTTTATGTGGTTTTTGCTTCATTTTTTTGCTGTGTTCTAGATTTACCTAAGAGACCAGATAAGTGGCTTCTAGATAAGTAGAGTAACTACTAATATCATCATTAAAGCTTCTCTTTCTCTTTTTATCTGAGTGAGGTTAAAAAAAAAAGCCTTAGACAATTAACTGGCAACACAGATATAAGCAACAATAGCTCTAAATTTAGGTTAAACCGCACCTTCACTGAAGCTCAGATCAGTCACCAAAAAGGTGGAGCCCTGAGAGTCACCATCCTGGGTTGAAATAAAAACAGTTTGAAAAATCATTGGAAAACTACAAAGGAAGTTGAAAATCAAGGGCAGAGAATGAGAAGAGGCTTAACTATGGTGTGAACGTTCTAAAAAGAAAGCTAATTGTGGAAATTACTAGCCAGTAAATTGAATAGTCATAGTAATAAAACAGATGTTAATAGTGAAAATCCATCAACATCTGGAAAGGATAAAGTCACAAAGGATTTATGGAAAGAAGTGAGTGCAAGAGACTCTGTAGAGGAGAAAAACAGAGTGAGGCCAGGTCTTTAGTATAGGATTTGGAATTTGGGTAAAGAGTTTTGCTCAGCCTGCCACGCCATTTCTACTCTAGGGCCAGTTCAGATTGTTTTGGATGACAACGTGGTCACATGGACTCAGTAACTGGCTGAGAGATCATAAATGAAGGATAATGATATAAATACCCAGGAACAGCTCCCAGTGAGGGGAGCGGGGGGCTGAGGGCACTTTCCCAGAGAGTAGGGTCACGTCTGGTTTTATTTAACATCTTCGCTAATGATTTGAAAGCAGGAACAAATAAATGTCAAGAAAATGTGCTAAGCACATCAACTAGAGACAAGGTACACACACCAACCAGCAAGGAGTTTACCCAACAAGACTGAGAGCAATTACCAAAGGGAGCTGGAAATAGCCCAGGTCAGAGCAGCCTAGAAAAATGATCTGAAGCAAAAGCCAGTCACTTTTTGGGGTTGGGTAGGGAAGGGTGGTGGTAGGGAGAAGGGGAGTCAGAGAGATAGAGTAGGAAACAAGGCTGGCCAAAAGCAGTCTGAGGGGACAAATAATGTGTAACAACACTACATGGGAATGAAGCCCAACAGAACAGAGGTCCAGTTTTGAGGTTTGTAAATATATGGCTGTGGTTCAACAAATGTGAAATGATAAAGTGACCCATTTATTCAGAGTTAGAGGGCAGAGAAGCAGAGGGGGGAGTATACAGATTGGACTTCAGACATTTACCCAGAACATGCAAGCCCTAGGGGTGCACATCTCTGCACTCTTGGGTCATACTCCTAGAATGTTTGAAGTCCCATAACCTAGCATGGTAACTAGATGTACCATGGTACATAGTAGATGCTCAGTGCACTCTTGGGTCATACTCCTAGAATGTTTGAAGTCCCATAACCTAGCATGGTAACTAGATGTACCATGGTACATAGTAGATGCTCAGTGATTGTGGGACAATTGCCGGAAGCCCGGTGGAATTCTTAGTGTATCTGTGATCCCTGAGTGAAAATGGGGTGAGTGTTGCTGCTAAACACCCTTCCAGCTTTGAGATTTGGAAGTCTGTGATTGGAAGAAAAACACAGAACCAGGAGCCACCAGATGTTTAGGCAAACAGTGATGACTGTCCCCGTTTCTGCTCTGGGTCCTGGCTTGCCCCATCCCTGCCTGTGAAAATGGAACGGTGGTGCACCAATTCCTCATCCTGGTTCTGCCCCCCTTTCTCCTGACCTTGGCTAAGTGACAGGTCACCTATGACCAAACCTTACTTTGTGCCTGCCCCCATAGTGTTCTAGCTCTATCCAAGACCCAGATTGGATTCAGGAGAGCTCTTTTTGTTTTCTCAGTTAACTCCAAGTTGGCAGCTCAAAGGAAAGACCCAAGCCCCCTGTCCTAATATGCAACATTAAATCTCCCTGTACTTCAAAATCTATTGTGTAGCTGTCTGTAGACTGTCTAGACCAGGGCTTTTCTTTTTTTTTAATAATTTTTTATTGTTATGTTAATCACCATACATTATATCATTAGTTTTTGATGTAGTGTTCCATGATTCATTGTTTGTGCATAACACCCAGTGCTCCACGCAGAATGTGCCCTCTTTAATACCCATCACCAAGGCTAACCCATCCCCCCACCCTAGACCAGGGCTTTTCAAACTTTAATGTGCATAAAATCTTATGGGAGGAGAGATTATGCATTTCCAACAAGTGCCCAGATAGTGCCAAGTTGATCCCCAGACCACACATTTGAAAAGCAAGGCTTCAGAGGAGCGGTGTCGTTCTTTATCTGCCCTGGGCAATACAGTAGCCACTAGCCACATGTCTAGTGAATACTAGCATGACTCATGAACTTTTTAATTTTATTTCATTTAAATTAATTTAAATTTGGGTGCCTGGGTGGCTCAGTTGGTTGGGCGACTGCCTTCGGCTCGGGTCATGATCCTGGAGTCCCGGGATCGAGTCCCACATCGGGCTCCCTGCTCAGCAGGGAGTCTGCTTCTCCCTCTGACCCTCCCCCTCTTGTGCTCTCTCTCTATCTCATTCTCTCTCAAATAAATAAATAAAATCTTTTTAAAAATTAATTAATTAATTAATTAATTTAAATTTAAATAGCCTCATGTGGCTAGTGGTTACAGTATTGGACAGCATAGCTCTAAAGCAATAAGGTGTATGTAAAATTTTGAGAAGCACTGGTCTGTAGAATGCCAGGTCATGCATTTCCTTCTCACAGTAAACCATCATGCCTGCATCTGGCTACACAGTACTGTACACTCCGCTGGATCTATAACCAGTTTGTCTGGAAATAACACAGGAACATATCTATTATTCCCAAAAGTCTTGCACCCTTTTAATTTTTCCATCTTGCACTCCCCTTCTCTCATTCATCAATAGGCAATAACAAGCTGCTCTCGGTTACATTAGTTTGCATTTCCTAGCATTTTATATAAATGAAATCATACAGTACACACTATTTTATTTGCCTGGTTTCTTTTACTCAGCATAATTATTTTACAATTTATCCGTATTGTTGTGTGTATCAATAGTACCTTTTTTTTTTTTCTGAGAAGTATACCACAATTTGTTTATCCATCTGCCTATTAAGGGCATTTCAATTGTTTCCATTTTTGGCTATGACAAATAGTACTGCCATGAACATTTGTATACAAGTCTTTGCATGGACGTGTGCTTTCATTTTTCTTGGGTAAATACCTAGGAGTGTAATGGCTGGATCATATGTGGACATGTATTTAAATCTTTAAGAAACTTACCAAAGTTGTGCATTTTATATTCCAACCAGTAATATATGAGAATTCCACTTTCTCCACATTCTCATTAACCCATACTATGGTCACACTTTTAAATTTTAGCATTTTAATATGAGAGCAATGATATCTCATTGCAGTTTTAATTTGCATTCTCTAATGATTAGTAAACTTAAGTATATTTTCATGTACTTATTTGTCATCTGTATATCTTTTTTTTTAAAGATTTTATTTATTTATTTGACAGAGAGACAGTGAGAGAGGGAACACAAGCAGGGGGAGTGGGAGAGGGAGAAGCAGGCTTCCCGCTGAGCAGGGAGCCCGATGCGGGGCTCGATCCCAGGACCCTGGGATCATGACCTGAGCCGAAGGCAGACGCTTAGCGACCGAGCCACCCAGGAGCCCCTGCCATCTGTATATCTTCTTTGGTGAAATGTCTGTTACAGTTTTTCACCCATTTTTCTTTTTTCTTATTTTCCTGTCTTCCTCCTCCTCCTCCTCCTTCTTCTTTGGTTGCTCTCTTATTACTGAGATTTGAGAGTGTTTCGTATGTTCTGGATCAAGCACTTTCTCAGATATAAAATTTGCAGATATTTTCTCCCAGTCTGTGGCTTGTCTTTTCATCCCCTTAAAAGTGTCTTTTGAGGGCACCTGGGTGGCTCAGTTGGTTAAGCGACTGCCTTCGGCTCAGGTCATGATCCTGGAGTCCTGGGATCAAGTCCTGCATCGGGCTCCCTTCTCAGCGGGGAGTCTGCTTCTCCCTCTGACCCTCCCCCCTCTCATGCTCTCTCTCTCTCTCATTCTCTCTCTCAAATAAATAAATAAAATCTTTAAAAAAATTTAAAAGTATCTTTTGAAGAGCAAATTAATTTTGATGACTCCCAATTAACCAATTGTTTCTTTTCTTTTAATGTTGTAGCTGAGGAATTTTTGCCCAACCCAAGGTCACAGTGATTTTTTGTTTCCTTCTATACAACTTCTAAAAGTTTATTGATTTAAATCGGTATCTATTTGAGGGTTTCCTGGGTGGCTTAGTCGGTTGAGCATCTGGCTCTCGATTTTGATCAGGTCATGACCTCAGGCTCATGGGATCAAGCCCTGGGTCGGGCTCCATGCTCAGTGTGGAGTCTGCTTGTCCATCTCCCTCTGCTCCTGCCTCCGCTTGTTCACGTTTTCTCTTTAAAATAAATAAATAAATAAAATATTTTTTAAAAAAATAAATAAATATCTATTTGAGTTAATTTTTGTTTATGGTATTAGGCATGAATCAATCTTCTTCTTCTTCTTCTTTTGGGTATATAGATATTCCAACATCATCTGCTAAAAAGATGATCCTCTCTCTGCTAAGCTTTTTTCTTTGTTGGTCAATTGACCATATACATGTGGGTCAGTTTCTGGACTCTCTGTTCTTTCTATTGACTTATTTGTTTATCTTGACACCAATATCAAGGTTTCAACTATGAATTCAGTTTCTTCAATAGATATAGGAATATTTGAGTTATCAGTTTCTTCTTGAGTAAGCTTTGGTAGTTTGTATCTTGCAGGAAATTTGTCCATTTCATCTAAGCTGTCAAATTTCTTGGCCTGAAGTTGTTTAAAAGATTTCCTTGTTATTTTTAAAATATCTGTAGAATCAAAAGTGATATATCCTTTCTCATTCTGATACTGGTAACTTGTGTCTTCTCAATTTTCTGATTAGTCTGGCTAGAGTTTTATCAATTTTATGGAGTTGTTTTCTTCCTTAGACTTGGGTTCTAGGGGCAATGTCAACATTTTTATTAAACAAACAAACAGAACACTTTGAGTCTGTTTGAGTCATCAACCACAAAAATTGGCTAGTCTTTATACTCATGCTTCACCTTTTTCCTTACTAGCCCTGACCCAATCTCCCACTCCTTCCCCAAAGTCAGGTTCAGGAATTCATACAGGGTTTACACCCTTGCCAGCAGGACCATCACAGAATTTTTTCAGTGATAATCATCTGTCAAACCAATTAAATAGCATTGCTCTTGGGCAAAGAGGTGGTCAAAAGGAACACATCACAGTTCTTCCCTCATAGGTCAACATCAGTTCTCACTCCTACTTGACATAAGCCACTGGGAGTAAATGGGGTATAAGGTACAACAAAACACTTCCCAGAGCTGTAGCCACAGAAAAGCAAGAGTGCCAGTCTCAGGAGTGGATAAATTGAGGAGAAGTCAACATCATCCATTTGTTACTCCTTTCATTACCTATTATTTTGTACGACTATAAGTTAAGTAGAAAATACCGAGTAATTCTTAATTCAGGAGGTCAAGAAGAGATGGAAAAGGAATAGAAATAGGTTTTGGAACATGATAAACTTTACCCTGTGGGCAATGGACAGTTCTTTCAAGGTTTTTAATCTGAGGGGTGATGGTATCCAATCTTCGTTTTGTTTTGTTTTGTTTTGTTTTGTATCAGAAAGGCTTTTCTGGGGGCAGTGTGGAGGATGGGCTGGAAGGGGCCAGGACTAGAAAAGGAAAATGAATTAGGAGGATATTGGGTCAGGCCTGGACCACAAGGGTAGCAGTGGGAGACTCATTAAATATAGTGTGATGGTGGGGACGCCTGGGTGGCTCAGTTAGTTAAGCGTCTGCCTTCAGCTCAGGTCAGGATCTCAGGGTCCTGGGATCCAGTCCTGCATCAGGCTCCTTGCTCAGCAGGGAGCCTACTTCTCCCGCTCGCTCTACCACTCCCCCTGCTTGTGCTCTCTCTCTCTCTCTGATAAATAAATAAATAAATAAATAAATAAATAAATAAATAAATAAAATCTAAAAAAATGTATAGTGCGATGGTGAAGAGAGAAAAAAAGGAAGGTATGGAGGCTGTCTTACTGCTTAGGCCCTTGCTGGCAGAACTTCACAGAACCACACATATACATGCCACCAAACCCACACTAAGTATTTCCCCAATTCAACCTCTACTTAGCTGGATGCCCTGAATCCTCATGGTCATGCTAAGGTCATCTGTCATGAGGGCAAGTGTGATGGAGGGTGAGTTAGAGTAGAAGAGATGGCAGTTCATCTGGTTCTATTAACTATCTTACTCTCACAAATTCTGTGAAAACATTTGAGTATGAGAGTGCACTACAAGGCTCTCTCAAGAGCACCTTGTAAGAGATTTGTGCTAGTGAGGAGCCTTGAAGCATAAGCTTCATGAGCATCATGATAAATCTGTTTTGCCTGGATCATTACAACTGCTTCTTAACTGGCTTTCCCATTTCCACTCTTTTCTCATTCCTCACAACCCATTTCCATATAGCAGCTGGCATTATATTGAAAGATAAACCTGATTATGTCCTTCCTTTATTAAAATTCCTCAATGGCTTTCCACTGCACTTAGAAGAAAAAAAAAAAATCCCAATTTCTTACCATGGCTTAGAATGCCCTGGCTTGAGGTAATTCTTCAACCTCTTCTCATGCCCAGATCCAGACACACAGATTTTATTTAATTTCTCTAGCCTGCTAAGAACTTCTTTTCTTTGGGGTTTTGTCCATGGCACTTTTCTTCCTGTAACGTTCTAACCCCATATAGTGGACAGTGTAGTTAGCTTTTCAATATCCTTTGTCCTCTTTTCCAGGGGATGGCAGCCTTCTATGTAAGGGTGGGCTCTGCTTGGTATAAGCCAATCAGGGTCAACCCATCCCTCTTGCTATAAAAGGCCTAAACCAAAGATATCCTGGCATTCTTTTGGACACAGAGGTTGGTTCAAGGATAGTCCAATTAATGAGCAAAACTCAGGACTTTCATTCTGTGTGTCAACAGGTGCTTTCTCTTTCCCCCAGATGCAAATAAAGAAGCGTATGGCCCAGTTGCTGCTAGTGGACAACTTGCAACCAGCCTGTGGTCAAAACAAACACATGGAAGAAAGCAGAGCCAAGAGTATTACAGAGAAATGGAGTTGGAGCCTTGATCAAATTGATCCTGAAGGCATAAATTCTTGAGAATTTTCAGTTATGTCAAATAAAAAATATCCCTTTATTGTTTAAGCCAGTTTGGGTTAATTTAATGTGACTAATGATGTTGTTTTGCAAAAATTAAAGTGTCACTGGCAACATAAATATGTTAGTTACTGCTGTGGAGTCAGCTCTTTTTTTTGCATTTTTTTGCCTTTCTTACTATGCCTTTATTACTTTATTACTGTATACTTCTACTCTTTTTTTTTTCTTTTTAGGCTACTGTGAAACTTTGGTTGTTACAGTGGGCACTCAGCTTTCAGTGGTGACAAAGCTTCATTTATACATTAAATCTATGTCTCTTTTTTAAATAGCAATTCAAGGTGGATTCTATGATGCTTCTGATCTGTGTGTAAACACAGGCAAAGATGTGGGCTTCAAAATCCTGTGTGTACTTAGCCACGTGAAGCCATCACAGTGACCCAGAATATGCCTATGTTATTTTGTTAAATAATCAACAAAATAAACACACTTGAAAATCCTCATAGAGAACTCATGTACCCTCAAAAGGACTCCAGCAGTCTATGGACCTCATACTGAAAACCACTGAAGCACTCAGGATTCAGAGCCAGGGACCTGCGTTTGAGCCCTGGCTCCCTGCTTCCTGCTCTGTGACCTTGGACAAAGATTTACCTTCTCTGGACCCTCAGTTTCCTTGTCTCCAACAGGAAAAAACTTTTATGAAGTATCTGCTGTGAGCCAGGACTATAATGCCTTCCTTCCCAACCTAAAAGAGTTGTTTTAGAGATCAAATGAGATTATTTAGGAGGAAGCATTGTACAAAACAAAAGCTTAGCACAGTTGCTAGTTATTTTGTTTTCTGGCACTTTCTTCTCTTCTGAGCCAGACAAGCTCCTCTGCACCCTTCAAAATTTGTCTCCAAGGTGCATCTCACACTTGCCCTCTGAGTTTTTACCACAGCTTCTATAAACCTTACAGGTCTCTCACTGCCTGTTTACCTGGCTGTCTCTCTTCCCCTGCCAAGATATGGGTCAGGTCAGGGCTAGGGCCCAGTACAGTGCCACCACGGTGCACAGGAGGTAAACAAGTGAAAGTTTGTTAGCAGATGGATCTGAAAGCTGTGGGTAGGGAAGATGAGGCCTGAGAAGCCAGGACAAACAAATCAGACATCCCTTCCCCACTCAGTGTATTTTGTCTGAGCTTGGCTCTGTTGGCACCTCCCATTGCTGGCCTCTACCACAACTCACAGGTCAGTCCACCTAAAAACAAACCAACAATAACAGCGACAGCAAGCCATGAGTTTGTTCTGAATTTGTGACTGAGTCAGGGCTTCACTTCTCCAGGAATCTTTCGGGGAGTGTCTGGGGAATTTGATGCTGCTTCCATCTTTGGGGCCACCAGTCCCTTTTCCAAGGTCCAGCACAGTGACAGGGGTGGCTCCCTAGCTCTTTTCAGGGCCATTGAGAGGGTGTGCTCCCGGACTGTCTTCATCAACTGAGAGAGAAGGGCTGGAAGACTGGGTTAGCCACAGCTATGCCGGGAAAGGAAGAAGGGTAAAAAGTGGAGAAAGGGCTAGATTTCCTGAATCTCACTGGCCTACTCCACAAACAAGGGTGGGGTAGGGTGGAGACAGAGAGCAGCCATTCCACACTCTGCTGAACCCAGATGGCAGGTCCGTGAGAACCATTTAATTGTCCGCTGGGAGAGGACATCTCACTTTGGCAGAAGATGCAAGCTAATCAGAAGCAGCCCCCATCCTCTCCTCCCTTCTTCCCTCCCTCTCTGAATTCAGTTTGATGGGTACAAGATGAGGTGCGAGGGCTTTGATCCCTGGACATGCTGCCCAGCCTCAAGTATGGGACATTCAGAAACAACTCAAGGAATTTTTTGTTTGGGAGTGGGGAGGGGAGTTCCTTTGTGAGCCTACCTTGGCCAGGGCTCTCCTGTGAACTATCAGCAAGCCCAGCTCTTCCTACTCCTAGCTAGAAAACTTTCTTTGTGCTGGAAGACTTCATGCTGGGGATGGTTGCAGAAAAAATAAGAGGGTGTAGAGACGGCTCAGGGTTTTGGAGGTAGGGTGCCAGTGAAATAACTTCATCATTTCTTAGAGTGATAGTATCACATGATAGCTGCATGGCCTCAGGAAGGTCAGATAACCCCTGTGAGCCTTACTCTCCTCCTTTACAAAATGAAGATCAAGATACCTACCCGACAGTAGTGCAGTAATGTATGAAATGCTTCATTCAGGGCTCAACTGTAACAATTCTTTTTTCTCAGTCTGATAAATATGGAGACCAAAGCTTAGGCTCAACCTTGTAATCCTCTGACCAAAGTTGTTTAATATACAGATTTTCTTCTCCCACCCCCTTTACTATCCAGTTCTTGTTATTTTTTGACCATGTCAATCATATTAGTCTTATTATTCCTACGATTTTTATTGTAAAAATCCATTCTGCATTAGCTACTAGGTATAAAACAATCAAAGCAAAGTCAAATCTGTTCTTGTTAACCTAGAAATACCAATGTCTTACCAAAAATACTTCTTATATATTTGCAAAATATATAATATATGCAAGAACCACAGAGTATGCCCACACCTACACACAGTGACATATGAATTTCAGTCAGGATAGTTGAGTGCATGGCTTTGTCATGGTACAGATTGAAACCACAGTAAATTCTGTAACCCCAGTTGGGCTTCTGAAACATGTTGCATGTAAATGGTTGGCTTGAACAGAGAATCCTATTTGAATGCACTTTTTTTTTTTTTTTTTTGGACATTCAGCAGCTGACAGGTGTTTTCAGAGGCCTTTAACCCTGTCTCTGGCTATTCTTTGCCTGTGGCCATGGGGTTCCCCCGCCCCCACCCATTGTTCAGAAAGAATATTGCTGAAGAGCTCCCTCTCCTTCTCTCTTCAACATGGTGACTCCCAGTGCGTGATGTATACAGTCTCTGTCCATCCCCACAACATCACTAGCCACTTTTTCTCATTGCTAAAAAACAGGTTTGAAAGCTACATTGGTGGGATGGGGTGCAGTGGGGAAGATATATCCCCTTTCTTTCTCTCCAGCTCCACTATTTATTCCCACATTCCTTCTCTCTAAAACTGTCCCCACCACACCAAAACCTGGATGAGGATTTTAAGCACACTCCAGAAGCAGTCACCAAGTTGAGTCTCACTCAACTTTCAGTACCAGCTTGCCAGAGCCAGAGGGTGGCAGTGGGTGAACTAGATCACACCTAACCTTCTTGGAATCACCAGATTCCAGTCCCAGCTCTCACAAACTCTGTGTTCCTAGAGAAGTCACTTGTCACTGTTATATGCCCACTGTTTCCTCCACTCTAAAATTGGTAGGAAGACTGAAATGATTCCTGGTCTGCATCCAGTCAAGACTCTCCGGGAAAACGTGGGCATTGAGCCTGGCCACTAGGTGGCAATACTTGGAAGGACACGGACCTGGAGCCCATGACTGACAGGAAGTGCTCTGAAACACTTAGGGCCTCTAAGAGGCCCAGGTGCTGCCTGAGGGAAAAGCTGCCAAGATCACTCATTCAGCTTGTCCCCATATATTTACTGACAACCAGCATTTGGCTGTCTTCTCCTGCCTGATCTTGGGGCTCACCACAGGGATGGGTGTATACCCTTTCTCCTCCTTTTCCTGGCAAACTGTCATATATTTGACTCAGCTTAAACAGGTCTCTTGCGAAGCTTTTCCCGGAAAAATCCTCTCTCCCTTACTTCTCAGACGACATTCATTGTTGTCACTTTTGTCTCCTCAATGTCCTCAATCCGTACCTCGATCAAGCCACATTCCATCCCAGAGTGATCATTCCCCTGTCTGTCTCTTTACTGGAGTATGAAGTCCTTGAGGGTAGAGACCAGGCTTTCTTCATCTCTGTCTCCCCAGTGCCCATTTTGTGACTGCTATAATGCCTGCTGCTATATATCTGTTTCTCTGATTAATTAATCCCTGAATAGGTTTGGGAAGACCAAATTAACCCCTTTATCGATGTTTTTAATCTGCCTTTTTTGGTAATTCTTAGTATTAAGCATTACGCCTTTCTTAATTGTGATTATCAAGCATTACTTTGGTGTGGCTTAAGTTTGGAACTCTTGGTTCAAACAAAAACCTATAACACCCAAATACATTAAAACAAATGAAAGTAGAGCTACTTGAGTTGAAGCTGGAATGGGAAGGCCTGGAGCCTCTCCTACCTTCACCCACTTCTGTGGTCAAGGAGCACTTCCTTAGACTCCGAGGGTTCTGCAGACATGGTTTGAAAACCACCACCTGGTTGCTATGTTCATTTCTCTTCTGTTTATTTCCAGTTCACAGAAAAAGATGAACGACTGGGGAAAAAGTGCATTTCTTACAGGCAGAAAGCGTGTTCTTATCATCATATAACCTTTGCACACATCCTTTGCACATACTCAATGGATATATGATTAACTGAATTGTGTTGAGTTGAATTAAAATGGCAGGTAGACTTTGAAACCAAATATTCCCAAAGTGGACATGGGGAGGTGGCTAAGGAGATGGTTAGCCTGACAGTCACCTCTACCCTAAATTCACTGTGATCTCTGAATCAGAGAGAGCTGGGATGGTCAAGTGGTCATCAGTCCCTACGCAGACCTAGATGATTCCATCCGTGATGTAGCTTCAATCTTTGTGAATAGCCTACCTCCATCAGTGTATAGCTATTCAAATACAAAAAGATCAATAAATTACTATCAATAAATTGAAGAATCTAAGAGTTAGAAGGTATCATTGGGGTTCAGCGAGGCTGATCAAAGGAAGAGCCCTTCCTCTAGCATTCCTGACAGTGAGTGTGCTCTAATAGTGACAGGGAGCTCACTCTTTTGAGGAGCAGCATGGCCACTGCCAGAGAGGGCTCCCTTCCATCCAGCCTCTATCTTCAATCTCTCCCTGTAGAGGGCTCCTCCCGTCCCTGTATAAATGTTCCCAGGTCTCTCAGTGTCTTTTAAAAAATTCCCCCCTCAAACTGACATCTCTTTAAATCTGTCCTTTCCTTCACAGCCAAGCCTCCTGAGAGAGCAGCCTATGTTCTGTCTAGTTACCATGTGTCATCTTACAGAGTTAATACAATATTATTGACTATATTCCCCATGCTGTATGTTGCATACTCATGACATTTATTTTATAACTGAAGTTTGGACTTCTTAATCCTCTTCACCCATTTCCTGCCCACTCTCACCACTCCCACACCCCTGCTCAGCAACCACCAACCTGTTCTTTGTATTTATGAGTCTGGGTTTTGTTAAATTTTTTGTTTTGTTTTTTAGATTACACATAAAAGTGAAATCATGTGGTATTTGTCTTTCCTTATCTGACTTATTTTACTTAGCATAATGCCCTCCAGGTCCAACCATGTTGTCACAAATGCAAGATTTCCTTCTTTTTTATGACTGAATAATATTCCATTATAATATATTCTGAATAATATTCTAATATATATATATTTATCCCTTCATTCTTTGATGGACACTTAAGTTGTTTCCATGTCTTGGCTATTGTAAATAATGCTACAATGAACATAGAGGTGCATATATTTTTTTGAATTAGTGTTTTTGTTTTCTTCTGATAGATACCCAGTAGTAGAACTCCTAGATCATATGGTAGCTCTGGCTTTATTATTATTTTTTTTTTTTTTGGAGGAAACCCCTACTGTTTTCTGTTATGACTATACCAATTTACATTTCCACCAATAGTATATGAGGGTTCCCTTTTTTCCACATCCTCACCAACAGTTATTTCTTGTTTTCCTGATTTTAGCCATTCTGACAAGTATAAAATGATATCTCATTGTAGTTTTGATTTGCATTTCCCTGATTATTCGTGATGTTGAGCATTGTTTCGTGTGTCTGTTGGTCATCTGTATATAATTTTTAGAAAAATGTCTATTCAGAATCTCTGCCAATTTTTAAATCAGATTGTTTGGAGGTTTTTCTGTTATTAGTTATAGGAGTTCTCTATACATATTGGATGGTAACCTCTTTTTGGTTATGATTTGCAAACATCTTCTCCAATTCAATAGGTTGCCTTTTCATTTTGTTGGTGCTGTCCTTTGCTGTGCAGAAGCTTTTTAGTGTGATGTAGTCCCAATAATTTATTTTTGCTTTTGTTGCCCTTGCTTTTGGAGTCAGATCCAAAAAACATCACTAAGACCAATGTTAAGAAAATTACCATTGGTGTTTTCTCCTAAAAGTGTTATGGTTTCAGGTCTTACATTCAAGTCTTTAATCCATTCTGAGTTAATTTTTTTTAAGATTTATTCATTTATTTTAGAGAGAAAGAGAGAGAGAGAGTGCACAAGTAGGGAGAGGGACAGAGGGAGAGATTCCCCAATGAGCACAGAGCCGATGTGGGGCTCAATTTCACGACCTACAAGATCACAACCTGAGCCAAAACCAAGAGTTGAATGCTCAACTGACTGAGCCACCCAGGCACCCCAAGTTAATTTTTTGTGTATGGTATAAGATAGTGATCTAGTTTCGTTCCTTTGCATATGACTGTCCCGTTTTCCCAACATCATTTATGAAGAAGCTGAATGTTCTTTCCCTATTGTATATTCTTGCCTCCTTTGTCATAAACTAATTGACCCTATATGTGTCAGTTTAATTCTATGCAGTTCTCCATTGCTTTGTGTGTCTTTGTGCCAATACCATACTGTTCTGGTACAGTACATGCTGTACTGTTCTGGTATTATATATACTATAGCTTTGTAGTATAGTTTGAAACCAGGGAGCCTATTACCTCCAACTTTGTTCTTCTTTCTCAAGATTGTTTTGGCTATTTAAAGTCTTTTGTGAAGAATTTAGAATTATTTGTTTTAGTTCTGTGAAAAATATCATTGACATTTTGATAAAGATTGCATTGAAATCTGTATGTTGCTTTGAGTACTATGAACATTTTAACAGTATTAATTCCTCCAATCCATAAACATGGAATATCTTTCCATTTATTTGTGTCTTCTTTAATTTTTTTCACCAATATCTTATGGTTTTCAGTGTATAGGTCTTTCAACTCCTTCATTAAATTTATTCCTAAGTATCTTATTCTTTCATATGTAATTGTAAATATGATTGTTTTCTTGATTGTTCCTTCTAAATGTTTATTAGTGTGTAGATACACAACAGATTTTTGTATATTAACTTTATATCCTGCAACTTTACTGAATTCATTTATTTTAAGTTTTTTGGTGGAGTATTTAAGGTTTTCTATATATACAGTCATATAGTGACAGCATTATTTCTTCCTTTCAAATTTTCATGCCTTTTATTTCTTTTTCTTTCCTAATTGCTTTGGCTAGAACATCTAATACCATGTTGAATAAAAGTGGGGATAGTGGGCATTCTTGTCTTGCTCTTGATCTTAGAGAAAAAGCTTTCAACTTTTAATCATTGAGTATGATAGCACCTATGGGTTTATCATATATGGCCCATAGGTGTATGGGGTATATTTATGTTACGTTGGGGTATATTCCTTCTATAACCATTTTGTTGAGAGTTTTTTTCATAGGTTGATGTTAAATTTTGTCAAATGCTTCTTCTGCTATTTAGATGATTTTGTTATTTTAATCCATTATTTCATTAATGTGGTATATTACATTGATTGATTGATTTGCAAATGTTGAACCATCTTTGCATCCTTGAAATAAATCCTACTTGATCATGGTGTGTGATCCTTTTAAGGTACTGTTGAATTCAGGGTGTTAATATTTTGTTGAGAAGTTTTAGATCTATGTTCATCAGGGTATTGGCCTGTAATTTTCTTTCTTGTGAGGTCCTTGTTTGGTTTTAGTATTAGGGTGATGCTTGCCTCATAAAATGAGTTTGGGAGCTTTCTTTCCTCTCCAATTTTTTGGAAGAGTTTGAAAAGGATAGGTATTAAATCTTTGAATGTTTGAAAGAATTCACCAGTGAAGCCATCTGGTCTCGGACTTTTGTTTGTCGGGAAGTTTTTATTACTGATTCAATCTCTGTAGGTCTATTTGGATTCATTTCTTCATGGTTCAGTATTAGAAGATTGTGAATTTCTAGGAATTTATCCATTTCTTCCAGGTCATCCAATTTGTTGGCATACAGTTGTTCATAGTAGTCTCTTATGATCCTGGTATTTCTGTGGTATCAGTTGTAACTTCTCTTTAATTTCTGATTTTATTTATTTGATCCCCCAACTCTCTTTTTGTTAGATTTGTTAATTTTGTTTATGTTTTCAGAGAACCAGTTCTTAGTTCCACTGATCTTTTCTATTGTCATTTTAGTCTCTATTTCATTTATTTCCACTCTGATCTTTATTATTTCTTTCCTTCTAAATTTGGGCTTTTCTCTTCCTTTTCTAGTCCCTTTAGGTATAAAGTTAAATTGTTTATTTGATATTTCTCTTGTTTCTTAAGGTAGCCCTGTATTGCTATGAACTTCCTTCTTAGACCTGCTTTTGCTGCATCCCATAGATTTTGATATGTTGCTTTCCTGTTTTCATTTGTCTGTAGGTATTTTTAAATTTCTCCTTTGATTTCTACTATGACCCAGTAGTTGTTCAGTAACATGTTATTTAATCTCATATTTGTAATTTTTCTACTTTTCTTTTGGACTTGATTTCTAGTTTCATAAACTTGTCATCAGAAAAGATGCTTGATATGATGTCAACCTTCTTGAATTTATTGAGACTTGTTTAATGGCCTAACATATGATCTATCCTAGGGAATGTTACATAGGCATTTGAGAAGTGTATTCTGCTGCTCTTGGATGGAATGTTCTATATATACCTATTAAGTCCATCTGGTCTAATGTGTCAAATATTTAAGACCAATGTTCCTAATTGATTTTCTGTTTAGATGATCTATCCATATGTAAGTGGGATGTTAAGATTCCCTATTTATTATTGTATTGCTGTCAATTTCTCTCATTAGATCTGTTAATCTTTGCTTTATATATTTTGGTGCACCTTTATATATTTATAAGTGTTATATCTTGCTGGATTGACCCCTTTATGATTATGTAGTGCCCCCTCTATGTCTTTTATTACGGTCTTTATTTTAAAGCCTATTTTGTCTGATATAACTACACCAGCTTTTTCTTCCATTTCCATTTGCGTGGAATATCTTTTCCATCTCTTTACTTTTAGTCTGTGTGTGTCCTTACTTCTGAAGTGAGCTTCTTGTAGGCAGTATACAGAAGTTTCGTTTTTTTGTTTTGTTTTGTTTTGTTTATCCATTCAGCCACTCTATGTTTTTTGATTGGAGAATTTAGCCCGTTTACATTTAAAAGTAATTATTGATAGGTACATACTCATTGTTATTTTGTCAGTTGATTTTTGGCTGTTCTTGTAGTTCTTCACTGTTCATTTCTTCTTCTCTTTCTCTCTTTCCATATGGTGTAATGACTTTCTTTAGTGTTGTGTTTAGATATCTTTCTCATTTTCTTTTGTGTATTTACTATAAGTTTTTGCTTTGTGGTTACTGTGACATTCTCATATATCATTCTATGTATATAACAGTCTCTTTTAAGTTGATAGCAGCTAAATCTGGACACTATTCAAAACTCTACATTTTATCCTCCCCATTTTATATTTTTGATGTCACTTTTTACATCTTTTTATTTTATGTATCCCCTATCTAATTACTGTAGTTTTAATTTTACTACTTTTGTCTTCTAATCCTCTTAGTAATTTCATAAATAATTAGTCCACCACCTTTACCATATATTTACCTTTTCCAATGAGATTTTTACTTTTGTATGTTTTCTTGTTATTAGTTAGTGCCATTTCTTTTCAGCTTAAAGACGTGCCTTTAATATTTCTTGCAAAGCTGGTTTAGTAGTGATGAACTCTTTTAGCTTTTGCTTGTCTGGAAAACTTCATCTCTCCATTAAATCTGAATGATAACCTTGCTAGTTATAGTATTCTTGGTTGGAAAATTTTTCCTTTTAGCACTTTGAATATGTTATACCACTCTCTTCTGGATTACAGAATTTCTGCTGATAGCCATATAAGGTTTCTCTTGTATGTAACAATTTGGTTTTCTATTGCTGCTTTTAAGATTCTCTCTGTATCTTTAACTTTTTATATTTTATTATAATATGTCCGGGTGTAGCTCTCTTTGGGTTCATCTTCTTTGGAACTCTCTGGGCTTCTTGGACCTAGATATCTGTTTCCTTCCCTAGGTTAGGGAAATTTCCAGCCATTATTTCTTCAAATAAATTTACTGCTCCTTCTTTTTCTCTTCTTCTGGGATCCCTATATTACAAATGTTATTCTGCTTCATTTTATACTAGAGGTCTCTCAAGTTATCTTAATTTTTTAAAATTCCCTTTTCTTTTTGTTGTTCTGTCTGGGTGAGTCCCATTGCTTTCTCTTCTAGCTTGCTGATCCATTCTTCTACTTCATCCCATCTACTGTTGAACCCCTCTAGTGTATTTTTCAGTTCGAGTATTATATTTTTTAGCACTGTGACTTCTGTTTGGTACTTTCTAATGTTTTCTATCTTTCTGTTGAAATTCTCACTCTGTTTACCTGTTATTTTCTTGAGTTTGGTGATATCTGTATGGCCATTACTTCGTATTCTTTATCAGGTAGGTTACTTATATTCATATTATTTAGGTCTTTTTCTAGAGTTTTATCTTGTTCTTTTGTTTGGAACATATTTCTCTGTTTCCTCATTTTGCTTGACCCTCTGTGTTTGTTTTTCTGTATTAGGTGAATCAGCTACCTCTCTCAGTCTTGAAGGAGTGACCCTGTTTAGGTGATGATCCTTCTCACTCAATCTTGTCCTAACTCTTTATTGTCTGTCAAACCTTTGTGATTGTCTAACTGGCTGATTTATTCTTGATATGCCCTCATTGTTGAGGGTGTGCTAAGACTTGCCGGTGATTCAAAGAGAGAAATCTCATTTGGAATCTAGTTTCAGGCTGATTGGAAGCTAGATCCTTGGGCAGCAGCTCTTAAAGTATGCAAATATATACAGTCCCATGGAGTCACAATTATGATCTTTGCTGGCCTCCAGACCAGAAGATCTGGTGTCCCCTGGGGCTCTGGATGAGTATATAAGCTCCTCTCTGGGAGGTTTTGTCAAGCTGTAGCAAGGCCAGGAGGGTACACAAGGGTGGTGTCTTTCTGCTTACATTCTCTGAGTGCACCTTCTTAGCTTCCATATGTGTGGCAGACCTGAAGGCTGTCTCTCAGGCTGAAGCTCCAGGATAAGTAAATAGGCCTTTTTCACAGGAAGACTGGGTTGTGTTTCAGTCTGCTTTCTGTGTAGTGCCCTGAAGGTGGTGGACTGCCAAGAACTGTTTTTCCAATTGTTACAGTTCTGTGGAGCTCTGGAACACCAGTCCTCTTGTCCACCAGGGCCAGGCAATCAAGGGTGTCTCCTGTGTGAATTGCTCATGACTGTTAGCTTTGTAAGGCAACTAGAAAGTGTCTCACCATCTTCAGAAAGGCAGCAGAAAAATGTCTTGATTGTGTATGCCTGTGGGCTTCAGCAGCACAGCTGGAGAGTGTCTTGTCTGTGTGGACACTTCAGCTTTAGGCCAGGAGTGGGAGAATACCACAAACACTTGTGCTTCCAGCTCTATCAAGGGGGCAGAGGAGTGTTGCAACTGGTCATGTTTCCTGGCCTCAGCAAGTGCCATGACCATTCACCTCCATACATCTCAACCATGCAGAGGAAGGGTGCCATATCCAAGCTTGCTTGTCTGTGCTAGCAGGCTATGTGGAGAGTGCACAAGAGCATCTGCTGGTACCTCCATATCCAGGGAGTATCTCAACTGTCCCCTGCCCCTCCAACTGATGTTCCCAGGTCAACAAATGAAGCTCCCTCACATATAGTCTAGGCGATTTTCAAAGTGCTGTTTTTTCACTTGGTCTCAGGGAGCAAGACCACATAAGAGACCTCCAAGAAGGGAATTTCACTTTCCCCTAGTACATTGCAACCCCTGGTTTTCCAAGCCACACATTCTGGGGGCTTGTCTCTGATGCATTTCCCAGGGACTGGGGTGCCTAACATGGGACACCAACCCTTTGCTCCTCTGGGAGAAGCATCTCTCTGGTGAAGTTGTTTTTTTCCCCCAAGAATGTGTCCCTGCCTTTCCTACCCATCTTGATGTGGTTCTTTTACCCTTTGTTGTGGAGAGCAGTTCATTTAGTTTTCAGATCTTTTTCAGAGGGAAATTATCCATATGTAGCTGTAGATTTGGTGTATCTCTAGGAGGAAGTGAGTTCAGGATCTTCATACATTGCTATCTTGGACCACCCCTCCCCTCCCTTTCCTGCCCCCTCTCACTCTCTCTTTTAATTTTCTACATGAGGTGGAGAATTAGTAACTAACAGAAAGACTTTAGAAGTCAAGTCCCTCGTTTCATTAACGAGAAAAATGTAGGCCCTTAGAGATAAAATGACTTACCTGCTAGAAGTAATATTACAGCTAGTACTTATTATATATTTACTATGCTAAGCACTACATATATATATATATATATATATATATATATATATACACACACACACAAACACACACACAACCTTATTTTACCTTCACAACAATCCAATGGGGGAACTATTATTAGTATTCCTAGTGTTCACAGATGAGGAAACTGAGGTCTGGGAAGATGAATTACCATGCCCAAAGTCACATAGCTAGTAAGAAGCAAGGCAGGGTTTCCAACTGAGGCTGTTTGACTCAAGAGCCATTTCTTTTAACTACCAAGACCTGCTGCCTAATACTACAAGGCTACTTATTTCTGCATTGGCTTAAAATATATTTTATTTTCATTTCTGATTGCTCTTAACTTGGCAATAGCTAAAAAATGCTGGATAAACAGTTACTGGGTTTAAGGGTTTATAAACAAACTCTGCACTGTACAAAGGACCACCTATTTTAAATGTTAAGAATTTTTATGTAGTTCAAATTATCTGTACTCTGAGCATGGGTTTTCATATATTGACATTCTTAGAACAAGACCCACCTGTTTTAGAAATAAGCGGTCCAGAAGATAGGAAGCATTATTTGTAACTAAGTGGAAAATTCCCCCATGGCTATGAAGTTAAATTAAAAAGGGACTGATTAAGGAAAATAAAGAGAGTACTATTAGTCCTTTTAGTGCAAACTCTTTGTTTGCCCAAGCCAAACAGTTGCCATTTCTGAAGAGAAGTCAAACACCTGTTGCTTCAGAAAGGAAAATTTCAGACCTGACTTTTCAGAGCTGTTGCTGATAAGGGCTGACCATGAAAAGCTTCCAAAAATTGACATCTGGGCCCAAACATTTATCTTCCCTTCTGCTTATTTTCTTTATCTGTATGTGTGCTTTAGCTGGAAACATAGATTATTACTCCAGCCCAGGACTCACTCCCCTCTTCATTTCTGGAAGAAGCATTGGTTTGGTTGTGGCTACTATAGACAGTGAGGCCCCCCTTGGCCTGGTAAACCTTGGTCTCTAGGGGGAAGTGGGACAAGGTCCGCTCCCCTGGTCCCTCTGCTCAAGGCTCCCAGTCACTTGGATTCTGTGGACCCTCTTCCAGTCCCTACTTAGAGAAAAACCATTTGCATAAGCCTGTTAATGTCCAGCCTCAGGCCAGCTGCTGCTGCTGGGCTGGATCTATCCTCTCAAAAGGCCATGTTGACCATGTTTTCATGCCATCTAGGGTAGGGGTACTTATTCCTGTCTTGAGAGCAAACCATCCGATGTACAAATCTAACCACTTTCTTGCCTATAGATGGCATCCCATCACCTATGGCCCCACCAACCCCAGTAGATTTTGATTTGAGGCAGGAGTGGCATCAGGATTCTGTATATCTAAACAAACTTCCTAAGTTGGGTGGCCAACCATCCCTGTTTACCTGGAAATACATGGTAGGTATTGACCAGGAGTATCTATATCTATATCTATATCTATATCTATATATTTAAGATTTTATTTATTTGACAGAGAGAGCACAAGCTCTCTCTGTCGAGAGGGAGAGGGAGAGAGAGGGAGAAGCAGGCTCCCTGCTAAGCAAAGAGTCTGATGTGGGACTCGATCCCAGGATCCTGGGATCATGACCTGGGCCTAAGGCAGCCGCTTAACCGACTGAGCCACCCAGGCATCCCAGACCAGGAATATATTTTTGTGAGTATATTTTTCTGGATCATAGTCAGAGTTGGGTCATAATAAAATCTGAGGGGAAATTTTTTGTTCTGAGAATAACTTTTGTTTTCTTAGGAACTCAAGGAGAAATATGAGCACCCCATTTTCCCTCCTGTATTTTTTCCATTTTTCCTCAAGCCTGCTTCTCACTAAATATACCAGATGTGATAATTTGGGGAGCAAACTGAGTTCTAATACATTTTATGGCTTTAAATTAATAAAATGGCTTTAGATCAGCAATGACATCTAAAAGGCATGAAGACATGGTCATTTTTCAAAAAAAATTGTTTTTTCTTTTAAGAGGATGTGGTGAGGTGTTTTTTTCTTCTTTCTTTTTACTTTTATTTTCTTTCCTTTTTTTTTTTTTTTTGGTCTCTTTCTTTATTATTTCTAGAAGATTTACTTTTCCAGATGAATGATTCTACTTCCAGAATTAAGAAAAGAATCCCAAGTTCAGTTGAACTCAGTGTGCTGGGTCTCCATTTGCCATGACCTTCCAGGGGAAACCAAGGATACTCCTTGAGGTGCTGCTCTGTCAGTGAGCAGAGAGAAGACTGGAAATCTATAGGACCAGCCCTGAAGCAAGGGCCACTGGGAGTTATCACACAGATCAATTGGTAGCACCAAAGGGAGAGGGTTTAACATGAGATGGGTTTGTAGACCTTGACCTCACTCTCCTCTGAGAAATGGGTTTGGCAAGAGTTGGCAATTGGTTAATGTTCAGGCTGCTGACTTTACCCTCTGGACCTTTTGTTCCCACAGCTTTTGTGTGACAGATCTGTTCTCCCTCTCCCTATGGCACAAACCTGTGATGAAGAGCTAGCCAGAATGTGGGAAGATCGTGGCACTAGAGTTCTGGCCTGAGCATGTCCCAAATGTCAGATCTAGGGTGAGTTTTTTACCTTCTCAACCCCTGAGCCTTCTTCTGTCAAATAGATGTAATAATTTATACCTCAGAAAGTTAAAGTTTAAATGACATCACATTTAAGAGTTTTAAAAGTTCCTGGCACATGTCAGATGTCTTAAGACAGTCCTGGGTGGAGGATGCACAATTCTGAGCAGATAGACAGAAGCCATGTGTAGGTCCACCAAAGAGGTCAAGGATGCTGCACTCAGCCTTACACCTCCCTTTTCCCAGAGACTCTCCAAAACTTAGGACTCAACTTCTTATCCAGTGGCTCTTGTGGGCCAGCTGGAAGCCAAGAGTTAAGCATACTCTGAGGACCACTAGGCAGCCCTGGTTCTAGGCTGAAGGGTTGTTCTTTAGAGCCCTCTCCTCAGTCATCAGATGTCTCCCATATTTCATGCTTACCTGGAGGATCTCATCTATTCCCCAAACTTCCAGTGTGTTCTATCATCTAAGCCTTTCCAAATCAGATCTTCAACTTGTCCTCTCTTCTAAGCCAGAGACAGATAGATCCCCTATTTGCTGCAAAGCTCCACTATACCATAGGTATATGGGTACCCCAAACTCATGTCCAAAACTTAAATCATGTTCTTCCTCCCTTACATTGACTCTTCCTCATATGTTCCCAATACGAGTCATTGCCCTCTTGGTGAAGCCAGAAAATGTGGAGTTATCCTAAGCCTCCTCCCTGTCTGGTCCCCCTTCATATCTAGTCAATCACAGAATCATTTATTTAATCATTAATTCAACAAATTTTTATTGAATGCTTGCTATGTGTAAAGTACTACACTGTGTGCAGGATAAAAAGTAGTGAACAAAATAAGCATGGCTTCCATCATCTATGGGGAGAGAGACATTAAATAAACACAAAATCAATTCATACTTATAAATTCTGATAAGTGTTACGAAAGAAAAGTGTGTTTTAAGGAGTATAACAAGAGGACCAAATTGAGATTGGGAGGTCAAGGAATGTGTACTAGGCAGAAATCTTTCAATAACAAATAACAGAAACCTAATTTGAGCTAGTTCAAGCAAAAAGGAGGAATTTATTGAAAAGATATTGGGGTAGCTCAGAGAAGAAAGGAAGAATTGACAATCCAGATTTGGAGAAGGCATCAAGGGTAGATAATGAGATACAGATCTGAACCCTCTCTTTCGTTGTTCCTCTTTTCCATGTCTCTCTGAGTTTGGCCTCATTCTCTTCTACTCCAGAAAAGCTTTCTCCACACATCAGAGAATGTGATTCACAGCCAAGTAGCTCTTTGACCCAAGGGCAAGAGAGCCTTCTTTACCCTTTCCAGATAGGAAAATCTGAGGAGAGGACTTATATTGACTCAAGGAATGGGATAATATGAAGTTGGTCCAGCCAGGATCAGTACCTACCTCTGTCGCTAGTGAGGGCTATTGCCTAAAGAAGGAAGGGTAAGGTGAGGGGTGGTCATCTGAAGACTTCTCCGAGAAAGTGATGTTTAAAGTGACATGAGACCTAAAAGATAAATAATATTTAACCAGGTAAAAAGTGAGGGAAGAATATTCTAAGCAAAGGAAACATCATTTATGTAGCAAACATTTATGAAATATTTATACATTCTTGGACCTGGGTATAAAACTGCGAACAAAAAGATACAGTCCCCACCTTCCTGGAGTTTATAAGTACAAAGATCTTAGGCAGGAAAAACTGGGTCTTTCATAGGACAAGAGTTCAAGTGGCTAAAGGACAGTGAGTAAGGAGAGGTCCATGAAGGGACACAAAAGAGTAACATGATCCGGTTTATATTCCTAAAATATCAGTTTAACAGCTTTGTCAAAGGGATTGTAAAGGAACAAAAGTTTAAGGACACCAGTTAGAAGACTACTGCTGTAAGTCAGGCAAGAAAGTATGTTAGCTTTGACTGAAAAGACATGGAGAACAAAAGGAATGTGAGATATATCTATGAGTTAGAATAAATAATACCTGCTAATAGACTGGATGTGGGGACGATGAAAGAGAAGGATGATTCCCACATTTCTTTTTTCTTTATTGAGTAACTGAGTGGCTAAAGGCGCCATTTACTGAGATGGGGAGACTGCAGGAGGGTTACATTAGAGTAGGGAAAATGACAAGTTTAGTTCTGAACAAGCTAGGTTTGAGATGCTTATGTGACATCTGAGTATAATGTTAAGTTGTCATGTGTGTGTGTGTGTGTGTGTATCAAACAGATGGCATATGAAATGGATGACCTCAATTAAGAAGAGTGTAGAATGAAAGAAGAGACTCAGGATGAGTCCTGGGGAGCTTTAACATTTAGAGGAAATATAGATGTGAAGAGAAGAATACCTGAGAAGAAGTGGTCAGAGACTCTAGAAGGAGAGTGTGGTACTGGGGAGCCCAAAGAAGAGAATGTTTCAAGAATAGACATGTTCAGGGGCACCTGGGTGGCTCAGTCGGTTAAGTATCTGCCTTTGGCTCAGGTCATGATCTCAGGGTCCTAGGAATGAGCCCCAAGTTGGGCTCTCTGCTCAGTAGGGAGTCTGCTTCTCCCTCTCCCTCTCTCTCTGCCTCTCCCCAACTCATGCACTCATTCTCTCTCTCTGTCTCTCATAAACCAATAAAATCTTCAAAAAAAAATAGAGGTGATCAATGATGTCAGTGCAACTGAGGCCAAACAAACTGTCATTTAAAAATGTCTTTTAAATGCAGCAATGTAGAGGTCATTGGTGGCCTTAGCAAGAGCCGTTTCAGGGAAGTGAGGTGTGGAGAATAAATGCGACACTTTAAAATCAGGAATAAGACAAAGATGTCCACTAATACTGTATCAGTTCACTATTGTATTGGAGTTCATAATCAGTCAAACAATACAAGAAAAATAAATAGAAGGTGTAAGAATTTTAAAGGAAGAAACAAAATTTTTGCAGGTGACATGATTGTCTATATGGACAGTTGAAAATCATTTACTAATTACTGGAATGAAGAAAATTTAGCTGGGCAGCTGGATATAAAATCAATATACAAGAGTGTACTGGGGACACCTGGGTGGCTCCGTCGTTAAGCGTCTGCCTTCGGCTCAGGTCATGATCCCAGGGTCCTGGGATGGAGCCCCGCATCGGGCTCCCTGCTCGGCAGGAAGATTGTTTCTCCCTCTCCCACTGCCCTGCTTGAGTTCCCTCTCTCGCTGTGTCTCTCTCTGTCAAATGAATAAATAAAAATCTTAAAAAAAAAAAAGAGTGTATTGGGTTTTTTCTACCCAACCCAAATGGAAATAATAATTTTTAAGTTAATATCTATAATGGGAACAACAACAACAACAACCCCAACAGAAGGTATTCAAACATGAGTAAGATCTTCGTGGGAAAAAAAAAAATCTAAAAGACGATAAAGAAGATACCATGTTAATGATGAAAAACTCAATGTCAGAAAGATTTCAGCTTCCCTAAGGGATATTCGCTCTACCTTTAAAGGAAATTAACAATAAAATAAAATGGACACAGATGCAGGTATGTATGTAGATCTGGTGATAGACAGTAGAGATTTCATGTGATCATGGTCATCTTCATTTTTACAGGCTGTTCCCACTGTTTAGATTCTCCTTCTACCTTATATATTTGACAAACGTCTACTCATCCTTCAAAACCCTAGGCAGATCTGATCACCCTTATTTTTCTCGGCCTACACAAACAGAATCGTTCATTATCTTTTATGGGCTGCTTCTGAATCTTCCGGTTGCCAGGGACACAGTCTATTCTAACTATGTGTTTAAATGTCTACCTGGAGCTAGACTTTCAGCAGCAGAGCTCATGTCTTAGGGAATGATCAGTAGGAAGTTTAACTATGGAGCGTCTGAAAGGCCTGAGTAAGTTCTCAATAAATACTTGTGGATAATAGAGTACTCAGACTTAGCCCAAGACCACAGGGAGGATCCTAAGCAGATCATTTACTCTCTGCCTGTTCTTCCCCCACCATTTTTTTAAATTTTATGTTTAATACTTTTTCTTTTTTTTTAAGATTTTATTTGTTTATTTGAGAGAGAGAATGAGATAGAGAGAGCATGAGAGGGGGGAGGGTCAGAGGGAGAAGCAGACTCCCTGCTGAGCAGGGAGTCCGATGCGGGACTCGATCCGTGGACTCCAGGATCATGACCTGAGCTGAAGGCAGTCGCTTAACCAGCTGAGCCACCCAGGCGCCCTCTTCCCCCACTGTCTTGATCTGGCCCCTGGGAGACTTGAAATAGTCTGAGAATCTAAGGGTCTGGATGTCAGGAACACAGGCATAAAAGCATTCCCAGGGTTAGAAGTCACGTATATCCTGCTCCAAAGTGCTTCACTGCCTCTTTTGTACCAAAGAGACCACGCAGAGAAAGACCATCTTCTTCCCCCAAAGACCCTCTGGCCCTCACAGTGGATTCCTTGAAAGGATTGACCAATGCATTGTTCACAGATTGTGAACTCTGTAAAGGAGAGGTTGGGGCTGGCAGGGAACTTAGAGTCAGAATCCCAGGAACTGCTGTCAGGTTAGCATAAATCAGAAATGCAGGAGAGAAATCTCCAAGGTAGCGGCATTAAGCAGTGATGGAATATGATCTACTTGACAAAAAAAAATTTAATTTCTAAGTTTTTAGCAACCCAGAGGCACCTGTATATCTTCTAGTGTTTTTGCAGTATAAATTCTGAATTTATATAATGGCCTTGACTTCCACATTTGAGGGCAACTCACAATCTGAGTGAGGTTAGGACGTGATTTACAAAATTATGCATTTATACAGAGCTTTGCACATAATAGGACCCACTAAGGACAAACTGATGGAAGAACGAGTGAAGCAGAAGATACATATATGGTTTAAAAAGCTTATGCTTAAGTACACAGGGAGAGGGTTTCTCCTAGGCATTTTTAATAGCATGTTCTGATATCTCTTTCTTAAATGTATACTGAAAATCTAAATGTATTGTGGGCATTTCGCCTTAAAATGATCCTAATGAGGATATCCCTGTACTGGTTTCCAAGGGCTGGAACACAATCGGTGATGAGATGCTGAGCAGAACTGCTCCCCAGAGGGATAACAAGATCTGTGTTTATAAAGCAAATACTCCCTGAGCATCTCCATGTGCCAGGTTATTGTTCAAGGCATTAGAAGTGAGCCACAGATAAGTCTTCAAGGGAACTACAGTCTGATTGTGGAAATAAACACACATAAAGATAAGACCAGAGCAGGATTAAAGAGGAAACTGGAAATGCTGAGTGGGAGCTGAGCTTGTAACTGCCAGCCTTGGGTTTCCAAAATGGCCCCTATATTTGGAAATATTGAAGGAGGGTCTCACCGGAGGGAAAGAAAAAGAGCAGATGGAGAGACCACAGTTTCATTTTAACTTGGTTGGTAGTTTTTGCTAAATTTTTATCCGATACTTGGATGTGGCTCCAAATGGTAAGGAGAGGTTCACGCTGAAAGGGAAAGCACAGTACACTTCCGGCTTCTGGTGACTCTTACAGGGGATAGCACCTTTCAACTCTTCCAGCTTTTTGTTCAGGCTCTGTAATCTGCTTCTACCACTATTTCTTAATTTATGAAGTCAGAATGGTGTCCGTTGACTTTCTGCTTTCCTAGGTGAGGATTTAAGGCTCTAGTTCCACCTTGGCCTATCTAGATGCTCCAATACAGTTGTCAGTATTTTAAGTTCCTCGAATCTTAAGTTCCTTCAACAGATATGCATGCCTTCATTTCTTTCCCATTGACTGTAGACAGTATTTTTCAATTCCCCACTGTAATGGACCACATTGAGTTGCCCCCAAATTCATATATTGAAGCCCTAACCTCCTTTGTGGCTGTCTTTTTGCAGACAGGGCCTTTAAGGGGAGAATCAAGTTTAAATGAGGTTATACCAGTGGCCCTGATCCAGGATGCCTGGTGTCCTTATAAGAAGAGGAAGACACACCATGAGTTCATGTGCCCAGCAAAAGATGGCCATCTGCTTGGCCAGAAGAGGACTCACCAGAAACCAAACCTTCCAACACCTTGATTTTGGACTTCCGACCCCAGAACTGTGAGAAATAAATTTCTGTTGCTTACCCATCCACGTTATGGTATTTTGTTATGGTGGCCCACGCAGGCAAATATACCTACTTTACAAGATTAGGATTTTTTATTTGCCTTGCAGCCATCACATTTTTATTTTCCATGACTTCTGTCTTGTGTCCTGATGGTTCTTTTCTCATTTGGTCTTGATCTTGCCTGCAATAAGTTTAAGTGAGGATAAGTATTATTCTAATACCAATTAGCACTTCTCAAATGTTTGTTCTTCTCTCCAGCTATTTTCTCTGAAAAGCCTGTTTTCTATTTGTTTGACTTTTCACATCTCTCTACCCTCTTAGAAGACTTAGAAGACTCCAGACAAATATCCGGGGACCCTTAATCCTATGCAGGAGAAACTACTGCATTATGTCTAAAAAAACAATGTAGAACCTTAATTAAAAAGTACCTTATTGCTAAAAAATACTAACCATCATCTGCACTTTCTGCGAGTCACAATCACTGATCAGGATAACAAATACAATAATAATGAAAAAGCTTGAAATACTGCAAGAATTACCAGAATGTGACACAGACACAGAGTGAGCAAATGCTACTTGGAAAAATGGCTCTGAGAGACTCGCTCAATACAGGGTTGCCACAGACCTTCACTTTGTAAAAACAATCTCTGCAGAGCACAGTGAAGCGAAGCACAGTAACATGAGGTAAGCCTGTATGTAAGGAGCTCTAAAACTCTAATGACAAAGCAACAGTTGAATTTTTCCTAGAGGGCAAAAGACTTGAACAGATACTTCATCAAAGAAAGATGTATGGATGGCATATGAACACATGAAAAGATACTCAACATCCCTAGTCATGAGAGAAAGGCAAATTAAAACCACAGTGAGATACTGAGAATGTCTACAATGGAAAGTCTGACCATAGCTTGTCCTGGCAAGGACATGGGTGAGCATGGCTGGGACCCTCATACATTGCTGGTGGAAAGAGAAATGGTGCAACCATTTTGGAAGTTTATTAAAGAGGTAAATATAACCCATCGCGTGATCCGGCCGTTCCACTCCTAGGTATTTGCCCTAGAGAAAGTCCATACAAACCCTTGTACCTGAGTGTTCATAGCAACTTTCTTTGGAATAACCTGAAATAGCCCTAAAATGGAAACAAATTTGGTATATTCCTAAAATAGAATCCTCTTCAACAATAAAAAGGAATAAACTATTGATATATTCAACAATATGGATAAATCTTTAAATAATTATGGTGAGTGAAAGAAGCCAGACAGAAAAGGATACATACTATGTGATTACATTCATAGAAAATTCTAGAAATGCAGAATAAACTCTACTGACATAAAGCAGATCAGCGTTTTGGGGGCATGAGAGGGGTAGGGTGGGAGCACAGGAGGGAGGGATTGCCAAGGGGCACGAGGACATTTGTTGGGAGGAGAGATCTGTTCGTTATCTTGATTTTGGTTATAGTTTAATGGGTATGTACATGTGCATCTTCTTGTTTATTACACCTTAACGAATTATTAAAATAGCGTATGTAAAATATATACCAGGTATATAATGGTGCATATTATAAATATTATAATATATAAATTACATAGCATTTATGTTTTTAAATACAGGAAACAAAGAAGAGAACAAAAACCCTTCTGACAAACCCCCAGCCTCTGTCAACACTGACTTTCATAAAGAAGAATGACATAAATGTGAAGTCAGATCACCTCAACGGCGCAAAATGAAAAGTGAAAGTGGAATGCTGGTGCTCACACCTCCCCCTCCCTCTCGCAATCTCTCCACAAAGGCACTCACTATGAACCAACCCTAATGTCGGGCTATGGGACGATTTTCATTGCCTCTACTTACTGCTAAGAATTTTATCAAATGAAAACAAATCAAACACCCTTGGATAGCTTTTCCAAGAGATCCAAGCTACCCAAACCTTGTCCAAACACAAATGTTCTAAATGAGCCAATAAAATTATTGCTGATTAGACGTTGAAGTACAAATTAGGATTAGCTGTTATATTAATTTTAAGTCAAATTTACGCAGACTAGACTGCATCTTTTTTTTTTTAAGATTTTATTTATCCATTCATGAGAGACAGAGGGAGAGAGAGGGAGAGAGAGAAGCAGAGGGAGAAGCAGGCTCCCAAGGAGCAGGGAGCCCGATGCGGGACTCGATCCCAGGACCCTGGGATCATCACCTGAGCCGAAGGCAGACGCTTAACCATCTGAGCCACCCAGGCGCCCATCTTTAAAGACTGCATCTTTAAATGTCATATATAAATAAATGTGAGAGGACGGCAAGCATTCCACCTTCTGCCCAGAGTGAATACAGAATATTTGCACCCATTTTATAGAACTCAAAGCAGGATTTCATGATCTTACATATAAATAAAGAAATATGGAGTTTTGGAGCTCAACAAAACCGTAATCAGATAGGTTTGGGCTGAAAGCAGGATGGGACACAGGAGAAGGCGGCTGGGACCAGGGTGAAGTAGGTACAGTGTAGCCTAGGTACAGTGGTCATCCTCAGACAGGGAGGCAGGGAAGTCCAGAGAATGTCCGGTGAGAGCCCATGCCCAGTGCTCACTCCAGCAGTGGTTCCCCCGGGGGGGAAAGGCCTGGGACTCAGGCGTCCCGGCAGCAGGAGAACCTCAGGGTGAAAGAAAGGAGGCACTCTCCATTACTGATTGTCTTCTGTGTGCTAGACCTCCTGCCAGGTACTTCAGAGTGAGCCTGGGGGCAGCCATGATGGCCTCTGCTTTTATTGATGAGGGGACTGAGGCTCCGAGGGAGGGAATTAAATCTCAACAACTCAGGCTCCCGCGACTCCAATTCGTCGGACTTGCTCCCCAGGTACCGGATGGGAAGTGGCTGTCTGCAGCTGGGGAGAGGAATGGAGATAAAGGGGCTCATGTCAGGTGCCGCTGGGTCTGCTGGCCTACTGGATGTAGACGTGACGAACAGAGACTGTGACAATGAACCTGGATGCTGTCAGGCCTGGCCCAGTGAGTTAATGTGGGGTAAGCTGGATAAGGAACTAGGGCAAGCAGGGTGAGGCAAGCAGAGATGATGAGGACTTGTCCGTCCAATGACCGAGCTGGGACCCTGGGCCTCACTTCCCTCTCCCCCATTTGGCACACACCCCCTAAAAGGACACACTGAATGAACAGAGGAGAGCAACATATAGAGAAGCTTGTCAATGGAGACCTACTTATGTAATGAATGGCTGGTCTCAGCAATAATTTTTTTATTGCCCTCCTCAATGATTTGTTTGTTGTGCTGTTTAGGCCAAGCTCGTTTGTTTCTTGTGGGAAACCTGAGCAGCTTTGCCGTAGGTCAGTGTCTTCTGAGAACACTTTGGGCCCAAGGACAAGGCCGGCCTTTTCCTGCCCCTGGAGCCTCTGTCGGGTGGGACCATGGAGGCTTGGTTTCTGCAACACCCTTACACCTCGGCATTAAGCTGAGCTTTTTCTGCTCCCAGAGAATAGAACATTCTTCCCATTTCGAGGCCATGCGGAAGCAAGCAGAATCCTTTTTCCTCCAGTCAGATCCTGCCAGATTTTATAGATGGTCCCTTACATTTACACCTGCTCTCTTCTTCTGCACCCTCTCTCCCTGCGCCCACTTACCTCACTTTCGTTCAGCACCTGGACGACCTTTCTGTCCTTGGCCTGACAGGAATGGATGGCACCCTCCAAAGAGACTGATTTAAGAGTTAAATGAAGGGACTATTGACAGAGGTTTGGCCAGGGTCGCAGGCAATATCCAGGCACTGGCAGCAGGAGGGGCTGTGACCACCCTTAGGCCTTGAAGGGGCAGGACGAGGGAAGGGTGCTGTCTGAGCCTGAGAGAGCTGGAGCCATGGTCATGGGGCTGCCTCACAGGACCTGCGGCTGTAGAGAGGAACAGGGCATTGCCCCAGTTGCAGCAAAACTAGTAGGGAATGGCAGCATTAAGAGCTCTGTGTTCTCCTTCTACTCTCCCATCTGCTGCTGGGGCCTCCAGCTGGCTGAGCCCAAAGGGAAGTCAGAGGGCTAAGGAACGAGAAACTGCGGTCCATCGAGGTCAGCCTCCCAGGGCACAGAGCCAGGCAGGAGAGTGAGGAAGGATCTGGAGGGGGTGACAAGTGAAAAGTCACCCACACAATCTTCACATCAGCTCTGTAAGGTGAAGGCAGTAGGTACCATTATTCCCATTTTCCAGATGAGAAAAGCCGAAACCCAGAACCGAGTTCACAGGAATGCCCGGAGGGGCCATGGTGGAGCCAGGTCTATATGCCAGACAGCCAGATCTAGTGCTCTCTGATTTTCTGTCCTCCGGGCCCAAGATGCCTACCTGAACGCTCTGCCCAGCCCCTGTGGCCGCACAGCAGCCCGCTTGACCCCCACTCCGTTGGCCATGCCTCACGCCCTAACTGAGCACATGCCAGGACCAGGCTCTGGGGTTACAAAGCCGGTCTGCGTCTTGAATCATGTTGTTTACGACTATTTTATGCCTTATCTTCTGGCCTCAGAACTCTGTCACCTTCTCCCCAGTTCTTCCTCATCCCCACTCTCAGCTACTGACCTGGATTCGTGTTTTATTGAACAAATGGAGGTCGCTAGAATAAACTCTGTACTCTCTTCACCACCAAGTTTCCAAGATTCTTGTGTCAGCACCTTCCCCCGCCTCCTCCTCTTAGAACTGAAGATCTGTCTCTTCTGCTGAGACCTGTCTCACCATTTAGGCCAAGCTATGGTGTTTGGTAGGTTAGGTGTATTGTTATTATTTTAAAGATTTTATTTATTTATTTGAGAGAGAGAGAGTGACAAAGAGAGCATGAGCAAGGGAGGTGGGAGGAGGAGCAGGGGCAGAGGGAGAAGCAGACTCCCCGCTGAGCAGGGAGCGGGACACGGGGCTCGATCCCAGGTCCCCAAGATCATGACCTGAGCCAAAGACAGACACTCAACCGACAGCCACCCAGGTGCCCCAGGTTGAGTGTATCAAATGCGTTTTCGATTTAAGATATTTTCAACGTCTGGTGGGTTTTAATTTCATCTAGGTTTTCAAATTTATTAGCATGGAGTTTTCATAACGTACTCGTGTTAGTGAGCTCAGGCTGCTGTAACAAAATAGCATGTTGGAGCTTGGGTGGCTTAAACTTTTGTTTAAGTTGACATTATTTTCTGACAGTTGTGGAGGCTAGAAAATCCAGGATCAAGATGCCTGCAGATTCAGTTCCTGGTTCCTGGTGAGGGCCCTCTTCCTGCCTTGTAGAGAGCTGCCTTCTCCTTGCGCGCTCACGTGGCTTTTCCTCGGCGTGTGCAGGAAGAGAGAGCCAGGCCTCTCCTCCGTAAAGGCCCTAATCTCATCGGGGGAGCTCCACCCTCATGAGCTCATCTAAAGCTGATTACGCCCCAAAGACCTCACCTCCAAATACCCTCATGCTGGGGATTAGAACTTCCACATATGGATTTGGGGGCACTCAAACCTTCGGTCTTGCGGGACTTTAAAATTACTCTCACACCTATATTTTCCTGTATTTTGTTTATTCGTCTGTTATCCTTTTTGTCTCACTCTGTCTTGACAGAGGCCTATTTAATGACTCTTTGGAAAGAACCAGGTTTCAGTCTCATTAATCTTTGTTGTCACCACTCCTCACTTCACAGACTTCTGTTCTGGCCTTTCTTACTTCCTACAAGTTGATATCTTCTTCTTGTGCTCCCTTGCTTCTTTTCTGATCTTTTGAGTTGGTGGCTTAGCTCACTGGTTTCCAGCATTTCTTATACCCTGATAAATGTCTTTATGAAGTTCATGTTTACCTTCAGAATCTGCCGTGTCTTCCTCGTCACTCAGGTCTAGTCATATTGCAATTTTTCTTACGTTCTTGATTTTAACCCAAGTGATGCTATTTAGTTTCAGACATAATAGGCTTTTAGAACTGAAATCCCTTTGTTATTAATTCCTAATTTTCTTTCATCTGTTAGAGAATGTTGAATGGTGCCAATTCTTTTGGCTTATTGAGGCCTCTTTAATGATTTAGCTCAGGGACAATTCTGCAAATACTCCATGTGTACTCCAAACTAATGCATATACTAAAAAAAAAAGAATCTCATATATGTATGTCTTTATTTATTATATTTCAGATCTTCTTTATCTCTGTGCATTTTACCATTTTTATCTGTTCTATCAGTTTCTGAGAAGGATGTGTTAAACATCTCCAGCTACAATTTTTGGTTCATCCATTTCTCCCTGCAGTTCTGATGGTTGTTGCTTTCTGTATTTTCAGGGTATATTTTTAGGTGAGTCTCACACACAAACACACCACCTACTCAATACCCCTCTGGCTGGTCCACTCCTGCCCGGTACGTCCACGTGGTCTCTCCACACATCCCTCCCTTCTTCAGGCTGCGGAAACTCCTTCCCACGGCCTTCCAGGGCTGCACCATCTGCTTTTGTCTCCAGCCCCTTCTCCTGACACTCACATCCTCACCTCCTCCACTCCAGCCACACAGACATTTCGACAGCTCCTGAAAATGCTAAGGTCCCTCCCACCCCAGCCCTAGCACTTGAATTGTCTATGCCTGGCAAGCTCCTGTCAAGGCTCATGGCTTAGCTGGCTCCACTTGTCCTCCAGAATTCAGCTTAAATGTCACCTCTTCCAAGAGGCCTTCCAGGATCAACCATTCTCTCTTACAGCACCTCAGTTTTCTTCATTATATTGATCACACATAGCAATTCTTGGTTTTATCTGTTTTATTTTATTTTAATTTTTTTAAGATTTTATTCATTTATTTGACAGAGAGAGAGACAGCGAGAGAGGGAACAGAAGCAGCGGGAGTGGGAGAGGGAGAAGCAGGCTTCCCGCTGAGCAGGGAGCCCGATCCGGGACTCAATCCCAAGACCCTGGGATCATGACCTGAGCCGAAGGCAGACGCTTAACGACTGAGCCACTCAGGCACCCTTTATCTGTTTTATTTTTGATTATCTATTTCTACCCCAGAATGTAAGCTCCTTAGGAGCACAGATTTTCATCGATTTTGTCTGCTGCTGCATCCCCAGTGCCGAGAACAATGCTGAGCACGTAGCAGGCACACAACTGGAATTGCCAAGTAAATGGCAGGAATGGCCAAATACATGAACGAAAGGTTAAGGATCTCTAAAACTTGTCATGCTGAGCACATTGCTAGGTGCCATCTGTACATTTCACCCCTTTCAACCTTCACAGTAACCCCAGGAGAATTAAGGAAACTTCTATGGTACACGGTTAGCAAGAAGCTGAACCTGTTGGAGCGCAGAGTTTTCTCTGACAGTAGCCCTGTGTCCTAGACCCCACAACCTCAGGATGGAGTGGAGCCTCCTGAGGCATCACGGCAGTAAAAGGGCACTTGGCCATGACAACAGGAGGAGGAAAGAGCTGATAGACATGGCCCAGGCAGCCACAGAAGAGAGTGCTAAGCTGGTGCTCCCCACGGTAAATGGCAAAGGCCTCCAGCAGGGAAAGCAGGTTTACTGGAAGATGCAGAGCCATGCTTTGTGGACGCTGAGCACCCCTTTGGCCTTCATAGTTCTCCAACCTTCCACCAGGTGGGGGCGGGGGCTCACATCTTCAGTGGAGGTTAGAGGTCAGAGAGCAGAAGACCCAGGTTTGAATTCTGGGTTCCTCGTTGTGTTCAGGAGCTTCTGGCAGGTTCCTTTACCTCGCTGAGCCTGAAACCGGGATAATTATATCTGCCCAACCCAAATCCTGGGGTTGTTGTGGGTCCCAAAGAAGGGAAGGTGTGTGAACAAGCCAAAAAGGGGGTCAAGTTGCAGTAGATTCTCAATATGCATTAGCTTCAGGCATTCAGTTTAAGAGGCGCTACACAGATTTTAGACGCAGTTTGGTGAAAATATGAGCTCGATTATGGAGCTTTGGGGATTTTTATGGGCTCGGGGCCATCTGCTTCCTTCCCACTGGCCATGGATTTAGTCTCCACAATGCTTAGTAAGGACCTCTTTGGATGATTATCATGTTTGAAGGATTTTTTATTTAATGAAGTGTAAGCTGAACTGGGATTTAGCTGTTAATGTTTCCAATTTTTTTCCAATTGCTGTAAGAATTTTATAAGCAGCTTTATACTTATAATAATATTCCCTCTCTACTTTACTATAAGAGCAGCCCAGTGTCTGAATCAAGCCTAGTGTTCATCTAAGTCCTGGTAAGGAGAAAGGGAGGGAGAGGGAGAGAGAGAGAGAGAGAGAGAGAGAATATGGTTGAGTTTCAGTGGAACTCCTGTGAGTAAGTAAAATTCCATTCATATCAGGTTGATTCCAAGCAAATTCTTAGGTTCTGCCGAAGACAAGGGAGACACACAATAGAGCCGTTTATGCTGTTTGTCTGAGCGAATGCATTTAAAAGTTAGTTTGCTTTGGTGTTTGGGAGCGCATCAAGGTTATTACTCACAGGCAGGTCCCTGAAGCATGAGCACTCAGTTCATAAACATCTCTTTACATAAAAACGGGGGCCGCAATGGCCAGCAGCACTCCCATTGCCCCAGGCACTCCTGAACCATCTGTTGGGGCTCTTCTGGTCCAGTCACTTAGCCATTCAACAAACATTCATTAAGAGCTCCAAGTCCAGCTCCAGAGGCAGTGTGGGGCCACGTGTGAGAATGTGGGTTGCGGGGCCAGGTGGCTGGGGCTTAAATCTGGCTGAGCAGCTGTGAGACCTTGGATAAGTAGTTCTTCAACAACCAACTTGAGATAATTCCCTTTTATCTTAGTTCCACAAATAGTTGTGCTTCTCCCCTGACACTTGAACTCCCTACCTTATGGAGACTCGGATCTTGAAAATGACTGTGATTCCTTTCTTCGTGTGGGTTACAGAGAAGCTCGGAACTAACCGGGCGTGTGGTTTCTCTCTGGCACACTGAACTTCCAGGCAAGCATTTGTTACCAGTTTTGCCCTCTGTCTCGTTTTCTCCCTGAGTTGCCTGACTTTTCTTACAGATCTTTCATTTGTGGCCTCCCTCTGATCTGTTCCCTGCCTTGTTGCAGTGGATCTTTCCACGTCTAGCAGGACAGCAGGTGGTTAAGAGAGCAAAGGCGGCTCCACCATGACTGGGTCACTTTGGCAAGTTGCTCTGTTTCCTCATCTGACAGAGCTGCTACAAGGATCAAAAGGTTCCAAGCAAATACATAAAGTGTTTAGGTTAGTACCTGGTATATGGTAAATGTTCACTAATTCTATCAGTGTAACAAAGTCACGATAGGGTAATGGGGCTTATGTTCTAGAACATTCTTTCTTTAAGATTGTGCGGGGGCATGCATCCGAGGAGAGAACAGGGGGCTGAAATCTAGTCTGTATTCCACACTCCAAAACTAGGCTACAGCTGCACCCACTCAGAGAATGGGATGCCATTTAAAAATAGTTCCCCTCTCCTACTTCCTTATGAATTGAACATTCAAGAGAGATAGGAACCGACAAAATTGAGCAACATCTTCCATTTAGAAGAAGTTGAATCTGGTGTCAAAAGAAGTTTCATCAATAGACGTTGAATCTTGTGTCAGGTGGAATCCAAACGGACAGCGTCTTCCCAATATGCATTCCCCAAGCCTCACCAAGCCTTGACTACACAGTAAGGTTCCATTTCCTTTAATAACCAAGATAGAAGAGTACGGAGCCCCCACCTGCCAAACTGGAGAAGTTTGGTTACTTACCCAGGTTGTGGGTGCGCGCGCGCGCGCACACACACACGCGCACACACACACACGCGCGCATGCGCACACACACACACACACACACACACACACACACACACACACACGCACGCACCGGTGCCCCTAAACCCAATCTCAGTTCTTCTCTTTGCTCACCTGCTGCCACCTACTGGAAGAGAAGGAACTCCGACACCATGGAAAGGTCTGACCTCAGGACCAACTGAACTCTGAGCAACCCGCCCGGCCGTCTCAGGGGCCTCTGCCCCGCAGGTGTGTGTGAGAGGGTGCCAAGGTCTTGGCCAGTCTCCAGAGCTCTGGGCTGATTGAGTTCCCACTGTTCTCAGAGCTCCTCTGGTCGTCCCTGCGGCTGCCTACATAGGCTCTGCCACTGTGTCCAGCCTTCGCTCTTCCTCGGGGACTGAGAGTCAATAGCTACAATGAGAATGAGGATGCACAGCAGAAAAACAGCTCCGGCCCTAACAGGACAGCTCTTAATGGCACAGCTCCTTTAGTTCACCTACTTTCTCCCTACCTTCCAAGACCCCCTCATGGTCAAGACGTGCTCCCATATCCATGACACACTATATCTAGAATTAGACTCTCCTTCCTCAACCCTGTTCTTCCCACCTCCTTCCTTTGTAGTGTTTCCTTGCGGGGTGCCACTCCCCCCCTCAAGCTTGCTGCTTTTCCTGCGATCTGGCCTCAGCTACTCACTACCTAAGTTCATTACACATGCCTTGATTATTTCTGAAAGTCCAGGGCAACAGGCTGCAACCCTGAGACCTTTACTCCCAGGGCCCTGGCAAATTCCTAGATACAAATGGACACAGGAGTCTCCAGTCGTGGCAGTAGGCCAAACCCCCAGTGCCCAAAGAGAGGTGCACCTCCCACCTGCACGTTTCAGCTGCAGGCTGCCCACCACCCATATTCTCCGGGAATTCACCCACTCGCTCAGCCCAACCACAGTCATCTTTTCTGTGTCTACAAATGCTCTCTGTGGGATCTTGCTAGATTGCCCTGGAGGATCACCTTCCAGTTCCACATTCAGCAATCTTATCTGCTCATTAGGGACAGAACTGCAAGCAGGTTACTTCTGGGGCCCCACCCCCTATCCAATGGCTAATGCCTAGGAATCTGGTGCTCCCTGCGGGGGGTGGTGGGCAGGGCGGGGAACAGGAACAAATGGCTGGACCCAGAAATCCCAGCAGGAAATTAAGGCCCTGGGCCGGTTTCACTCAGGAAGTAAAAAATGGACTCAGAAATGGGCTCCCAAGGTGAGGTTGTCAGATTTGAGTGACTAAAACTACAGGATGCCCGGCCGGTTCCATTTGAATTTCAGATAAACAACAAATACTTTTCAGCACAAGTATGAGCTGTGAGATACTTGAGTGTCCCGTGTTTTCTCTGGCAACCCTCTCCCGAGGCCCTGCGAGCTACTTGTCAAGCCCACTTAGCACAGAATCACAGCACTGCTGCAGCCTGCTGGGGATTTTATTCCACGGCCCCGGTGCCTAAGAGGCGGTCGCAGGTCACATGTGGCCTCTGCATTGGCCCTGTGGGTGCAGGTGGGAGGTAAACCAGAGTTAACAGCCCTGGGCCACAGGAGCAAAGGATGGTTTCCAGGAAGAGATGAGAGGAGAGGATGCAGGCCCCTGCTTTTCCGAGGAGGGCCCGCCCAGCATGCCTGCCTCCTTGGCTTTGGGGCCTCCCCTGGGTTTTCCTTGGAGGAAAGAGTTAGGAAGCTCTGCCCCAAGGCATGCCTACTCTCTAAAGGAGTAGGAAGCTTTTCTCCCTCAGACTGGCACTTTATGGAGTGGTTTCATTCCTTTAAACTCCGAATGTGTTTGTTCCCCCAGTGAGAGGAAAAGGAGGTGCAAGCTGGAGAGGAGGCGGCCAGACCAGGAGTCCAGGAGGCGGCTGTCCAAACAGGTCTTGGCTGTGGCCGCCTGGCAGGCAGCTCGCTCGCAGCCGAGTGGCCCAGAGCATCCTCCCTGAGTCCTCCGCTGGGCTCTGCGGGATTTCAGGGCTTCCAAACCTGAATGATCCGGAAAGGAATGGTAATAAAAATGCCTTATGCTCCAAAGCTTACAAAGCATTTTTCTAGACATTCTCTCATTAGGCCCTTGCAGTGGCCGCATGAGGCAGGGGGAGGCCTGTGAAGGAAAGAGGCTGGAGACACAACTTCCCAGGAATTACCAGGCTGGTGAGCAACGGAGCCGGGACTCAAGCCCAGGCATCCAGAGATTGTCCCAAGATGGGCAGATGCCCTGTTGCTCCTTCCAGGTGTCTGGCACGGCCATGGATGAACCCAGAGAGCCATGAGCCACCATCTGGTTCTTTCAGGGACCAGCGGGTTCCCAGGACGTGGGACTTGCTGTGCTAACACCAAGACAGGCCTGGGTCAGCTGGGATGGTTGTTCGCCCTCCTGGGGAGCTGACAAGGGCTCCATCCCTTCCTCCCCACCCCTCCGCCTGTGGAGGGAGGCCGCTTAAGCAAGCCCTTAGCCCCGGAAGAGCAGGAGTTAGAAAGAAGGTGGCAGAAGAGCTGGAGAAGGAGGGACTTGAGGGCCAGGCAGTCATACTTCCGTGTCTTTGCTCGAGCTGATCCGTCCCCCTGGAGCCCGAGACTCTCTCACAGTTTCTCTTTTCTCCCTCATTCACGTAACTCTTAAACACGCTTCGGATCTCCTGACAGGGTCCGGGACGTCACCTCCTCCAGGAGCACCGCTGACCTTTCTAAGACTGTGTTGGGTACTCTGTGTGCTCCTGATGTGTAATCACTTCACCACAAAATGACGTGTTGAATTTGCTTGTTTACTTGCCTATCTCTGACCTAGGAAGCAGCTCTGTGAAGTCAGGCGCTGTATCCTAGGGTTACAGTGAGGAGAAAAACGAGCCCAGAACCTGCCCACATGGACCCTATAGTCTGTTGGGTGAGACAGTTGTCAATCAAATAATCATCATGCAAGTAAAAGCAGAATTACAACTCTGTTGGCAACCATGTGTTTTGAGTTCATGTAAGTACCATGCAGGAGTAGTGCCCAGTGTTAGGAGAGCTTATAATAGGGGGACCGGGGAAGCAGGGGTGACAGAGAAGCTTCCTCTGAGGAGTGATGGTGGAATAGAGATTCTGAGACCACAAAGGCATAGGGCAGAGCTCTAGGCAGAAGGAGCAGCCTGTTCCCTCATTCCAGGAGGGAAGACAGCACTTGATAGCAGAGGTTCTCTACGAGGGTGATTTTGTCCCCCGGGGGACATCTGGTCATGTCTGGCAATATTTTTTTTTTGTCACAATTTAGGGTGAGGGTTGCCACAGGCATCTAGTAGGTAGAAATCAGAGATGTCGTTAACATTGTGCCATGCACAGGACAGTCCCCCAGGACAAAGAATGATCTGGCTGAAATTGCCAATGGCGCCCCATTGGTAGAACAGAGAGCAAAGGCAGGTGTGGAACGTGTGGAGGCTGGAGACCTTGAAGATCTTGTAGGCATGGCGACATGATCAGACCAAAGTTTTGGAAAGATTAATTTAGCTGCATAGTGTGGAGAACAGAGCAGAGCAGAGGGGAAAGTGGGAAAACCAAATGTGGAAAATTGTAGTGGTCCATTGACAGAGGACAGTGGCTTGGACCAGGACTTTGGTGATAAAGAGAGAGAGAGCACAGAATGGATTCCTCAACCGCCAAGCAGTTCATAGAACCAGGACTGGGGCGGGGTGCAGCTTGGAGGAGAAGCGGGTATCAAACCTGATTCCTGGTTTTCTGGCTTGAAGACCTGCATGGGTAGTAATAATAGCTCTTACCCATATTCTACGTAGCATCAGCTCATTCAATCCCCACAACTCTGAGGAAACTGAGGCGCAGAGTAGCACACTCAACTGAGGGGCTCAGCCAGCACCCACACGCAGGCAGTTTGCCTCCTGTGCTCTCGGTCCCTGCTCTGTGCCGCCTCTCTGAACAATGGTGCCGTCCACGCAACTCCTTTGGGTGAAAGCCAAAGAGTGCTACTGCTAGATCATATGGTGAGGGCGTGTTTAGTTTTATAAGAAACCACCAAACTGTCTTCGAAAGTAGCTACACCAATTTGCATTCCCTCCAGCCACGACTGAATTCCCACAGCAACCAGCGTTCCCGTTGTTCCACATCCTCACTAGCATTTGGTATTGTCCGTGTTCTGGATTTTGGCCATTCTAATATGTATGTAGTAGTATCTCATTATTGCTTTAACTTGCATCTCCCTCAAAACATTTGATATGGAACATATTTTCATGTGCTTATTTGCCATCTGCTTGTCCTTGGTGAGTGTCTGTTTAGGTCTTTGGTCCAGTTTTAATCGGGTTGTTTTCTTGTTGTTGAGTTTGAAAAGTTTTTTGTGTATTTTGGAGAAGAGTCTTTTATCCGATGTATCCTTTGCAAATATTTTCTCCCAATCTGTGGCTTATCTTCTAATTCTTTGGACATTGTCTTTCGTGGAGCAGAAGTCTTTAATTTTACTCTAGCATATCAATTATTTCTTTCACGGATGATGTCGTTTGTATTGTATCTAAAAAGACATCATCATACCTGAGCTCTGCTAGGTTTCCTCCTGGCTTATCTTCTGGGAGTTGCTTAGGTTTGCATTTTACAGTTAGGTCTATGATCCATTTTGAGTTCATTTCTGTGAAGGGTCTAAGGCCTGTGCCTAGATTACTTTTTGCATGTGGATAGCCATTTTTTGCAGAGACTACCTTTACTCCATGGTATTGCATTTGCTCCCTTGTCCTCATTGACATTTTAACAGATCACTCTGGCTGCCAGGGATGCAAGGAGAAAAGCCAGTTAGGAGGACTGTACCTTGTCCAGTGACAAATTCCTGATCCTGCTGAAGGCGTACGCTGGAGCTTCAGAAGGCAGGACAGTGTACAAGATTTGGCTCTTGGCTCCAGGTCTCCCTGCCTGAGTCACTTGTACCGAGGAGACAGTTACTGCATGAATCCTATGGTCCCTATAAGGAAGAGGTGGCATAGTGGAAAGTGTGTGGGCTTAGAAGCTTGCCATATTCGACATGCCTGACTTCCGATCCGTGCTCAGCAAGGTTACATGCAATTCACCTGGCTGGCTTGGGAATCGTTAACGAAGTTTCTCTGAGTCTCCTTTCCACCTCCTGTGAAACCTGCCTAATTGTAACACCTTCAACAGCATTCATTATGTGCCAGGCATGGTTCTGAGTGTTTTCCATTAACTCCGTCCTCCCCAGAAGCCTACAAGAGGGGCAATGGTCACTTCTGTTTTATACAGAAGGAAACTGAGGCCCCAGGATGTTGTGATCTTCTCAAAACCTTGTACAGAGGAGCTGGCATTTGAACCCAGGTATTTGGCACCAGACCCCTTGTTTGTAATCATTCCGCCCTGCTCCTTACTTGGTGAGGATTAGATAAGACAATGCATCTAAGTTATCCAGCACAATCCTCAACATATTAAGACCAAAGACACTTGTCTAATGCTTTACAGACTAAAACAGGCAGAGAATAGTCAGAAAACCATGGAAGCCCAGCATCAGAGCGTTGCAGAGGGTGTGCACACAAAGATGGTTGATGCGGCGTGTTTGCTGTAGCAGAAACTAGAAACAACCTCACTGTCCATCCTTTGAGAGTGGACTAATGAACTCGGGTTTATGTATCCGATGTTGTACAATACCACAGTGAGAATGAATGAACTGGAACATGGATCTCAGAAATAAAGTTGGGAGCGCCTGGGTGGCTCAGTCAGTTAAGCATCTGCCTTTGGCTCAGGTCATGGTCCCGGAGTCCTGGGATCAAGTCCTGCATTGGGTTCTCTGCTCAGTGGGGAGTCTGCTCCTCCCTCTAATCCTCCTCCCTCTCTCTCTCTCTCTCTCTCACTCAAATAAATAAAATCTTTTTTTAAAAAAAAGAAATAAAGTTGGTTGGGGGAGCACAGGGGGTGGGGGGAAGGTGGGGGGTAGAAGCCAAGTTCTAGATGAAAATATATAGTGCGATCCTACCTATAAAAAGCTTAAAACATAAAAAAGTCTATACATTGTTTATGGATATATATATTATACATATAATGTAAAAGAAATACTCCATGGATGGAAGGAGACACACCGTGGTCAAATGAGTGGATAACCCTGGAGATGGGCACAAAAGGATGAAGAGGGAAGATGGAAACTTCTACTTTAGTTGTAACATTTTATTTAATTTAAAAAAAAGATCCGAGGCAAATATGGCAAAAATTAGCACCTGTTAACACTGAGTCAGGGCACAGGGTTTCTATTTTGTAATAACAGCTAATATTTGTTGGCCGCTTGCTATGTGCTAGAACCGTTGTCAGAACGTTACAGGCATTGACTCAGCCCTTTAAAACAATCCTATGAGGTCATTCCAATAGAACCCATATTGTTACAGATAAGGGAATTAAAGTGCAGAAAGGTTAAACAGCTTGCTGAAGATGATACTGTCACCAGGTGGTAGAGCTGGATGCCATTTGTGTGCAGGCAGCTTGACTACAAAATCTATGCTGTTCGGAGCACCTGGGTGGCTCAGTTCCGTTGAGTGTCCGGCTCTTGATTTCGGTTCAGGTCATGATCTCAGGGTCATGAGATCAAGCCCTGAGTTGGGCTCTGTGCTGAGCGTGGAGCCTGCTTAAGACTCTCTCCCTTTCCCTCTGTCCCTCCCCTCCACCGCCACTTGCACATGCACTCTCCTTCTCTCTCAAAACAAAAAACAAAAAAACCCCGCTACACAGTTATGCCCTTTACAGGCCATGAAAGTTGACACTCACGTATGCCTACCATGTGCCAGGCTCTGTTCTAGGACAGTAGGAATGCTAATGCATTTCATTTTCCCAGCAGCCTCACGAGGGGGTGTGACCGCCTTGTGTCCCAGGAGGGCAGCCAGCCCGACATCATGTGGGAAAGGAGGCAGTCCTGGTGCTGACCCTGGGCCGTCCCTTAACTGTCTCTTAACTGTCACACAAAACCACCACTTGAGCTTCTGTTATATTAGTCTTAGTGTTTTGAAGTGTGTGTGAAATACCTCATAATCTGAATGCTTTGATTAGAATTAAAAATAAATAGAAAATGGAAGGGAGTTCATCACTAGTGTTGAATTCTATGGAGGGAATGAAGTCTGGGTGTGAGCTGGAGGAAGACTCGGGGGGGCTCTTTCCATTTGCTGTGGAGGGTCAGTGGCCCTCATCCCCACCTCCATTGTTCCTGGACCTGTCTCCAGCACCGCTCCACCACCTTCGGTTGTAATCAACAGTTTCTGTCTGTCTGCCCGCCCCCCGCCATAGACTAAGCACAGTCTTGGAAGGGGAGTCACTTCTGAATTCTCCTTTTTGCCCCCAGGGGCAGAGCTTATTACATAGCTGAGGTCAAATCATGATGTTGGGTGAATAGTGAGGCCCAAGAAAAGAAGTCAATTGCTTTCCACCACTGCCCCCCCCAAAACGGGAGCTGCCAGGTGGGAGTTCTCACTAAGGATGAGGCACCAGCTCCAGTCTGACTGTAGCTTAGATGCAGGAGTCAAGACATGGGCCAATGGAGGCAGGGCACACACACCAACTGGACAAGGCTCCAGGGTGTTTGGTGGACCAGGTGCTGATCGGACAAGATAAGAGCTGCAGGAGGGTGGCCCGGGAGATACAGGGCGAGGGACATTGCCTCATGAGGCAATGGTCATACCACTGAGTGGGCTTTCTGAACCTGAACAGGACAACAGTGGTGCCACAGAATCGGTTAAAGAACAAGAAACGAAGCATGTGGGGGCGCCTGGGTGGCTCAGTCGTTAAGTGTCTGCCTTCGGCTCAGGTCATGATCCCGGGGTCCTGGGATGGAGCCCCGCATTGGGCTCCATGCTCAGCAGGAAGCCTGCTCCTCCCTCTCCCACTCCCCCTGCTTGTGTTCCCTCTCTCGCTGCCTCTCTCTGTCAAAAAAATAAATAAAATCTTAAAAAAAAAAAAAAGAAACGAAGTGTGTGGACTTCGCTTTATGGTGCCTCCAAGAGTCCATTCCCCCATCAGAAACTGACATCTGGTTCCTTTTTCATGGGCAGATTTTTAAAAAAAAAAATACATTGGTACCAAATGTTTTCTTTCAGTTTCCCAATCTGAATCTTTTAGTGATAAATCAGCTCTTGAAAAAGTACACCTGCTTGGTTTGTGGCAGCAAGAGACAATGTGAAAATGGTCACCAGAATGAGAAACTGATTAGATCTCCTGGGAAGGTAGACTAGATGGCTCTTTGAGCCTGAAACTCTTCATTCCCCAGCTCGTGTTTGTACGTGATTGGTGAACCATTGCCTTTAACTCAGATTTTGCTTTCCCGGCAGAGCTGAACACTTCCCAACTACTTCTAGGTATCCTGTGACACAAGGTGACTGAAGATACCAGAGGGAAAGGCGAAGGATAAGGAAGCCAGACAGAGGAGGACAGCTCACCTTTCACGGCCCAGACTCTGAGAAGTGTGCCGAGTGAGTGTGTATGGAGCCCATCATTGCTATGGATGTATAGACAGCCTGCTCACTGACTCCTGAGATACCCAAGATTCCTCAAGGTATTTGCAAACTTTGGGTGAGTTTACAGATTACAAAGCTATTTGACGTCAAAAAATCAGGGGCAGTCACTTAGGCATCTGCCTTCAGCTCAGGTCATGATCCCAGGGTCCTGGGATGGAGTCCCGCGTCGGGTTCCTTGCTCAGTGGGGAGTCTGCTTCTCCCTCTCCTTCCGCCTGCTTCTCCCCCTGCTTGTGTGCTCTCTTTTTCTCTCTGTCAAATAAATAAATAAAATCTTAAAAACAAACAAACAAAAAAACCCCCAAAAAACAAACAAACAAAAACAACCCAAAGTCAACCAGAGTCACAGCCCAGGGCTTTCGTAACCCTGCTCTCAGCCATGAAACCTGCCCTCTGCGGCATGCATCCTGGCCTTCAGGGGTGTGGACCCGGAGGCCCCATAATCCTAAGTCCCCACCGTGACATTCATCCCCAGAGAAATGCAGGACACTGCCACCAGGCCTCTTGTGCCTTCTCATGATAAAGGGATAATGCTCAGAAAAGGGAGGTCTTTTTAGTTCTTTGTAGAACTTCACGCGCACTGTATTAATTAAGGAGAAAAAAAGGTCAGCATAACTTTAAGAAATAGTCTTCCCTTCAAGCTTCTAGACGAAAACAAACCTCCAAGTTATCTTAGGTTCCTCTCCATCCCTCCCCTCCCACACCCAGCGGGCTGCCAAGCGCCGTCTGCCTGGCCTTCCCCACGCATGGTTTCCATCTGACCCTCCCCTTCGCTCCTTCTTCCCTACTTAGAAGTAGGTGCTGCTACTTCCCTGCTTAAGCCTCCTCGGCGGCCTCCCGGTTTCCTGTCTGTTCTTCTCCACGGAGCATCCAGCTTACTGGTACACTCATCTGGAGCCAGTGCCTAGGGCCCCGGAGTGGCTCAGTAAATAGGCAGCCTCTGAGTCTCTCCACCATTGTATTCAGAATCCTGAAGGCGTCCCTGGATTCAACACTGGAAATCTGGACTTTTGGTTTGCTTGTTTTACCTTTTTGCAGTGTTTAAATTTTGAATGTAGCTGACACACGGTGTTAGGTGAGTTTTGGGTATACAACATAGTGATTCCACTTCTCTAGTGAAGTCTGAACTCTACTCCTCAAAGCACCCCCTGAGCTGAGCCAGCCTGCCCGTGGTTACCACACCTCATGGAGCTTTTGTTCCAGCCATGCTGCCAGTGCTCTCCTGCTCCGTGACCTTTGCTCCTGCCGAGCTCCCTACTTGCCGTGTCCTTTCCCCAGACACTGCCTATTCTGCAAGGCTGACACCCAGAGCCACCTCCTCCTTGAAGTTGTGCCTGACCCCATGCGGCCAGACACCCCCTCTCCCTCCTTGGCGCCCCCCAGGCTTCTGCTCTCTCATGTGGAGCTCACTGTCAGTTCAGGGCATGTCATCTTAGACTGCGCATATTTGGGGAGCAACATCTGTATCTCTGATGCAACATCATATGTAAAGTGCACCTCAAGGTGCATATAGCAGTATTCAGTAAATGATAGAGTCCCCCCTTTTCTGACAAGCTTTTTGTCAGACCAACCCCTAAAAATCCCTACAGTAGGGCGCCTGGGTGGCTCAGTTGGTTAAGCGACTGCCTTCGGCTCAGGTCGTGATCCTGGAGTCCCGGGATCGAGTCCCGCATCGGGCTCGCTGCTCAGCAGGGAGTCTGCTTCTCCCTCTGACCCTCCCCCCTCTCATGTGCTCTCTCTCTCTCATTCTCTCTCTCTTTCAAATAAATAAATAAATAAATCTTTAAAAAAAAAATCCCTACAGTACAACTCCTTTTCTTGGGACTTCACAGGGGACTTCACAGCATCTACTTTGTGCTGATTTTTGAGATAGATGGCATGAGGAAGCAGATCGCATCAACCAGAGTCCGAGTCTGGGTGTATAGGACCATATAGTACCTTGGTGATTTCAGAAAATTTGCTTAACTTCTTCATTTTTTTTCATCTTTAGCATAGATTTCTCATCCACTATATTAAAACTGTAAAAACTGAGTTTATGTAGCAGAGAGACGTCCGAATAGAAAGACTCAGATAAAGATAGAAGTTTACTGTCCTCTCCTGTAATGACCCGTAGGTGGGCAGGTGGTTGTTTGGGACTGTTCTCCGAGGCCAGCCAGGGACTCGGGTTCCCTTGGTCTCCCTGCTTTCACATTGCCCAGATGAACTAAAGCTTATTTGCTAGCCCCACAACCAGTTCCTTGGAAGGCAGATCAGACAGGAAACAGATCCCCTAGTATGGACTTCACCCCAAGGTTGCATACACCACTTTCATTCAAATCCTGTCGACTACCACAAGAGTCTCGGCTATACCTACCTGCAAGGGAAGCTGGGAAATGTTTGCCAACCCTGAGCATCTGATTCTTCCACTGTCCTATGCAGGAACAGCTAGGAAGTCACATACCCTGCTAAAATTCCAGGTGGGGAAGGGTCTGTTCCTAAAAGAAGTTGGAAAGTACTCGTCTTTGCCACACCTACCTCACAACGTTGTTGCAAAGATCGGGAAAATGCCCAACATGCTGCGCAGCAAAATCAACATCCGTCCTTTCCAAGGGACCTCAGTGTTCCCTCACTTGCCCTGCAGTCTCCCCCATAGCAAGCTCTCACTAGATTTTTGGCCAATGAATGCTTAAATGGAGTTCATTTCGAAGTTCCCACCGTTTCTAACTAGATAACCCCATTTGTAATTTGCTCATTAATTGTTGTTGTATGGAAGTTTGCTGCTGAAATAGTTCACTGTGGATAAAAAGCTCTCTTTCTACATCATCGTTTTGCCAAACTGGTGGAACTATGCCCCTGAGCCTCGACGATTCCCAAATGAGGAGGGCTAACCTTATGAAGGACCTGTGGTTTCGTGCGTGATTGCTAAGGGTGATTTATGTGGATCTCTGTGCTTCTCCAGAGAGCAGATAGCCCAGGAAGTGATCCACACCAGCCCCTCACATTCTTTGGTGTGAACACTCATGTCTGGACTGTTTCCAGGGACACTGGGATGGAGAAGTGGATGGGGAGAGTGGAGTCTGCTCTTCTGGAAGGTCCCAGGAGAAGCTGAGAAGGACTGGGGAATCCTCCAGCTGGAGGTCACAGGAGCCTGTGAGTCCCGGGAGAAAAGCACATGGAGAGAGGTCTGCACCGGATGGGCAGTGGGCAACTTTCCCTGTCAGAAATACCTGGGTTCTCTCCCGGACACTAAACACAGAACAGCCTTGAAATCAGCTGCTGTTAGTCTGAGCCTATCATGAGCGCTGTACAGCTGTGGCCTGTTGCCTCAGTCAGCAGAGTCTCAGACTTCTTTGCAGGAAAGTTCTTATGCGGTGACTCAGCAAAGTACTTAAAATGTCCAGGAATTGTCATTTAAAGCAATCCCCAGAGCTCTGGGAAACTGAGCAAACTGACCTAAATAGAAGAACACTTTGCAGATGGCTGGAGGGAACCCACGACTGCTTCTCTAAGGCACGTGGCCCAGAGGAAGCCCTGGAAAGGCAGCAGATCCACCTTGGCAAAAGCTAAGAGCACCCACAACAGCCTCCTCAGGGGGCAGGGGGCAGGGGCGCCCTGCCGCTCCCTCTCTCTTCCTCTGCAGTATCTCCTCGCTTGGGACAATTTCCCACTCCCCACCCTTTGATTCCTGCAAAGTTGGTGTGTTAACCTCTTCTCTTGAAATCTTAGTTTATATACTAAAATATTTTCTGAAATCAAACTGTGTTAACCAAACCTTATTCACGACCTTCTCTTTGCTAGCTTGTCCTCCTCCAGTCTAATATCAAGATTTCTGGAAAGAAAATACTTTCTATTCCTAATTGTGTGTGTGTGTGTGTACACGCACACATATCTGTGTTTAGGGATTTCCCTAAACATTTACTGAAATAACGTTTTGGGGTGCCAACTATGCCTAGCATTGTTTCAGGTACAAAGACCCAGCAGTGAATAAAACAGAGTAAGTACCCACCTTGAAGATTGGGGCAGACCCACAACAAATAAATACTACATAGTGTGTGAGATTCCATGTATGCACTATGGACACGCACACACGCATGCGCACACGTGCACATGCATGCACACACGCGCACACGCACACACACATGCACACCCAGTGGCTGGCAAATGATCACTGCCCCCAAATTAGGCGCCCAGTAAAAATAATGAGAACTAATATTCATCGAGTACTTGTTATGTGCCAGGTGCTCTTTTAATTCTTAACAACCCTGTAAAATATAAACAATTATCGCCTCCATTTACAGACAGAAAGCTGAGGCAGAGAAGAGACACAGCTAGAAAGTCGTAGTGTGACATTGAGCCGAGACACCAGCTCTGGAGCCTAAGCTTCCTGAGGCTTCCTCTTGAAAATGGGTTGCCTTTGTCAAAATGCATGCTGTGACCTACTCTAAATCTGCCAGTACTGTTCTAAGTAGAGCAAGCTTTAAGGAAAAATCTGGGGGAAAAAGAAACTTCAAGCGGGGTTAGAAACACAGCCATGAGACTGTTTTGACTGCCCTGCAATGTGATTTTCCTCTTCCAGTGTTGCTTTTGTCTGACAGCAAGGAAGAGGCCAAAGAAGAAAGCCCTTTGCCAGATAAATCCCAAACATATAGTTTTAAGTGTTTCTTGTTTAGAAAAAGAACAGAAAAAAAAAAAAACCCAAACCCAAGGCTAAGTGATCTCAACACATTTTTCCACAGAGAAGCCCAGACAGATAATGTAGATCTGATGGATTCTCCAAAGGGTGAAGGCAAGAGGTGAGGAGAGGGATCAGAAAGAATACCTCTCCAGGGAGATCGATTACCAGGTCCCCCAGCCTCAACTCTCTGAGACCCTCTAGGATAAGTACAAGTTGCCTGTAAGGGTTTTGAAAATCAAGATGTTAAAAAACTCCAAAGGGCCTTAATAGGAAGGTTTGGCCTAAAAATGATTCAAGGTGAATGATTTTTATCACCAGGGTATTTTAGTTAATATTTCTTAAGTGTCTACTACGTGTAAGAGAGCCTGTTAGGTTTCTCGTAGACACTGTCTCATGTAGAATTAGAAATAGGTAGGGGCGCCTGGGTGGCTCAGTCGGTTAAGCACCCAACTCTTGGTTTTTCGCTCAGGTCATGATCTCAGGGTCATGAGAACAAGCCCCGCATTGGGTTCCTTGCTGGGTGTGGAGCCTGCTTGAGATTATCTCTCTCCCTCTGCCACCTCCAGCACTTTCTCTCTCTAAAAACAAAAAATTAGAAATATGTAATCTGCTTGAGCTTGAGAGAAAACCAGCAACTAATTAAGCATTGATTATGACTATTAATGGTGAGTGAAAAATGAACCAAACTGTGCTTATATAATTACTTAAATCTTGTCCTAAATGGAATATCAATTTCAGACATAGCCATTGCCATATTATTAATCTAATGTTTTTTTTAAACAGGAAAAGACATATTTAGACAGGAAAATTTGCTATACTATTTTCCCAGTCATTCTTATGGCAGTTGTCATCATGAAAATACAGTCACTGCATATTTAGTGTGTGAGGGGGCAACAGGCTTGATACTGAAGATGCAAAAAACTTGTAGGACATGCATTCTGTCCTTGGGGGTCTTGATATGTGGTTTGGGACACGGAGCTTACATTCAGAAATGTACAGAGCCAGGCAGAGTATCCATGCTAGGAGTCAAATGAGCAATATAGATGGTAGGAGCTGACATTCAGAGAGGGGAGTGCTTTTGGAAGCTAAGGATGCCAGCAAAAGGCTCAGAGTCACACAGAATCATGCTTTTCTTCTGAATTCTCTTGTCTGGATCTTAGAATCATCTCCTCTTTTTCTTCTCTCTCTTACTAAATCACCATTATCTTCCTAGCCAGAGGTCCATTGGTCTTGAACCTCTTCTATAGCCTCTTGTTTTTAGCTAATGACATCTTTTCATCAGTCAGTCAACACCATTGAATGTGTCCCAGTGTGTACAGAGAGTGGGACCCACGGCAAAACAAGGGTTAATGAAGGAAGTAGAAGATACACCCCCCATCCCTAATACCCCAGTGGAGGCTGCCTATCTCACAAGAACTGCCCTTCTCTGGGTACAGCCCCTGATAACACAGCATATCGCCCAGTCTCCACCCTCCACAGGCCTTGTCTGGACCGCACAATTCTGCCCCTGACATAGTCAGACACCGGTTCTGAGCTCGGCCAATTTCAGATTCTCCCCAAGACACCTGAGCTTCGGTTTGCTGCTCATGAATAAGAGGATTCCCAAGAAGGGCCACCGATGCGTGTTGCTGAGGTCTTCAGCATGCCCTGGTTTCTCCCCTCCCCACAGCTGAGCTGTTTATTCAACATTCACCCTCTATGGATGCCCCAGTAGTCTTCCGATAAATGTCTTCCTCCCTTTAGTTTTGCTAAAATCCATACAGGCAGTATCTGAGGTTTTCAAATAATAAGATTAAATAATTCATAAATTGGTTCTAGAGAGTATGTTGCAAATTCCAGACCTTCAAAGAAAATGTAATAAGTCATTGTGTTGGGGTGGGAATGAAGGCAATAATACTTTTTATTCAAAGACTGGAAATTAGTAACCTTGGTAAGAAGTGATAATCATTGTGTTTCTTGTGGTCACCTGGGACTTGACCGGTGCTAGGGTTTAAGGGGACCCCATAGTTGCCACCATAAAGCAGTTTAAAAGAGATGAGAAAGGCTGAGACCACAGAGTCAGGTGGTTGCCTCTGAGTGCATTGGGATAACCCATGTAAGAAAACAGCTAACTCCATCCCGGAAGTCTTCCCCATAGGCATACATTCAAAGTCAAGGGCCTAATATGATCCCACTAGCTACTGGCCTGAGATCACTAAAAGAAGTTCAGAACTTGATATTTCAGGCTATTGAATTAGACCTGCCCTTGTGTTCACAAACTCACTAGGTTTCATATGTGTGTACAGCATGGTCAGGAAAGAGTGGAGTCCTGGCAAGGAAAATTATAATCTATGGGAGCAGCTGAAGGAAGTGGGGACCCTAAGCCTTCAAGCCCCTCTGAAAACATTTCTTGCTGCACCCCGACCCCCACCAACCAGAGGAAACTAGCCATCCACCGTCCTGGGCTCCACTGCTCAATAATGCCCACACTGTGGTCAGCATCTGAACTCAACACAGCCTGGAGGGGGCTGTGCAGGATCATCAGAAAGAAGGAAGCAGTCATACACAGGGATTGGCTAAGGAATATCATTAAGATGGGAGAAATTGTGTTAGAATTGACTTTGAGGATAGGGTGTGTTATTAGCGGTTTTGTTTGCTAAGTAATCCACAGCCTGATGGATATCAGATGGTATCTCCAGTATAACTACAGGAGGAATGGAGATCACTCGGCTATCTAGACTCAGGGAACAATGGCTCCGTGCTCCCACCTTGGATGCAGTAGCTGATATGACTTGGAATTAGAGCCCATTGCATTTGTGGTTGTATGTGGGCATATCAGTCATTCTGGGCTGGAGCATCTTGGACATATGGGACGGAGTGTGTCGTGTCTGTGTATGTGTGTGTGTGCATGTATGCGTGTGTGTGTGTGTGTGTGTTTATGCTAAGCAATCAAGAAGGAGAATATAATAGACACCATGTGGGGCAGCTGCCTGAGCCACAGCAGTGCCCCTGCTCTGAGCACAGCTCTTGAAACTCAGGATGGGCCTGTGAAGTCTTTGTCTATTTTATTCTTTGAGCTTCTTCCCGCCACCCCCACGACCACCCCCACCACAATAACTGGATGCAGTGGTGTACCAACCACGGGGCAAGGAGAACAGTCTACCCTGGGTTCCGGCAATAAGGAAGCCTGTAGAGAATTTAAAAACAATAATAAAACCAAACAGAGGTCAATCTGCTTTTTATTATCACCATGTGTTGGCCATGCGAAGCAATGTCAGTGATAAAGTACTCCTTCCTGAAAAAATATTTTGTTGGTCTCAGTCCTAAACAATTGCTTACGATTGAGTTTTATTCAGATGTTTGTAAGCTTCAAATTAGCACCTTTTCATTTCTTATCCTTTATAACTTGCATTCTACATGGGAGTTAACTTGGAGAACTCCCAGCCACACAACCACGCCCCAACACACACGGACTCAGCCACACGTGTTCGAGTAAATTCCTAATAATTGGAGTCCTTCAAGCTCACTTCGTAAGCCTAACCTCTGTGGTCTTACATATTCCTGCATGCCAACAGTAGATTCAAAATAAACAGTAATGGGATAGTGCTTACAAAAATGGAGAAACAGAGCTCAGATTACTTTCATGCTGTCATTTTGTGAACGCCAGGAGAAATGACAGAAGGTGCTGGTTTACACTCACCAACGGAATCAAAAGGGCAGTGTATGACACCTTGACCATTATCACCAAGGATATGGACATTTGATCTAAAGCGATGGGTTGAATAACGTCAATGTTGGCTGTCGTTCAGACATTAACTCCGATTTTTATAGAAAGGAAACTTTGGAAGTTCTAACTAAACATGACTAAGATGTATAATGACTTTTCTCTTTTACTAGAAGATTTTCAACCATGCCAACATTCGACAGCTACTGGTATCAATAACTAAGACAAAGATGTGAATGGTATTGCAACTCCTAGAATTTATTCTGAAATGGGATTTTTGCGAATCTCTGCTAAATTTATCCTTAAGCTTAAAACTTTTCCGATTTACTTATGTTACTTCATATGGAAGAAAACCCTTTAAAGTAAAATTAATAAAAAGTATTATTCAGTCAACCATGAGCAAAGATAGATGGATAAATCTTGTTATATCGCCTATGGAACATGAATATGCAAAGATTAGCTTTAACCAAATTGATTATAAGTTTGCAAAAGTTACAACTGAAATGATATTATTATTGATATTATTCACTACTGACAGACCAATATGCAAGTGTAAATTTATTTTCCTTTTTTCCCCCAAAAATACACTGATGTAAAAAAGAGTTATTTCATGACTTTTTTCCTTCATTATACCACAATAGTTATTTTATTTTGTACCTTACTTTTTCATTTACTTTTTATTGGTATGACTGTATATACAAATTTCAATAGTAAACTATTTCACTGCACTTCCTTTCTTGCACTGTGATTATTATTATTATCTGTATTTCATGATTGTTACTGAGAATAACTTTGTTGGGGGAGATGTTAAAAAAATTAATGTCTCTCGCTGGTTGATCCAGGGCACATAACTGAACCAAACTGGGGCCCAGCCAGTCATCCCGGCACTGAGGACTGCGGGCCTGAGGGGCCCGGGGGTCTAGAGACGTCGATGCTGAGTTGGGTTATGAGTGGCGCCATGGTGCCCAAGTGCATGAGCTCCCACCATGGAGCCCTCCCCCTGCCCTGCTTCTGCCCTTCCCACAGACTCCTTGGATTGTGAGAGACCCTAGAATCATTCCAGAAAACCTCCCCTGCACCTATAGAGCCAGGATCAGTGTCTACTACACGAGGGAGGGCCTAATGGTAGGGGAGGAAAGGAAGGATGGGAAACACTCAGCCAAAATATCTGATGTGGGAGCACCCACCCGGCTCCCCTGCTCACTTTGCAGGAATAACCCTCAGAGACACCTCCTGTGACATCGTAGGGGGTAGATGGGTGAGGACAGCAGTGAGTTGATGTCGTGCCTGTGGAGGAGGCAGCCTGTTTGTGGGAGAGCACCACACCCCCCTTTGCCCTCAGGAAGCCCTCACCCCCGCCCTACCTCCAGCTTGTACCCCGCTGAAGGGTGACAGCAACATCAACACCCTGGGGTGGCCACCGAGACGAAATGTTTAAAGTCTCCAGGATTACACACTAGATACCAGTCATGGACGTCCAGCTCTCAGCCCCCCAGGCAAGCCCCCAGACAGCATCCTGATTCTGGTACGACCCCACCCCCTGGCCACAGCCCACTGACCCAGAGCTGGGCCCTGACTCCAGATGAACCAATGAATTTCTCTCCTGGGAATTTTTAACTCCAGATCAAGAAGGTTGAGGTCAGACTCCCTCCCGTGGGGGAAGCTATTGCCAGTTATGTTTCCAGAAAGCCAGAGATAAACAGGGGCAATGACATTGGCAGAGACAAACAGGCAAAGGAATAATAGTCAGATGGCGTCTGAGTCTCTTTTTCTAGCCACGTCTCTGCCCCCATCCTGGTTTGGTTGTTGCACATTTGTTAGGGTTCTGGTAGGAATGAATGCCTCTTTTTGCTGAGATGAGGTTCTGATTATCTGTAACCCAAATTACCCAGGATATGTGAACCTTGTATGTGCTGGATTCTTGTTTTGCCAGCAAGGGCAACATTGAGAGGTCAGAAAGCGTGAGCAGCCCTCACGCACATCCACCCTCCAGCTGTGACGACTGGACGCAGTGCTGCTATGTGTCTTGGTTCACATGCTTGGGGGGCGAGCCGGAGGTGAGCGGAGCACCATGAGGACAGCCCGCGGACGGCTGTGGCCAGCTGCGGCTCCCGCACCGGGTCTCATCCGTAGGCTGGGGTTTGGGTGACTGGCCCTGGTGGGCCTGAGGGTCCCGTGTGCCCACTGGGGCTCCCCGCTGGATTTCTTCTTTTATCCTTGTGCATTCAGGGGCATCTCGCGGGATCCTGCCCTTAACCGTGGGAGGCAGGTATTAGTACCCTCCTTTCGCATAAGAGCCCAACCAGAGTGTTCTCCCTCCTACTTCTCTCGCGTCTGCAAATAGCGCACACCTTGGCGGTTGCTGTCCCCTTCCGGGTTCCACCCCCCCTGTTTTTGGCCTTGTGTCCTGTACAGAAGCAGCTCAGACGGAAAGCCAGCTACTGCCAGTTCCTGAACACAAGAGGCCGGGGGAAGTCTCTATTTTCATACCAAACCTGGTTTCCTGGTGGGCACACAAATTGTTGCCTGCTAAAATAGCAACTCTGGCAAAAATATGTCTCCAATCTGCTTAGATGTGCATCAGATTAAGAGCTAGCCTTGCAGTTAAACCAACTGACCGTTTCTAATGAGCTGGAAACAAAACTCCCTTTAAAGCCACCAGCCGTTTGCCCAGAACCATCAGCGCAGCTAGAAACATGGGGCCCTAAGGCAGAGCTTCCTCCTATGTGTGGCTCGTTTCAACCCTACCCCTCTCCTCCATTACTCTTTCCTGTCTCCCAGCCCCCCTGCAGTCCAGGACCACTGCCTTTATGCGTGCACACATGCATTCGTGAACAGTAAGGGATGGCATCCATCAGGCCCGGGCCTGGGGACGTGGTCCCTGCCCTCAGGGAGCCCCCACCCCAAGAAGAGCAAGTAGACACAACTCTGTTTCCTTTGCACTGTCCCTGCTCTCCCTCCACACTCCCGTGCTTTTTCCCAATCAAGACCAGAGTCACAGGACCAGTTTCCACAACCACTAGCAACACAAGTTGATAGCAATGTCACACATTCAAATGCCTCTGGGGACCAGGCAGGTAATAATAAAAATCTTCGGATTTTTATCCGAATCTTCGGTGTTTTATCCAACCTGACAGGCTGCTTCTAAGCCTTCGTGCTTGCTGTTCCATCAGCCTGCACATGTTTCCCTGCGGAGCTCCACATGGCTTCCTTTTTGCCTCCCTAGAGTCTTTTCTGGAAGGTCATCTCCTCAGGGAGACCTGCTTGGCTATCCTATCTAGATTGTCCCTCGGGACTCTCCACCCCTCTTCCCTGCTTCACCTTCCCCTATAGCATTTATCACTATGCTTACTACATAATCTACTTTTGTGTTTATGATCTGTCTCACTGTGCTCCACCCCCCGCCCGCCGCATAGGGCAGAGATTAGTCTGTTTTGTTCTCTGATGTACCCCTGGTCCCTAAGACACCTTGGCCCATGGTAGGTGCCCAGTAAATACCCACCCCAGCCCACACCCAATGCCAGGCACTGTAGGAAACATTAAACCCTCATTTAACCCCTCATAACAAACCTCTGAGGTAGGTACCGTTTATGATGCTGGTGATGATGAAGATGCGCATTTTCCCAGCGAAGAAGCTGGAGCACAGAGAGATTAAGTTACACAGCTAGTTAGGGGCAGATCCGGAGCTCAGGCCAGGCAGTGCCACCGTATCCGTGCTCCTAGCACTCTGCACACATGAGGGGGGGCTGCCAGGAACTGGGACAACTGGGAAATGCTTACCCTGCCTGAAAGCACTCTGGCCTTTAAAAAAAAAAAAAAAATCCTGTTGTGGGCCAAAAAAAGAGTCTGTTGGACGCCCTTAGCCCTCAGGTCACCAGTTAGACGAGGCCTAGGTTTAAACTAGGAATTATAGACAAAAATAGGCTTTTATTGGGTTAGGAGGGAGGAGAGATTTAAAGAAAGATTGCCCAAGCAAACCTGGGCATGGAGGAATCCTCAGGTGCTTTCGGCTGGCTGCAGGCCCTTCGGTGTTCTCACACTCTTCTGATCCTTGCTGAGGAAGGGTTCAGGGAGAGCTGTGTGATGGTCATCTCCTTGTGGCCCAGTCGGACCCTTCCTGGGGTGCTGATCTCAAGGGCCACCCAAATGACAGACTGTGGATTGTCACAGGGTTGGTCTCCTGGGACAAGAGCAGCTTCACAGAGCAGGAGCCAAGCCACAAAGCCATGGACATGTGTATTGTCTTGGCACCACAGTGGCATTAAGGTAGCTCCCGCCACATCCTTCTGGACATTTCAAAATAGTTTCTTGAGCAGTTGGGCAGTCTCTGGTTAAGACACCAACACACCCCGGCTTGCTTCAGACCCCAGCCATCTCAAGCCAGGGTGTCGGGTTGGGGGGATCTGGGGATTAAAATGCCAGCCAAAGCCTTCAGAAATGCCTTCACACAATAATACTTAGAAGCCACAAATATCTGTTGACTACCCTAGACCACAGGAGTATCATGACCCAGCTGGTGGGGAAGATAGAAGAGGACGTTTCCTCCTTTGTTTGGTTTTTTGTTTGTTTGTTTTTAAAGATTTTATTTATTTATTTGATAGAGAGACACAGCGAGAGAGGGAACACAAGCAGGGCGAGTAAGAGAGGGAGAAGCAGGCTTCCCGCTGAGCAGGGAGCCCCATGTGGGGCTCGATCCCAGGACCCCGGGATCATGACCCAAGCCGAAGGCAGATGCTCACGACTGAGCCACCCATGCGCCCCACGTTTCCTCCTTTGTGAGGCAGCTCTGATCGAGTAATAACTGGCCCCATCTCTCTGTGCGACTACAAATGGCTAAAGCTGCCCCTGTCTTAGCACTCGCTCAGCAAACGTTGGTTGAGCCTATGGTGGTTGCAAGCAATGTGCCGCGGAGTGGCTCAGATGGGCGTGAGACAGGTGCATCCCCAACAGTGAGATAAGCAACTTATCAGATGGGCAGGCTGAAGGCTCTAAGAATGGAGAGGAGGCACCACACCGTGTCTGGGACACGCTGTTTATTGGCGGGAGAAAGAAGCGCATCAGAACCCCGTTGGGTGGGTTTCTGTTGGAGGAAGAGCTCTCCCGAGGGGTTGCCAGGCAGGCAGATGGGGCAGGTGGCTCCTTGGAGGCCGGCAGGACTAGGAACCATCACTGTGTCCAGGTGGGGTGGGCTGCCCAAGGGCAGGGAGTAGCCTGGAGCCCAAAACCGCTTGAGCAGAGTCCAGTTCCCTCCACTTGGGCTGAGGTAGATGGACTCCTGCAGGGGATAAACTCAAAGTTCCCTCAACCTCTGATGTCACATCATTCCATGGAACAGAACTTGCCCTTGGCAACCTTTGTGTCTCACTGAGCCTCTGTGAGCGGATGCCAACAGCTTGTCTGTGCACAGGGGTTAAGATCTTGCTTGGTCCCGAAAGCCAGACATACCTCGGTTCAGATCCCGGCTCTGCCACTTACCAGCTGTGTAGATCTCACACAATTTACTGACTCTTCCGGGGCCTTTGTCTCCTTGTCGGTAAGGTGGAGCGGTGTCCAACTCAGAGAAGTACTGGCAGGATGACACGAGGGCAGGAAAGTATGCAACTACACAGAGTATCGGAGAGGATTTGCCATTAGGAAAAATACGGAAAAGTGCTTTGCAAACTATTAAGATCAATGCCGATTCATTATTGTAGCTTTTGTTACAGATACGTATGATAGCTCCCGGAGACAGAGATTTTTGTTTGTTTTGTCCATGGCTGCACCTCCAGAGCCCAGAACGGTGCCTGGCCTATAGCAGGCGTTCAGGAATATCTGTGGCACCGATGAATGAATGAAGCATAGCCCTGGCTGCCTCTCTGGAGCTCCATCTCAAGCCCCGGAGCCCTCTCCAGTCAGGCTGCAGGCTGGGTGGCACAGGCACATCCCCGCTCTGTCCAAGCTGCTTCCAGTCACCACCCCCACGTGGGGGCTATTTTGGATCCAAGGGTGTCAGGAGCATAATGGCATCAATCTTGGAAGTTGTGGCTGAGACATGGGCAGAGAGTGCTGGCTTCTCTCCCCACGTCTCAACTGGAGCCTGAAATAGCTGTGAGGTTAAAGACAACCTCAGAATAGCTTTTGACTTTACTGCAATTTCAGGCTAGGGCATGACACATGCCTGAGAGGGGCCAAATAGGTGGCTCGTGGCGTGGGAAAGTCCTCTGGGGGGGCGGGGGGATGAAAATCAGGACACAAAATCCAGGCTTGTCCTTGTTTGGGGAAGAGTGACAGCATGTTCAGCAACTGCAGCGGTGCAGCCGGTGGTTGTTGACCGGTGTGGGTGAGGTCCCAGGCCACCAGCACTGCCATGGCTGGGGGCGCTTTGCACTGGGGAGCCTGGAGCGTGAGCTTCTGAACATCCGGGAAGGTACTTGCAGAAGCACTCAACTCACCAGGAGTGCCCTGCCTCATGCTTCTTAGAGACTTTATCCTATTTTCTCATCACAGGTCTGAACAAAAGGCACTATCCTTCCCGTTTTAAGGATGAGCTGAGGCTCCCAGGCATTAAGAAATTTGGCTCAAGTCGTAAGCGGTAGAACTGGGATTTGAATGATGGTCTGTGTGGTTCCAAAGTACATTTTAGCTGGAGCTGCCCAAGTGGGTAAGATTCTGACCTCTTGAAAAGGGGCAGAGTGATGAAGAGGAGAGGGTTCCAGCTCTCAGGTGTTTGACACCTCTTGGAATGCTCCAGACACCCCCAGCGCCCCAGCCCATGCTTTAATATGGACAGAGATGGGGCTGGAGACTCCGGAGCCTACTGGTGCAGGCTTGCCGTCTCTTGCATCTCTGGGAGGTGGGAGGTGCATGGAGCTGGGGTCCAGAAGGAGAGCCGAGGAAGCCAGGAGGCCATGCCCCCCCACAGGGCGCATGCCACTTGTCACGTTTCAACACTAATCATGGTAGCCTCAAGAGTGACTGTGGGAAGCAAGGGAGGAAGGGTCATGTGAGAAAAAGAGCTCAGACAGAACCATGACCTCGGTCATCCCGGCCGCCATTCCTATCCTTTTGCTCAAGTCCCTCAACCCAGTTAACATGCTGACACCCACGGCTGCTGTGTTCTGTCCCCTGACCCCTCTGAGGCTGAGGCTCCACCTCTCTTGAACTGCGCTGGGAAGGTGCAGACACAAAGGAAGGTGTGGTGAAGGAGAGCACCACGAGGGGGCAGTGTGGAGCAGAACCCCCATCAGCCATCTCACCAAAGACTTGCTCCTGTCTCAAACCTCGGGGACCAAACAGCCACCAGTGCCCACATTCCAGGGGGTCCCTGAGCTTGGCGTGATCTTCACCTGCACTGTATTCGCTGCTATGGTAAGTTAAAGTATGAGAGTATTCTGAATTATCCGATGCCACCTTATAACCTAGGACCGCGCTTCAAGGCTGTCCTTGACACTGGGCAGTAAGTGGCAACACTTTAATTGGCATAAACAGATAAGTGAAGGACAGAGGCTGATGCAACGTGGAAATAATGTGCTTGTTCATTGAGTTTTTGCAGTTATTCCAACAGAGCCCATGGGTGTGCAGTATAGGGCAAGCCAGATGCAGAAGAGCCTGAGCCGCGGCCCTCATTTTATGAGCAGCAAGCGACTTTCAACAAGACCATCTCCTCAATTATGTGGGACTTCTTAAAAACTTCACTTGTTGCGTCCTTTTTATGATGTTTGATCTGTATATTTACTTTAGTTTTAGGCCTGTATGATTTAGCAGTTTATACCTAGTTTTTATATGGGCACATATTTAAGTAACATAAAAAAATAATTTAAGTCAACACCGGTAGATTTTGAACTTTTTTTTTTCTTGTAACTTCCGTTACGAACATAAACTTCAGCCTGAGTGAGGCGTTCATGGCACTTAGAGTCAGGGAAGGTGGACTAGAAGACTGGGCTGTGAAGGACAGGGATGTATCCTCCTCGGAAGCAGAAGGCATGGCTTCCAGAGTCTGGGTTTGGCCACTTTGTAGCTGCCGCCTCACTTCTCTGGGCCGTGGCTTCCTTGGCATGCTGGCTTCTACTTCCAAAGTTCTGGCTGCTTGAAAGTTTCCGAAAACTTGTCATCCAGCAACCCCTTAGCTTTTCCCCCAAGCTGGAGGGTCAGGGGCTGCTGGGAGGGGGTGGGGAAAAGGTGAGCCAACGGGAAATGGCCTCGGGCTGCACAGATAAGCCTGACATATTGGCCTGCTGGTCCCCAGCACCCTCCCCCAAGTAAGCCAGCGGTCACTTTGCGGTGAGTCCATTAGTAGGGGTTGGGACAATTGAGCACCAGTCTACAGCAGGACCTTACTGGAAAGAGCCCACACTAGCTTGGACTGTCCTTCCCCATCAGCACACCCAGCATACAGAGGTCCATCACACATTCTGGATTCCCTAGACCTTTCAGGGGTGGGAATAAAGCCAATGCCATCTGGCAAAGAAAATTTCCAAAGTCCCGGGGCCTCGTCTCTCTAGGACCAGGTTCTCTCTGCTACCAGTAAAATGGGATGGTCAGCCCTTCTTCTGGCTCACGTTTATTATCAACTTCAATAAAATCACCATTTAAAAATGGGTCTTTATAGTTTATAAAATCTGCTCACATGTATTATTTCATTTGGTAATCAGAATAAAGGACTTTGGGAGAAAGAACCCAAGCTCCCCACCAGTGCTATTTTCCCTTGCATGGTGTCCAGGGAAATTGTGCCTTTGGGACCCTTACAATCCCAGATGTTCGGGTATCAACTTCCCAAGATAACCATAAAGTACCAGGACGCATCTTGGAATCACCCAGAACACTCATGCATAGATGCCTGGTGTGGTTTTGACCCAAGGGAATAAAGTTGGAGTGGTTTGGGTACAAAGATTCCTCTCCCATAGAAATATCCTTCTCGTGCTCATACCGACCAAGTTCCTTGAACAGAGGATACGCATTTTCCTTCTACCATAGGAACTCAGTCCTTTCCCTGAGAGGGCAGGGTGGGGGTGGGGAAGGGGTGGCGTTAAGCATAAAACAGAGGGAGGAGAGAAGGGAGGAAGGAGGTGCTCTTACTAAGGTGGAAGGGAGGGCAGAGTCACATCCACAGTACCCCAAACCGCCGCCTCCTTCCGGGCTCCTCGTGACACAGTTTGGGCACAGTTTGAGAATCACCTGACAGGATCATTTGCCACCTGGGCTCCAGGGAGACTGAGATGATTAGCACCCAGGCCCTCCCTGCCAACACCGAGCTCACCGATCATTTCAACCCAGGGTGACCCAGACCATGACAGAGGGTGCCTGGGTGCTGCATGAGCAGAGGAGAGCATTCTGCCCCAGCTGGGGACGGGGGCCTGGGGCAGAGGAAGCTTCTCAAGAAGGGATGGTGCCGGGGAAACTTTCAGAATACTCTTGTAAAACAAAAATAAAAAATGTTTAAATAAAAAGAATCTATTGATGTTTAAAGATAAAAGCCCATTAATTGCCCAAACAGTCTGCATCTCTGTAGGGCAACCAGTATGCTAAGGGTCAAGAAGCTATGTCATGTGCAGAGAGGTAGGGCAGTGCCGGTGCTCACCTGGCTTCCTCCCAGCCAGCCCCGAGTGTGTGCTTCTCCTGGAGAGTCCAGTCCCCTCTGAGTTCCCCTAGACCGAGCAACTGCCATCATGGCCCTCAGGAAGCCCACCCATGTGCTAAGTGTCCATGTATAGAAGGGGCAGCAGAATACCCCTGAGCCACCCAAGACTGGAGCCTACTCCTGCTCTGATCCTTGATCCTTCCCTGATGAGATTCCGCTTCTCTCAGACTTTAGACTCTCCCCTCCTTCTCCCTCACTCCTCTCAGCCTGTCTTCCTGCATCTCTATGTTTCCCTTTCCCTCCCCCCCTCCAGAATCCCTCCAAAATCTACAATATTTAATGACATCGAGAAGCATCACAGTATATTGTGAAGCAAAACAAAGCAAAACAAAAAAACCAAACCAACAAAAAAGGCAATTTACAAAAGAATGTGTGCTATATAATTCCATATTTATTTGTAAAATGAGATCACTGGGAGGCAGCACCTCTTTCCTACCTCAGCTCAGAAAAGAGAGAAAGAAAGAAGAAAGAAAGAAAGAAAGAGAGAGGGAAGGAAGGAAGGAGAAGAGAGGAAAGGAAAGGAGAGTAAAGGGAAACAGAGGAAAGGAGAGGAGCAGAAAGGAGAGGAGAGGAGAGCAGAGGGGAGGAGAGGAGAGGGGAGGGGAGAAGAGGGGAGGAGAGGAGAGGGGAGGAGAGGAAAGGGGAGGGGAGAAGAGGGGAGGAGAGGAAAGGGGAGGGGAGAAGAGAAGAGGGGAGGGGAGGAGAGGGGAAGGGAGGGGAGGGGAAGGGAGGGGAGGGGAGGGGAGGAGAGGGGAGGGGAGGGAGGGGAGGAGAGGAAAGGAAAAGGGAGGAGAGGAGAGGAGAGGGGAGGGGAGGAGAGGGGAAGGGAGGGGAGGAGAGGGGAGGGGAGAAGAGGGGAGGAGAGGGGAGGGGAGGAGAGGGGAAGGGAGGGGAGGGGAGGGGAGGAGAGGGGAGGGGAGGGAGGGGAGGGGAGGAAAGGAAAAGGGAGGAGAGGAGAGGAGAGAGGAGGGGAGGAGAGGGGAAGGGAGGGGAGGAGAGGGGAGGAGAGGGGAGGGGAGGGGAGGAGAGGGGCAGGGAGGAGAGGGGAGGGGAGGAGAGGAGAGGGGAGGGTAGGAGAGGAGAGGGGAGGGTAGGAGAGGAGAGGAGAGGGGAAGGGAGGAGAGGGAGGGGAGGGGAGGGGAGGAGAGGAGAGGGGAGGGGAGGAGAGGAGAGGGGAGGGGAGGGGAGGAGAGGAGAGGGGAGGGGAGGGGAGGAGAGGAGAGGGGAGGGGAGGGGAGGAGAGGGAAGGGGAGGGGAGGAGAGGAGAGGGGAGGGGAGGGGAGGGGAGGAGAGGAGGGGAGGAAAACCGAAGAGCAGCTAACAGAGGCCCCGCATTTCGGGGATGAAGCCCTTTCAGGTAGGGACAGGAATGGGAGGAGGAGGGGAGGTGAGCCCTGCATATTCTGTGCGATTCAGCAGGCATCCGGCTTCCTCTAGGGGCAGGCTCAGGTGGAGATGGAGAGGGCCAGGCAGGTGCCCTCATCCATCCCCCTCCTTGGGAAGAAACGCCAAGGCAGCTGGTTAACCCTTTATTACCTGGTGGATGGCCGCGGATGCCAGAGGCCTGGTCCGTCCGGACAAGGGCAAACGGGGGCATCCAGAGGCTCACAGTCTCTGTCGGTGAGGTCAGGAGAGTGGGTGCTGTGCTCCCTTCCACTCTGGCATTGGGCTTTAGAATCCCGCCACAAGCTTTCTACCTCCATCCACAGGCTCCCGAGAGCTCCACGGATGCACCCAGAGGGGGAGCGGGTCAGGCGGACTTGTGGACGCACAGTTTTCCGGGCAATGATCCACAGGTTTTCTGGGATTAAGGAGTGGGGCCCAAGGCCTCCAAACTATAAAGAACCACCGTTCCCAACGTTGAAGAACCTTAGGCTGTTTTGTCCGGAGAGTTGCTCTCACACATTTGAAAGGCAATCATGGGGAATGCAGGAAGGAACTGGAACCAGTGGTGAAGTTTCGGGGAGGCCAATTTCAGCTCACCGTGAGGATGGACGATCTGAGTGATGTGGAAATCAAACAGACTGTCGCCCCAAACAGGGAGCTCCTGGTCACTGAAGTGTTCGGACGGGGGCCACCCGCGGGGCCAGGGCACAAGATAGACCGATGGCCTCCAGGGTCTGGTCCAGCTCTCAGCTGGACGGAAGGAAGGAAGGCCATGGCTTTGGGTGCCCTCTCAGATAGAAAAGTGGGGAAACCGATAGGACACTGTATGTTAACTAACTGGAATTTAAATAAAAACTTTTAAAAAAAGGAAAGCAGGGCAACAGAAGAAGCTGTCTTTGGGTTGTAGGGCAAGCCCTGGGTGCGCGGACTGTCTGAACTGATCCTGTATTGGCCCTTTCCACGTCTCTGGGTGGAGAGGACATGGTCAGCAGAGCTGTGGAAGCTCAGAGCTCCGGCCTTCGAGAGCTTGGCGGGGGCTGGATGGTGTGGACGTTAGCCCGCTGCCCCACACGCTGGGCTGGACCGGCGACGGAATGTGTCTGCGTTTGTCCTCTCGCAGGCAGTTTTTCTCACCTGCCATTTGCCACCGCAGGTCTTGTCGACAGCTGGCTTACAGTCAACAATTACTGACGCAGCTTATGTATCTTGACTGCAGATTGGGGACACACGTTTTCTGTTGAGTTAATATTCATTGCACACGTTTTTATTCCACGGACATTGGGTTCGTATGGATCGGTAGCTTGAAGGAGGGACGTTTGACAGGAAAAGCAGTCAGAGGGTTCTCAACCGGCCTGAATCAAACAAGAAAAGAGACGTCATACTTCAAAGGGAAGGTGAACAGTCATGGCCTTCAATTTCTTTAAAGAAAAAAATGGAGGAGAGCCATTGTGGATGCAACAATGGTTTCGGAGCAGCCTCATGAGAATTGTCACCTCACTATCACCCTTGTAGCATAAGGGCAAACAGGATCTCTTATCCTGGGTTTTCCTTATTTGTGGAGTTGCCACACCCTCGCTGGCCACCTGGAGGGAGATGGCAGATTTCCAGATTTCTGACAGGCAGAGTCAGCCAGAGGGAGCCCAGAGCCCCGCGGGCAGAGCCCAGCGCAGCCCAGCCACGGCGCTTTGCTCGGGGCTCCTCAAGGGCAGCCGGGGCTGGCCTTCCCACCAGGGGACCTCTGAGTGGGGCCCGCTCTTCAAGTCTTCAACCCAGCCCTTTCTTCTGGACTCCCACTGGGCTGAGCCTTCGTGTGCGAGGGAACCCAAAACTAGGGAACTGGAACCTGGCCCAAAGGAGCCGTGTGGTGTGGAAAAGAGGGGGCCCCTGTGGTGGGTGCCAGTGCCAGCCAGTAGCCCCTGCTTATCCTCGAAGGGGAAACAGGGGCCCTGCCTCCCGATGAGATGCAGTGGCGGGTGCTGCTCCAGCACAAAGAGGGGCAGGATCTTCTTTTTCTTTTCTTTTCACGTCTGCCTTCAGCTCAGGTCATGATCTCAGGGTCCTGGATCGAGTCCCATATCGGGCTCCCTGCTCAGTGGGAAGCCTGCTTCTCCCTCTCGCGCTCCCCCTGCTTGTGTTCCCTCTCTCGCTGTCTCTCTCTCTCGTCAAATAAACAAAATCTTTTTAAAAAAAATTTTTAAAAAGTTTTAGTCGTAATTTTTTAAACATGTTATTTATTATTATTTTAAAATTTATTGAAGTGTAGTTGAAGCCCTTCTGAAAAGTGTGTCTGGGAGTGCCGCGGCCAGCCAGGGAGATGTGGGCCTGAAGAGGGAGGAGCCCAGGGGGGAGGTAAAGGCAGGGAGGAATGGTCAGCTTCCTCTTCCGGTCTTGACGGGATCTTACAGCCTCACAAAATCTCTGTTCCCTTGGAGGACAGCAGCCACTGAAGGGGGGCCCCAGCCTTGGTCATGGCGCTGACCAACGTCCATCCGGTCCAGACCTGGTCAGAGGGTGCTTCAGCTTCTTTGGTTCTTAAGAACTCTGGGGTGAGGTGCGTGGGGCAAGCACCTTTTTACCCTGGTTTTGGTGCTGAGCATCAATCAGGGCTGTTGGATGCTGGCTCAAGGTCACACTGCTCCTAAAGAGGCACATTCAGAGTTTGAAATCGGACCTCCAAAATCCGAAGTCTAATCTCTTTCCAAAATTCATGCCGCCTTGCCCACTCGCAACCTGATGTGCACCCTCTGTTTACAAACTGCTTTGTAAATCCTGGTGTCGTTTTGCTAAATGTGTTGTTGATATAGCTGTACAACAAAGGACCTCATGAGGCTCAGAGAGGCTAAATAACTAGGCCACAGTCACACAGCAAAGTCGGGGTTTAATTCCAACATATTCGTGTGCTCTTGAGAATCCTGAAGTGTTCTTAGAGGATAAAGGGTTTAACCAGCTTCTGCCTCTGTCTTGCTTTATGTGACCCAGCTTTTTGTTTGGGGGAGAAGCCTCCTATTTCTGGAAGGTGAAAAGGAAAGCGAAGTAAGAGTGACATCGGGGAGGCCAAGAAAGCATCCCACCGTGGTAAGGAGGATCCTGACAACTCACAGTCATGGGCAACTGCCTATTCTTGGGTGCTCTGGGAAGGCATAGAAATGATGGTCCAGCTCCAGTGTAGGACCCGAAGTGAAAATCTTCAAATATTTTCCTTTTCTTAAAGGACAATACAAGGCTCTCAGACCACTCAGCTTTATAAAGAAAGTGGGTAAGCAGCTACTTTTATTATTTTTTTAAGTGGGAACTAAAAAGGCTTAATAAAGCAAAAGAGATTCCCTAAAGGAACCCCAAAGGGAGGTGACTCATGACATAATGTCCATGGCTGTGGGCTTTGGATTCAGAGTCCAAAGGTATGGCCTGTGTGATCTTGGGCAAGTCACTTAACCTCTTTGAGCTCCAAAGCCCTCCACCATAGACTGCATCCTCTTCAGGGAGTGATGGTGATGAGCATAGGACACACTGTTTATTCCACGTCGTTCACGCCATACTCACAGCCTTCTGCGCGTGGTGGTATAATTTGCTGCTTCCATCACTGAGTCTCCTGGTGAGCCCCCCGACCTGCCACATTGTGGTGCTCAATGAATGTTTTTTGAATGAATGAATCTATGAATGAATTGACAAATCTGAAAAACACAATGCAGACTTTGGTATTATTATTATTTGTTAAACACAGATCTACACATGAATCACAAGGCCAAGAAACTCATTTTCAAGCTTCTGGTCATAGCCGAAAACTAATATTATGCAATATTCAAGAGATGGCCAGAAATGACACGAAGTATTTAACACTCTTTGCCCCTAATGAAATTTGGTTTCTCCGCAAGCGTTTCCCTGCTGCCCGTGTCCCCAGGTCTTCCAGATGCTCTAGAGGGATCCCAAGAGTGTGGGCCGCTGAGATCCCGGGGCTCCCTGGGACCTTACATTCCCTACCTCTCCGTTCTAGCTCACAGATGGAGAGACTGAGGCCCGGGAAGCAGAAGTGCTTTGCTCCAGGCCCCCAGCCACCTGGTCAGCAAGCCCCTGCAAGGCAGCGAGCAGGGCCACCGGAAGCCCAGGATTGCCGTGGAGCCTAAGTCTGGTTCCAGAATCAGGGGGATTATGCAGATGATCCAGTAGCACGCAGAATTCAGAATAATTCAGGAAACATTCACCAAGCCTCTGTCATGGGCCAGGCGCTGGGGTTTTAAGGTAAAATACGAGGGGTTCCTAATTTCTTGCTGGGGCCAGACCATTTGGGATTGGACGCCCCATAGTCCAGGGTCTGTGTCGTCTTTCTTTTTTGGGAGAGGGATCTGAGCAGCGCGTTCCTGCAGCCTGCACACCAGCTGGCCCGGTCCTCTCTCTGTCCTGGGGGCTTCCTGCTCTGGTCTCCAGACCTCAGGCTTGAGGAACCACTCTTCCCTCCCTGGGACCATCCCTGCTGTCCCTCCTCCCTTTCTGCTTTGGCAGCAGCGTCCAGAGCTTTCTCCCATGCCCTACCCCCCCCCCCGAGGGATGGGGGAGGGGGACAACTATGGAGGAGAAGGTCATAACCCTGTGACTCTGGGGACAGAGCCAGCCCCTGCCCTTCCCTGCTGCCTGTCAGCTGCCCAGGATTGTGACAGGAAGGCTCCCCCTTTACCCCAGCTGTTCTGTGCCTTAGGGAGGCCGTGGCCCAGAGCCGAGAGGCGGCCAGGCCCCCTGTGCATCAGTGTGTTCCAGGCAAAGACAATTTCCTAGGGAAGGCTGGGAAACAGAGCCAAACCAGCCCTGTGTCCAGACAGAAGCAAATAGAAAATGCCAGGAGGGGAACCGGGTGCAGGGTCAGGGCGGAGCAAGAGGAAGTGTCTGGAAACTGCTCTGCTCTGCCCGGTTGCTCTGAGTCTACACATGGTCGGAGGCTGGGAGGAAGGCCCAGCTGGGAGGGGCCTCCCATCCAGTCCACCCCCTTATGTCCAGGTGGGGAGCCCATGGCCCAGAGAGGGGAGGGAACTGTCCAAAGCTGCACAGCCAGTTAGAAACAGGGTACGGCTGGGACACCCAGAGCCTGTGCTGGGCAGTGTGTGTTGGGGCCTGCTGCCCAAGTGTCTGGGGGTCGTGATCTTCGCCTCCCTACAGTGCCCCCATGGCTCACTCGGTTCTCCGTTCCTGATGGAAAAGCAGCATTTCTGGTGATGTTCTAGAAGTTTAAACCCAGCTGGTCCTGATCCAAAAATGTGTCCATAGCCAATGTTTGGGTGCTGTTAGGAGATGTCTACATGTAATTCCGCATATGGAGCAGCTACTGAATCCTAACCATGGGCGCAGACCTGGGAAGCACACGGGCAGGGACGTGATCAGCTTCTGACAGGCCCAGGAGCACACTCCAGTCAGGGAGCCCCGAGAAGCACCCGGAACATGCGAGGCACTACGTGACCAGGCAGCTTGCAGACGGCGGCAGCACCATGCTGAGGGCCCTGAGGAAGGCTGCTCACACACCAGCAGGGTTCTCAAGTGGGGGACTTACTCTGGACACCGATTTCAAGCCCCTCCCGGCCCAATATTTAACAACTAGCCACCCTGCTCCCGGGGTTTGGGATGGCAAGGAAAAGAACCAAGGAAAAGAAATACAAATTTCTGGGTTTTCATTTCTGCTGTGCAGTTTCTGAACTGTGGGACCTTGGGCCAGTCCCTTTCCCTCTCTGGGCTTCCCCTTTCTCATTTGTTAAAGGGAAGGGTAGTCTGGATGAGCCCTCGGATGCTTCCAGTCCCAAGACTCTGACTCACATGAACTCAAGGAAGACCTGCCCACGCCCGTCTGGCCCAGAACTTTCTCCTTGCATGATTTCCTCTGACGCGTAGACCTCAGAGATTATAACGGGGGGAATCCTCACCCGAATATGGACTTGAAGAATGACTCCAGTTTACAGAGCAGGAAAACCATCCTATAAGGGGAATCCCCTTTCTTTATACTTTGGTCACGTTCCCTGGGAACGCGCAGCACTTGGTAGCACCAGACTAACCAAAATTAAACCAGCTTTCTCTGTGGCAGGAGGTAATGAGTTTTTATTACGTTTCAATGGCCTCAGCAAAGACACCACTTGGTTTTTTGATGCTGAGGATATTCTATATCTAATTCTGGTGCTCTTTCCCCCCTCTTTCTTACCACTGAACTCTTTTTGGTACCCAAAGTATAAGCCTGCACTTTGACCTTGCAGGTACGTTCTTGAGTTTAAAAGAAGGGGGTGGGCTTTCCTCTATTTGAATACATGCTTCACTATACTCGTGTGCATCTCACACTGTCCCTGGGCAGGCTTCCTTGTGCAGGGCACAGCCTGCGTAACTGTACATCGCAATCCTGGTCTTCAGAGTGGCCCATCTTGTGTTTCCCCAAACAAAAGTCGAACTTCTCTTTTTTTATGACTTCTTAGCTCTGACAGCTGAGATAGAAACCTCTAAGAGTTTAATTCCTTATATGAAGTCAGTGGTTCATTTGAGATGCCATCATCTTCTGCCTACCCAGCATCTAAAGCAGAAGAGAAATGGTCTTGGCGAAGCAAGGCATCCAATGCCATCCAATGCCATGTATCCTGGGTACAAACTGTTCAGAACAGAAAACCTCAGTGACATACTCAAGGTGTACTGTCACTTCTGCCCCATTCTACAGCGGAAGAACACCACACGGAGTAGGGAAGTACCATGCATTTCAGGCGGCACTCCAAAGTTGCATGGAAAAGGCTTGGATACAAGGGGGTGGGGAGGGTAAAGAATTGGGATCCCTGAGGAAATGAACCTACCACACCCTCACCTTCTCCCATACTCTGTCCAGTTCTCAGACCCTCCTTCTGTGTCTTCAACTGCTCCTTCTCTACTTAATCAGACCCCGCCCCAAAATATGTGCAAAACTTTCCCCTCTGTGTTCTGTATTCCTATCAAACAATCTACGACCCTCTATTTCCCTCTCTCCATTCTTCAGGGAATTTATCTTGGGAAAGAAAGAATATAAAATATAGAAATGTGTATAAAATAATAAAAAACATATAAAATACATGGAACAGTGTTGTTCCTAACAGTGAAACTGAAGCAATGTAAACTTCAACAGAGGAAGAATTTGGCAAAGTACCACACAGGGTTAGGGGGATGTTCATCATCTGGTCATTAGAAATGATGGTCACGGAGATGATGCAACACCACAAGATAAAGTAAGTTGGAAAAATAGAGACCACACAGGACTCCTGGGTGGCTCAGTTGGTTAAGTATCTGCCTTCAGCCCAGGTCATGATCTCCGGGTCCTGGGATTGAGCCCCGCGTCGGGCTCCCTGCTCAGTGGGGAGTCTGCTTTTCCCTCTGCCTCTCCACCCAGCTTGTGCTCTCTCTCTCGCAAATAAATAAAATCTTAAATATATATATATATATGTATATACATATAGGCCACACATACAAGCTTATTATCACCCCCATGTTCACAAAATAACCATAACATGTAAAACTGATGAAAGTGAATAAGATCTGTGGGTTGTACCAATATCAGTTTCCTGGTTTTGCTGTTATACAATATATATGTAGGACATCAGCACTGGGGGAAACTGGTTGAAGAGAACAAGGGAGCTCTCTGTTGTATTTTTTCAAACGCCCGTGAATTTATAATGATTTCAAAATAAAAAGAAATTTAAAGCCCCCAACCTTAAACCGAAAGAGAAAGCCTGAAAAAAACTAAAAGAGCTACATTATGGGAAGGAAACATGGGCGATTTTCTTCGTCTTTTTTTTAAATGAATTTTTCCATTTTTTAAGATTAGTGTGTTACGATGCGAAGGAAATACCCACTGTCTTTTTAGGAAAGAAATCTTAAATTCTCTCAGCGGGGTCTGTCCTCCCGCTCCCCCAGACACAGTGTCCCTCATGGCCTCCTGCTATGGCTCTACGACGTCCCTTAGCCATCTGCCTGCCAGACAGTACACTCCCTGAGGGCCGGGGCTGTGTCTCCATCACCTTTGGGCACCTCCTCTGCTTCCCCTCTGGGGCCCAGACTGGGCTTCATAAGAACTGACTCAGATACGTACTGAAGCAAAACTCCACTGGGTATTGGGGTACAGAACCAATTTTTTCAAGGCACATGGAAGAGCGCCCACCTTCAAGGGCTCACAGGCAGGAATGGGTTTAATCCAACACAGCGAAGCTGCAGATAGGGATGGACAGAGGGTGGTAGGAGCACATAAAAGAGGAGCCATCTATGCCCTGGGTTGCAGGGAGGGCTTCACTGAGGAGATAACACTTGGGTTGCGCCAGAGGTCAAGGAGGAGATGGTCAGGTGGCCAACCCAGAAGGGTATTTTCCAGATAAAGGATGACCTTGGACAAAGACATGGAGACGTTGAAAAGCACAATGGTGCACAGGGCATTTCGAACCCACCATTTCCATCCTGAGGATGTCTTTTAAATTTATTTATTTATCTCAAAGTATAATTCACACACAATGTTATGTTAGTTCCATGCGTACAACATGGTGATTTGACAATTCCGTACATTACTCAGTGTCCCCATCTGTCGCCACACAACATTATTTCCATAGTATTGACTACCTTCCCTATCTGTACTTTTCATTTCAATGTTTTAACTAGAAATATGTTTAAATCAGAATTACATAAACACTAATGAATTTTTGTTAATGCAATTAAATCGTTTCAGGGCCCCTGGGTGGCTCGGTGGGTTGAGAGTCCAACTTTTGATTTTGGCTCAGGTCATGATCTCAGGGTCATGAGAGTCTGCTTGAGATTCTCCCTCTCTCTCTCTGCCTCTACCCCTCCCCCTGCTCAGTGCTCCCTCTTTCTCTCTAAAAATAAATAAAATAAATAAAATCTTTAAACTGTTTCATATTTTTTCCTTACTTCTATATTACCAGAATTATTTTTACCATCTATTTCTTTTTTTTTTTTGCTTTGCACAGCAAAGATTTTATTCATTGATCTGTTTATTTTGTTCACATCCTCTTGTTTTATTAAAGCTTTTCCACTATGAGGGTGTATGCCTTTGTCCCTATCAACTTTGACTTGTTTCGGTCAAATTTTATATAAGTTAATGTATATGGTCTAGGATCTCTCACTGTTTCTTCAATTTTTTGGTGACAAAATAATTTTACCAAGGGTAATTTTTGCCATTGCCACTTTTATTTTGTTTTGATTTTTTTCTACCAGAAATAGTCATGATGAAGTGAATAAACTGCTGAACATTTGCTTTTGTTTCTTAGATTATCCGTGAGAAAACTGAAGCAATTTGTGAGACATACAGAGGGACAGATGGAGAGAGAAAGGGCACCAGAAGTTAAGCCTCCAAGAGGGAGAGACAGGCCACAGAGCCCCTGCCATACTGTCTGCCAAACATAAATTCAGGGAGGGGGCTCACTGTGTCCTTTTGCTTGGAGAATAAAACTCACCGCCCTTTAAAGGAAAAGGAGAAAAATCCATGCTCCCTACAAAGTATCACTCACCAAGTAGGGCCCACAACAAAAAAAGTACAAGACGTGTGAAGAGACAGAAAAATGCAACCTATCGTCAAGAGAAAAAATGATAAATAGTTCTCAATGGAAATTTTTAAATAGAAGAAAAAGACATCCGTTGTACATTTTAGAAGGGCCACCCAGGTAGCCAGTAACCTAAGGTCCATTGAGAAAGGACTGGCCTAGGAGGAGACAGTGAGAGCTGTGAGCAGAATCTCCTCCAGTCTCTAAAGGAAGGTGACAAACATAAAGACGTAGGTCCTGCAGATCTATGAGTTTTGTGGTTACGTTAAGATCACAAAATGACAGGGCTGAAAAAAAAAATCTTAGATAGTGTTCTGTCTTCATCATATGTGGGGGAAGCCAGGCCTCAGGGAGGCTAAGTGATTTTCCTAAGATCCCACAGCTACTCCAAAGATGAACCAGGATTAGAATCTGAACCTCATAACTTTCCGGTGTCACGTGTGATTGTCCCTGTGACCATCCTGCACTAAAACAGGGTCTCTGAGTGACTAAGTACGTGCATTCTCACAGGGGGAAATCCTAGCCACAGTTTCTGAGACAACATCAAAGTGTCATTTCTTCTTTTTTTTTCCCACATAGAATGACAAGTTTTCCAGTAACGCTGCCAGAGAGCAGCCCAAAGTCATCATGCATCAGACTTAATGCCTGGTCACATAAGTGGTTGGGATTTGAGGCTGCTGAGATTAGATTTCTAGAAATACATGTGCTCCTACTCACATTTGAATCCGGTTAGTTGTTTCCCAGGAGTAACACAATGCGGTCATGACTGTGGCTTTGATCCATGGTCGTGCCGTTAACATCATCCAGGATAAAAGGAAAATCCATTCCATGACCTGGGTTTGCACCTCCAAATGATGCTGTTGGCAACACGTAGCAACCTGGGAAGGAGGTCCGTGAATGGATACTGTCTTCTCCCCGATCCCGGGAACAAACTCCAGGCATGGACAGTGGTCTGTGGGTCACTCCTCCCGCAAAAGACAGCCACCCCGACCCACTCAACCCATTCCTGGGCTGCTTGTTTTTTTGTTTTTTTTTTTTTCCTAGAGAAGGAGCAGGTTTGGGATATGAGGACCAGGAGTCCAGTTTGGAATGTGTTGTCTGAGATGCCTATTAAACAGTGAAGTGGAGATGTCAAGACTATGGTCGGATATGCAACTCTGGAGTTGAAGAGAAGGTCTGTGAATATTTGGAAGGGTTCAGGAAGGCATAAACCCTTTGAATGACACCCAGTCTACGTCGTGTCTTCAGCAACTGTTCATAAGAGGAATGGGAAGCTTGCACTTCTATCTGGTATACTAGCTGACTGTACCATGTTCTACATGGCTGTCTTCATCTGTTAAATCTTGTATCTTCTACTGTTTGAGGCTGCTCTTTTCTAATCTCTCAAAAGTAATTTCTAAGTACATGACATGCCTGACAATGAAATGGCCTCCTTCCTACAGAAGTAAGTCCCTTTTTAGTCCCCAAAGCTGGTCTAGCTTGGGCCACACAACTACCCAACCAATTCAGTTGGGTCTTACAACTCTGCTCCTGGAGGGCCTATGGCTGACTGGGACTTGGTACTCGGGCTCAGGGCAGGGTGCTGAGAGAACAAGAGTAGCCCAGGTAGGAGTTGGGCCGCCACCCCTAAGGGTCCTCCCTACTCTACAATGGTTGAAATCCTCCCATTGGTTACAGAGGGAAAGAGGCTAAGCATCCTCCATAGGCCAGATAGGTAGCATTGATTTTATGCATATCATCTCATTTTATCCTAACCACAACCTTAAGCAGGCAGCCTCATACCCACTGCTTTTACTAATCAGAAAACCCCAAGCTCCAGAGATCAAATCTCTGCCCAGGGTCACATGGCTCGTCACTCATGTCTGGATCCCTGTGACTTCAAAGGCCACGCTCTTCCTGCCACCCACGTTGCCTCCAGAAGTACAAAGGGGATACACACCTGGAGAAACTTTTGGGTCTTTGGGAACTTGCAACTGAGTGTATTCATGACATAGACCTGGTGCGATGGAGGGGAGTCTGTGCAAACAAAAACATGTTAATGAGAAGTAGCCACTGACCGTTGTATATTTCCAAGTCACATGTCGTGGGATGTTCAAATCTTACAAACCAACCATGGCAGAGGATCAGAAACCACAACACAAGGTGAGGGTACGTGTACATGAGTGTGAGTTCTGTCCAGGCATGGACCTATCTGTCAGTATGAGTGAGGATGGTCTCTTTCACACACAAGGGTGTATATGTGTATGAACAGATCGGAAAGCATATTTCACCAGGGAAACAATTTATTTATTTCCTTTTTCAAAGCATAGAAGACAAAACAAAACAAAAAAGCTCCTGCTTTTATTTATATGATAGTCTTCAAAGATCTATGTGACAGCGTTCTCTATTCTGTTCCATTGATCTCTGTGTCTGTTTTTGTGCTGGTACCATACTGTCTTGATGATGACACCTTTGTAATAGAGCTTAAAATCTGGAATTGTGATCCCTCCAGCTTTGGTTTTCTTTTTCAACGTTCCTCTGGCTATTCAGGGTCTTCTCTGGTTCTATACAAATTTTAGGATTATTTGTTCCAGCTCTGTGAAAAATGTTGAGATATGCAGAATTTAAGAAACTAAACAGATGAACATGGGGAAGGGAAGGAAAAATAAAGTAAGATGAAAATAGAGGGGGATACAAACCATGAGAGATACTGAACTTTAGGAAACAACTGAGGGTTGCTAGAGGGGAGGAGGGTGGGCAGATGGCGTAACTGGGTGATGGACATTAAGGAGGGCGCTTGATGGAATGAACACTGGGTGTTATATACAAATGATGAATCACTGAATTCTACCCCTGAAACTGATAATACACTATATGTTAACTAAACTGAGTTTAAATAAAAAGAAAAAGATCTATGTGACTGGCAATATTACCTTTCTCTGTGATTTCAAACCATTTATTTAACCATTTAAAAGTGCATGAAGTGGGCAAGTCTGAGTTCTTAGGAACCAATCACAAGGAGGCATACATCATGACTTACCCAAATAGTAACTAAACTCTTGCTCGTCAGGTTCTCTGGAAATTCTTATCTAGGGATTGCACATGTTAGGACAGTGAAACCAGACCTGCCCAATGGGCTCAGGGAGGGGCTGGGAGAGGGGACAAGTTGGTAGATTTCAAGCCAGAGGACCTTCCGCCTTCTTTATCTGCTTTTTCTGGAACTGCCAGAATTTAGCAGGAACCAGGGGCCACCAGCTAATTTTGACAAGTGCTTCAAGTCTTCTACCAGGGTACACAGGCACAAAGAGTTTACGGAAGTTTACTGAAGCCAGCTGAAGTTACCAGCCTCCCCAGCGGGACCCGAGAGGCTTGAAGCACAGTGGGGAGAAGAAGGGCCACCTTTCGGGGCCAGCAGCCTGCGGGAAAGATTTCTGGGAAGGGCTGGACCAGAAGGTCTCTCGATGAGGATTTCCTCATCCAACCCCCTGGCTACCTGGGAAGCAGGCTTCTGACCTGTAGCAGGATTTCTCTGACTCCCCTGAACAGGGAGGCATCTTGGCAGCCCCTCTGCCTCAGCAGAGATGGGAGCTTCACTGGAGTCCCCAGGTTCAGTGCACACCGTGCATCTCCAGCACACAGCACACTGCTCAGCCCGCAGTAAAAACTAAACAAACCGTTGTTGAATGAATGAAAACATTTACCTACCCCCCCACTTCCTGCTCTGCCCAACCAGATTTCACCCCCGCCCCATAGCTCAAAAGGCAATTGTCCTTTTATATCTGCTGAACCCAACAAAAGGAGTGTGGATGCTGCCTGCCACTCAAAAGGAAAGAAGTTCTAGGTGGATTAAACTGAATTCAGCAAACATTTATGCACACGTGGGGCCAGGGAGCAGGGAGGCGCCAACTAAGTTGTAGATATTCTAAGTCCGTGGCACGCCCGTGGCAGTCATCAGTAACTGATCACAGCCTCTTCCTTGTGGGGCCAGAGGTGGCCTAGGGACTGTCTCAGCAAAGCCGTCCAGGCAGCCACTAAGTGGGACCAGAAACAGTACTTCTTGCCATCCTAGCGGTGGGTATGTGCCGGCCGGGCTTCTGTAGGAAGTCTGGTAAATAATGCATGAACCAAAAGCTCTTGAACTCTAGAAACCTGTAACTGGGGAGGAAATAAACACCTGGAGGATGAGGGGCCCCTTCCTTCCTGCCTCCCAGATGGGTCACCGGTTGCATGATTTTGAGAACAAGATGCTTTTCTGCTCAGGAAACCAAGAAAACCCTGGCGTGCCCACAGAACCACAGTAAACACGGGTGCTCTGATCAGGGTTCCCCACCCCCCCCATGCCAGGATTCGGCCCCTCCAAGGCAAGCTTTCCTCCTCTTCACGACAGCACCCTGAGTCCCTTCTCTGGGCTTCCTGTCATTCTGGACTGCAGGCCGTTCCCTGGCCACCTTCGCCCCCATGCCAGCTGGCGCCACCCCGCCTCGATGCCCACCCTCTCCCATCCTCCCTTTGGAAATGGCCCAGTGGCAATGACGTTCAGGAAAGCTGCTGGATGCACAATTGTTTGGAAACTCCGCACCGAGATGCTCCAGGGTCTTCTGTTCAGCCATTCTCACCAGTTAAACTCAGCTTCCCCAGAGACTGTGCTCTGGGCTGGGAACCCAAAGCCCTCAGCAGTCTCTTCCATTCCCGGTGTGTGTATTTCAAGGCTCGGGGGCAATGTGAACAGCCAGCTGCCTGGGGGACCCTTGCCCGAGAGCATCCTTCCAGGGGATGGTGCATCGCCAGCGGGGAGCCCGGGACCCAGGTACAAGGCGGGGTAGGAGTGTATTATCTTCGCTCATGCCGTGCTGTCACGGCTGCCCCAGACACTAACATCTTCATCATCGTTCCCGAGCATGCAGTAAGCCCCTGCCTGGGGCGCTTGGCTTCCATTGTGCAGCAGTGGAAGTCCAGTTGGGGAAAGAGGGTTCCATGTGCGGTGATCAATACAATCCAACAGCTCCTGTGCTCATAGCTGAATCAACACACCCAGGCACTCCTAAGACTACACGAGTTCTGGGAAGCGTACTCAAAAATAAAAATAAACTTAGTATTTGAGTCAAATATCCGTTTAACTTACTCGTATGGTTGGTATTTCTTGTATTTTCCTTAAAAAGCTCAAATGAGTCTTTTGGGCCCCCGGAACAAGGACTCACAAGTACGATTTTTCATTTTCTTAAAAAAAGGTAGTAAATTACTTTATATTTTATAAATAAAGAGTACATTACAATTGTCATGTTCTAAGCATTTACCTTTAAAATAACATTCTCTTCACCAGAGTTTGTGATCTGGATTTTTTGGAAGGATGGGAA